>NC_052349.1:68050685-68112598 GCF_009727055.1 Benincasa hispida
ATAAAGCATGAGCAAACCACCGGGAGGTGTGCGTTGCGTGAGTGTTGTGAGAAAACCTTATTTGATTAGTTGTGAAGCTGTAGCAATGCATGTCTATAGCGACGCAATGCTTAGTTTATGAGTAAAGATCGCAAACAACTAACTGCCCGGGAGGGTAAGTGGTTGTTGTATTAAGCAATGTAAGCAAGTATTTCGCTAGAGATAGGAATAATTCTTACGTCAGCCAGGTTTATGCGATTATCTTGTCTTATGAGCGCATCATTCATCATTTAGGCATACTCGAGAGAGAGTCTAAAAAAAAATCTAATACACGAGAGAGTGGATTCGAAACGCATAAGAAAGAATAGTGAACTTAGAGAAAAGCTCCATTTGTTTATTACACAGCGTATGCACCCTCGGATAGGATATTGCATGCGTCTAGAAGTAGGATATGGTGGTATGCGATCATCTTGTTTATGTGTGGAAGCCACATGAGCAGGAATAGAGGACTTAGAAATAAAGGCCTCTCGACACCATTGCATATACATTGCATGCGTCCTAGAATTAAGCTCAAATGTGTGTAGCAATGATGCATAGCTTTACGCTGGCTGAGGTTGCCCTTGCGGTCAAACTTAGGGTGCGATGAAGACATCCTCACATTTTATCTATTTTCATGCATTTACTACCGTCGTCAACAGTTGTTGTGTGTCTATCTCTCATTTATATTCCCATTGCTTTTGTCTGTTAGTTAGGAGTAGGAGTAGTTTGTTAGCTTAAAACCCCATCATTCTTTTTATTCATCCGCTGCAAACACATCACTGCATACATTTAGCTACAAGTCCTTGAGTTCGACCTCGGATCACCCTAGAAACTTTGCATTCCGCGTTATACTTGGCGTGAGCGCAAAGAAAACTTGTGACAGGAATGCATGGTCATTACATATAAGAGTAACGCATATTTTCATTCCAACGCATAACTACGACGTATAAGAGTAAACGCGATACCTTAAGACATACATCGATATTGCGTTCACCATTAATTTTAGCAATCAGGTTGTTGGCGGCTAATTTCACGTCACCATTTATATGCGAGCCGCGTAGCTTATGACTATACGATGAGATGAAAGTCTACGCGATCGTGTAGCGAGCGTATCGAGTAATCGTATTATTAGCGATCATGTAGCTAAATGACTTATACTATGAGCATGACAGTCTATACGTAATCGTCTACCCATCGAGCGTCTATGCGATTATGTAGCCAACGCAACATGATTGTGTAAGCAAAACTCTACACGATCACGTAGCATCAGTTATGCAATCGTTTAACAAAATGCTACATTGATCGTGTAGTAAAATCTACATGATCGCATAACAAAATCCAAAACGATCGTTTAAACTCTAGCTACACGAAGAGGAAACCTTCGTTTCTTTTTCTCCATTGAAAACGCACTACTACCCTTCTTCTGAAGCCTCACGAACGACTCAGAGCTTAACGAATATAGACTCGATGTAATTTATTGCCCAAAAACGCAAGGGCCCTTACAAATTAATTTTATAAAAATAAACAGAAAACGAAAAAATATAAATTCTCATCTCGAAAACATCCATTAACAAAACCCATCCATAAAGATTTATGCACTTAAATGCAATGCAAAAATGTAAAACCCACCAGTAAAGTAAACAAATTCGTTTTATAGAAATGGCATTTGGAATCAGAACTGCAATCTGGCTCTGGTACAAATTGAAGGAATCTTTTGAAGGAGATCCTTGAGCGGAAGCGGATCGTCCAAATTTTATTTTATTGAAAACTAAATTTACAGTAACATACAAGATATGCATTCACAATAATATATAGCATTGATAGAAAGAAGAAAAAGGTTCAAGAGATATCACCTTTGAAGAACCTTTCTTCGTGTAAATCCCACGAACAATCACGAGCCTCGAACATAGAAACTCTTTTGAAGACTTTTCTTCAAGAAACTTCACGACAACGAAACAGAGACACAACCACAAACAAGCCTTTGGTATTCTCAGGGTGAGAACCTATAGGAGTGGTAGGCTCTGACTGTTTTGGTTAGGAGGAGATTGTTTAAGTTTTGGAGGAAGAAGATTGAAGAACACAGAATGTTTATGTATACTCTCTATCGTAGTCTTTGTATTATATTAGGAAGAAGAAGAAAATCCTTTTCTTTTATTTCTTTTGACACAAAATTAAATTAACCACCCACTAAGGTGGGTCGGGGAGAAAATAGAATAGTTATTATTCAAAATATAACTAAAATTGATAACTATATTTATCATATTACGTTTTATATAAACTATATGTTATATCAATATAAAACATAACCTATAGTTTTAAATATTGTATCATATACAATATAAACTATTGTTTCTTTTCTCTATTTTATGGGTTATTTATGTATTTATATTAAATTTAACAACTATGAATCACATTCTAGTAGAAATACATTTGAACTCATTCAAATATTTATTTCCTTCAATAAATTATAATGTATCAAATACATTATAACAATTACATCATATATATTGAATCATTTAATTGTATCATATATAATTAAATTTCCTCTTATTAATTTGAACAATTCAAAATAACCCAAAAACTGATTCTCAACTAAATCCTTTTGAGCTACCAAGGGGACCTTATAGACCTGTAACTTGAAGCTCCAACGGTACGTGAATAACTGACTAAACTTTTTAATCACATTATCCACCATCCGTAACTGTTTTGGAACCCTGATGACGGTAGAAATGCACATCATCTTAGGCCTTTTATTTAGAATTATGAGGGGTTAAGTAAAAATATGTGGCGATTATGTTAGGAATTCATAAGAAATGAGTTTTGCGTCCATCGGCATTGAGAATCTTAGCTAACCCACTATTATGTGTTATTATGCATTCAATTGAGAATCTTAGCTAACCCACTATTATGTGTTATTATGCGTTCAATTGTCTATTTTTGTAGCACCGCAGAAGCGATCGCATGCGCAGAAAGAAAGGCTATCACAACGACGACCGCATGCAGGGATCTCTCCATCACAGAGGCGAATGCATACGTTCATCGCATGGATGTTTGTGGCCATATTACGCATTGCGTCCATCGCAATGAAGTTGCGGCGTTGAGCGAATGCGGTTATCGCATAGATGTTGCGGCCATCAACTGCATGCGTCGCATGGAAGTTTGCGACCGTCAAGCGAATGAGGTCATCGTAGAGAGATTGCGGCTACAGAATAATAAACCATAATAAAGGGATGATCGCAAGTTTTGTGAAATGCAACATGAACATATATCTCGGGAGTATCAAAAGATAATGTTGACATTTCACCTACCACGCTGTTAGCAACAAAGATTCGAAAAGGACCATTCGCCGCGAGTGTCAAATTCAAGAGCAGGTTCATTAATGTTGTCGGCGATCGAGCTCTATAAATTGAAGCTGCTAAGCAGAATTTCAAATCATTCAAGTTTCTACCTTCGGTGGATCCTTTGTGATCCAGACGAAAGCGTGAGAAGAAAGCTTAAGAGTTTTTCATCTCCTTCATCCATTTCGAGTGATGACCGGAGCCTTCGCCGGAGTCAGAGCTCAAGAGACTTTGCTCCATCGCCCATTCATGACACCACGGCAGCCTTGACATACATCTGCTGGAAGCAAGCATTGCTTCCAGCTGGTCCTTCCATTTCTCTTCTTTCCTTATATTGTATTGTATCACATTTTGGCTTAAGAATTAATACATTTTGGATCAATGCATTTCTATATTTTCCTTCGATTCCATTCCATCTTCATTTACTTAATATCATTTACTTTCATTGCATCACTTAGTGAGACTGTTAGAGTGTCGCATACTTAATCATGCGACATAGGAATATAAGCATGTAGCAAACAACTGGGAGGTGTGCATTGTGTGAGTGTTTGTTCTTAGTGTGAGGTTGTAGCAACACTTGTCTATAAGCGGACACAATTCTTGTTATGAGTAGAATCAGCAACAACTAACTGCCTGAAAGGGTAAGTGGTTGGTCGCATTAAGCAATGTAAGCAAAGTGTTCACTGGAATAGGAATAATCTTACCTCAGCCAGGTTTATGCGATTACCTTGTCTTATGAGCGTATCATTCATCATTTAGGCATACTTGTGGAGAGTAGTCAACAACCAAATCTAATTTCTCGGGAGAGCGGACTGGATCACATAAGCAAGAATGGGAACTTAGGAATAAGCTTCATTGCTATTACACAGCGTATGCACCCTACGGATAGGATATTGCATGCGTCCAGGAATAGAATACGGTGGTATGTGGTCATCACGCTTATGTGTGAGAGCACGTGAGGGGTTATGGAGGCTTAGAAATAAGCTTATCGACACTATCGCATATACATTCATGCATCCTAAAATTAGGCACAAGTGTGTGTAGCATGATTGCATAGCTTGTGTTGGCTGGGGTGCCCTTGCGATCAAACTCAGTGTTGCAGTAAAGACATCCTCACATTTTATCTATTTTTCCATGCATTTTACTATGCGTCAACAGTTGCCGTGTCTCTACCTCTCAGTCATATTCCCACTGTTTTGTCTGTTAGTTAGGAGTAGGAGTAGTGCTTAGCTTACAACCCCCATCATTCTTTTATTCATCCGTCGCAAACACATCACCGCATACATTTAGCAACAAGTCCCTGAGTTCGACCTCGAATCACCCGAGAAACTTATGTCCACGTTATACTTAGCGCGAGCACAAGAACACTTGTGACAGGAACACATGGTCATTTCTTTTAAGATCAACACATATTTTCCTTTCTAACGCATTACCACCGACGCATGAGTATAAACGCATAACTTAAGACATGCATCACAATTTTCATTTTCACTAATTTTACGTCACCAATTTTTTGGCGCCGTTGCAAGGGACTTGGCAGCTAATAGTTTGTTAAGTTTCGTGTTTTCGCAGGAAAACTTTTTACCTTGGGAGTATTGTAGCTTGTGTGACCAAGTTGCAAGCAATATTGAAGTGTAGGCGATGTGTCGAAAACCAGTATTGACTCCAAGGTAGAAGGGCAATCAGTCGCATGAGCTGAAGGTAGTTCTAAGCATATGATGGCCAACATGCGCCCAACAATTGCTGAAAGTTCCACTGGTCAGGGCGAGCCCCTTGACCTAAGAAGTTGAGAGAAATCTCCTGCATGGGAGACTCCTTGTGGTGACAACACTCCAATTTCTTCAGGGATGTCTTCTACTCTATCTCTACCTTGCTTTTCTTAGTTTAGTTTATTTTTATTGTTATTTTGGATATGCAGTTGCTTCCTTGGTTGTGGTGTGTTTTCTCCTTGTAGGTGTGATAATAATTCTCCTTAGTGCGCAGTTACAATGGAAGAATCCTCCCCATCCTTCAACGCATGGCTTCGGTCGCATGAATTCCAAGGCATGGTCGCAAGCGTTATTATACTTAAGGTCCTTTTCTTGTTATCCTTTATGCATTATCCTTTTGAAATTCCCCTTGACTGATTGCCTTCCTTTGTGATGCATCTATGATGGTACGTATAATTCATTACATCCGCTAATTAAGCATCACAAGGCTCTCCTTACTTTTAAATAGCTTCTTCAACTTTTGACAGTCTAAGTTTTGTTTTGTGTGAACCTTCGCTCAAACATTTGTTACCGCATTCCTATTGATTTTGTCTTTAGTTTTGGGGCGAGAGCACTGCCAACTTCTAAGTTTGGGGTGGCAGCGATCCCAGAGAATTGCGTTCATTACATTGCGATCATTATAAAAAAAAAAAAAAAAAAAAAAAAAAAAAAAAAAAGAATAACAACTCCACTGTCAACATAATGGGAAACCCATGTTGATAAGAGTTAAGTTGTGAAAGGCACTTATCCGTAGTTAGATGTCTGCATGACACCCATGGGGGTAAGCCAAAATGAAAGTAAATCATCAAGATCAATGCATAAACGCAACTCCTCTGTCGAGCGCAAGCCCAATCAAGCAAAATAAGAGTTGAGTTGAATATCGCACGCAACTGAAGTTGGCTGTCTGCATGACACACATGGGAGCAAGCCAAAACGAAGAGCTTAACCAGGTTCAACGTTGCACGCTAATAAGAAATCGCAAAGCTTTGAATTGTTTTGAACGAATGCATTCTCAAATGCTGAACACAAAGTTGTGGGGAATGAATAAAAAGTTTTTAAGCAAAGGCTTGCCAGATTTAAATTTAGAAAAGATCTTTTTGAAGAAGCAGCAAAAGTGGAGGAGAGTTTTGTGGCCATGGTCAGAGATATGAGTAAATTATATTCTGAGAGGTTAGTCATCACAAAGGAAAGCCAAAAGGTGAGTTAATAATTTCTTGAGTATAACGCATGCTTGAGGACAAGCATGATTCTAAGTTTGGGGATGTGATGATGGGCAGAAATGCACATCATCTTAGGCCTTTTATTTAAAATTATGAGGGCTATTAAATAATATATGCGGCGATTATGTTAGGAATTCATGAGAAAATGAGTTTGCGTCCATCGACATTAAGAATCTCGGCTAACCCACTATTATGTGTTATTATGCATTCAATTGTCTATCTTTGTAGCAACCGCAGAAAGCGATCGCATGTGTAGAAGCCAAGCTATCGTAAAGACGACCGCATGCGGGGATCTCTCCATCGCAGAGGCGAACACATACGTCCATCGCATGGATGTTGCGGCCATTAACGCATGCGTCCATCACATTGAAGTTGCGGCTGTCGAGCAAATGCGGTCATCACATAGATGTTGCAGCCATCAACCGCATGTGTCCATCGCATAGAAGTTGCAGCCATCAAGCAAATGCGGTCATCACAGAGAGATTGCGCCTGCAGAATAATAACCATAATAGAGGGATGATCATAAGGTTGGTGAAATGCAACTTGAACGCATATCTCGGGAGTATCAAAAGATGATGTTGACATTTCACCTACCACGCTGTTAGCAGCAGAGATTCAGAAAAGGACCATCGCGCCGTGAGTGTCAGATTCAGAACAGGTCCATTAATATTTTCGGTGATCAAACTCTATAAATTGAAGCCGCTGAGCAGAATTTCAAATCATCCAAGTTTCTACCTTCGGGTGGATCCTTGTGATCCAGACGAAAGGGTGAGAAGAAAGCTAGAGAGTTCTTCATCTCCTTCATCCATTCCGAGTGACGACCGGAGCCTTCATCGGAGTCAAAGCTCGAGAGAGTCTATTCCACCGCCCATCCATGGCACCACCGGCATCCTTGACACACATCTGCTGGAAGCAAGACATTGGTTTCAGCTAGTCCTTACATTTCTCTTCTTTCCTTATATTGTATTGTATTACATTTTGGCTTAAGGAATTAATACATTTTGTGATCAATGCATTTCTGTATTTTCCTTCAATTCCATCTCCATCTTCATTTACTTAATATCCTTTACTTTCATTGTATCACTTAGTGAGACTGTTAGAGTATCGCATACTTAATCATGCGGTATAGGAATATGAAGTATGAAACAAACCACCGGTAGGTGTGCGTTGCGTGAGTGTTGTGAGAAAAGCTTATTTGCTTAGTGTGAGGTTGTAGCAACGCTTGTCTATAAGCGAATGCAATACTTGTCTATGAGTAGAATCAGCAACAACTAACTGCTCGGAAGGGTAAGTGGTTGGTCACATTAAGCAATGTAAGCAAGTGTTCACTAGAAATAGGAATAATCTTACGTCAGCCAGGTTTATGCGATTACCTTGTCTTATGAGCGCATCATTCATCATTTAGGCATACTTGGGAGAGTAGTCTAAAAACCAAATCTAAGTCTCGGGAGAGTGGATTGGATCGTATAAGCAAGACTAGGGAACTTAGGAATAAGCTCCATTTGCTATTACATAGCGTATGCACCCTACAGATAGGATATTGCATGCGTCCAGAAGTAGGATACAGTGGTATGTGGTCATCACGCTTATGTATGAGAGCACGTGAATGGGTTATGGAGGCTTAGAAATAGGCTTTTCGGCACTATCACATATACATCGCATGCATCCTAGAATTAGGCACAAGTGTGTGTAGCATGATCGCATAACTTGCATTGGTTGGGGTTGCCCTTGCAGTCAAGCTCAATGTTGCAGTGAAGACATCCTCACATTTTATCTATTTTTCCATGCATTTTACTACGCGTTAACAGTTGTCGTGTCTCTACCTCTCAGTCGTATTTCCACTGCTTTTTCTGTTAGTTAGGAGTAGGAGTAGTGCTTAGCTTATAACCCCCCATTATTCTTTTATTCATCTGCCGCAAACACATCACCACATACATTTAGCTACAAGTCTCTGAGTTCGACCTCGGATCACCCAAGAAACTTGCATTCGCGTTATACTTGGCGCGAGCGCAAGAAAACTTGTGACAGGAACGCATGGTCATTGCATTTTAGATCAACGCATATTTTCCTTTCTAACACATGACCACCGATGCATGAGTATAAACGCATAACCTAAGACATGCATCGCATATTACGTTCACTAATTTTTCGTCATCACACCCCATTAAAGACCGACAGCTGTACTCTTCGCACTACAGATATATTTCTGTATTCATTGGATATAACTAGTCAATAGTACAATGACCCTTCACAAATTGCTCGTAAGTACAACTAGGAAAAATTATCGTTTTGCCCCTATAGTTACATCTAATTCCTTAAGTACCACTAATACCTCTTTTGAACAATAGATTATAGTCCCACTATGACTAAACCCCTCTCAGCCCAGGAGAGGGTGTGGGTCCACATTGTTCAAGACTCAGAATCAACCATTAAGGGAGCTATTATCTACTTACCTCTGCTTCGGAGAAGAAGTGAATTTCATCTTGTGTAGCTATGCTCCCAGCTCCCAAATCAGACGAATCCCGAAAGTGGTAGGCTTATTGAGTCGACGATCTGGCCACTCTCACCCATACAAATCAAAGGACTGCTCTCATAGGCAGGAGTTCACAACTCACTAAGGATTCTAGTCATGTTACCTATGGTAATCCTGATGAAATGAAAGTCTATATTATGAACAACGTTATATAATAAGACTAGACATTTCGTGGTCTGATCTTATACAAACTTCTTTGTATAGAATATCCCCGTTCGCATGTATAATAAATGAATGATCAGGATCAGATCCTTTATAGCACTTTACAACATTTGTAACACCTACAAAAAAGGCCATACTTGTAGTGTCATCAGGATAAGGTACTCAACCTTATCCATATACTACAGACCATTTAGGTTATCACTTAAACATGATCCACCTGTATGTCTCCATATACATGTTTAAATTACAACGATAACCTTGGATGTTAGTTTATTGGTTTGTGGTTAATGCAACTAAAATATCACATATTTCATAGAAAAAGTGAATAAAAATATCATATATTATTAATCACATAAGAGTTTGTTCATATAAGTTTTACAAACTATAGGATCCTACGAGATTTAGGGCATCAACCCGAACAAGACAACATTTTTTTTTTTTTCATATTTTGGGTATTGGGCTTTTCTGCAAAACAAAATTAAGCTCATTAATTAGCATGTTAAACAATTTTGCAAAATATGATATTTAGCATATATTACCTACTTATATAATGCAAAAAAAGAAAGTAATAATAAATAAAGTTGAGAAAAATAATACCAACTTAAACTCATATTTAGAACTCCAAATTAAACAAATGAGCACCTAAACACAAATTTTCTGAACCCATATTAAAATATTTTGCAAACCAAATAGAAGTATTATTTAATTGGAAAATTATTTCAAATGGTAAAATTGTTGAAAATATTTTCAAATTAGAACAAAATTTTAGAACTATCAATGATAGACGCTGATAAATATTGATTGACTTCTATCAATTTCTATCAATGTCATTGATAGAAATCTATCAGCGTCTATCATTGATAGTTCTAAAATTTTACTATATTTTGTAAACATTTTGATTTGTTTTTCTATATTTGAAAACAACCCTATTTAATTCGACAAACTATTATAACATAGAGATTATAATAGCCACTAACTATTATAATTAACTATACGTCTCAAATAACTTGTAGAAGGTTATGAGTCATCAACGCGTGGAGAAAATAATATTATATTTATTAATGCATCAACGCGTGGAGAAAACAACATTATATTCACAAGAATAAAATAGAACAAAAGATCAGCTTGTTGTTGATTTGTTTTTCTATTGGACTTTCAAAAGTCTTTTTTTCATTGTACTACATTTTTTAATACGTACAAGTCTTTCAACAGATGTGTTTACCGTTTCCTATACTTTTAATTATATATTATTTAATATGTACACGAAAGAGACATGACTTTGACTCTAGCTAAAAAAAATTCCGTTTTGCTCATTACCATTTATATAGAGGTTTTCCCTAAAAAGAAGGTATAAATTTTCTTTTAAATTTATTTTTGTTCTAACAATTACATATTTAAAGATGTCGACTTTTAAAATAGATAAAGTTTCTTTTTCTTGGTAGTATTACAAGTTAATAATAAAAATTAAATAAGTTAAATTTATGTAAAAAATGAATAATAAAATAATCAATACAATATAATATGTTAAACATTTAAAATAAATATGAAAAATGAAAATGAAAGTAGGGTTAAAAGAGGGAGAACGAACCTAAAGGTTATTTTTCTCGCTTCTTCACAATATCATACACTCTCTATATATGTGAATTTAATTGCAAAAAGATTATAAAGATACATTTAAGGGCCATTTTTAAAAAAAAAAAAAAAATAGTCAACTTATTTACGATTATAGTAAAATGTCACTATTTATAAGTGATAGACCATGATAGATCGCGAAAAACATCTATGAGTGTGATCAGTGATAAATATCTATCGTGATCTATCACTGATATATTACACTTTGCTCTACTTAAAAATAGTTTTAGCAGATTTACAATTTAAAATAATTACCCTACATTTAATTAAATTCACAATTTTTTGTAATTATGAAAATATTTTAAGAAGATTTGTTGGGCCTAAATACTCAAGATCAACATTGAGAAGATGAAGAAATGACTGAAAAAGACTCTGTCAAATACTTGATGTTGGATACTCGATATTCGATGCTCGATGCAAATTTTCTTCTTTGTCTGACGAGTTTCTGTTCAATCATCGATGGAACTCGATTAATACTGAACGATACTCGATGAGTCTTGGTCTTTACTCGAAGCAACTCGATGGTGAAAATGACTGACTCGAAGCAACTCGATAGCGGAGATCGATGCACGATTCAACTCAATACTCTGAATTCGATATGATTTGAAACAAAATTGGATTGCGCACGATTTGCAGAAAGATAACAGTCGATCGAATGAAGAAGATAAAGACAAGAAGAAGAAACACAAAGGTTTATGTGATTCGGTAAAAATGCCTACGTCCATGGAAAGATTCTTTTTCACTTAGAAGATTGCATATAGCTTTTGTTTGTTTACTGAAAGTTAGTAAATGATGTTTTTTTTTTTTTTTTTTTTTGTTTCTCATCAGAGGTATTTATAACATATACCAACTTGTCATAAAAAAAAATGGAATCAAGACATATGAAAAATAGATTGGAAATCAAAACACACGAAAAAGGGAAAATACAATTAGATTATAGATTAAATTTATAGAAGACCAAAATGGTACACAACAAAAAGAATATTAATTTGAATCAAACATTTTATCACACATTTGATCAAATTTATTAGACTTATAGACTATATAATAAACAGAAAGTCTATATTTATATATGTGTGAGCCTTCACGTCATAAATTCAACTTCCACATCTCATAAGGCAATAAAACTCTTAGTCTACTAACACATTTTTTGTTCATGTGACTTTTTAAATCTCATTACATGTCTTGATTTGCGTCAATTTAAGAGTATTTAAAAATGACATTATTTAATCAATTTAGGAAAATTGTATTAAATGGCAAAAACAGGTAAATTATTTACAAATATAACCAATAATTAAAACTTACCACTATAATGACAATCTGATTTACTTTTTTAATTAGTTCCAATTTTACCTAATGTTTATTTACTTTACTTTATCGTGTGGCTGATGAGGTAGAAAAGAAATAAGATGGAGAGGGAGAGTACAGTTAACATGGGAGGAGGATACGCATACTGTTTTTTCTAAAACTAAAAATCAGAGCCACTCAAATTAATAAATCAATCCCATTTGCAAGCCGCTCTGAAATACCAGATGCAGATTGTTATGTCGTGGAGGAACCTACTGTCTGAAAAGTAAAAATGGTTCTACCTGCATGCTAAATTGCAAGAAACCGATTGCTCTCAAGATTTATAAAACACCAGATTTGTTAGGTCCAATTGATTATGATCAGCCCAAGGGAAAAATTAAGTATTAAGCCCAAGTTTCAATCTGTGGAGGAGGATAAATCACGCTGATGTTTTCTTTTACACGCACCCGTAATACATTCAGAAAAGGGGTAATTTTGAAAGTGGTTTTTCCATTCAGTTTCAGAACATGCAAAAGAATGAAATTCTGTTTCTCCTCTCTCTGTTCTCTCAAGGCTCGGTGAAAAAGACGAAGATGAAGGAAAAGGTCACTGTGATATGATTAGTTCTCCAAGAACATAGATGATGATCAATTAAGTATAGAAGAAGAATCAACACGAGGTATTAGAGTGGTTCGGCAAAGGTGTCTACGTCCATTTTACAAGGGAGGATATTCACTTTTATTGCTTTTTCATTTTAGAGATTTTATAAAATGATGTCTCATCTTCTAACTCACTTACGTTTTTATTTATATGCAGATTTTACGACAATAATAGAGAGTTAAAGTGAGTTTGGTGGTTACAATAGAAAAAAAGAAAAACAAATAAGTTTTCTTTATTTTTCCCTAACATGATCTTTGAAGTGCACTCATCAGAGAATAGATTGGAATCAAATGGAAAATTGCTTAGAAACAACCGGCGAAACTCCATATTTTGACTACAAACACCCAACACATTTGTAGCTATTTCATTCTCTCACGTTATATATCTTTGTCTAACAATGACATTGACATTAACTTTAATAATTTAATGATCCAAAACAATTCTAGAAAAAAAAAAAGAAAAGTTATTGTTTTACCACATTTAAACAAGTATCTCACTAATGACAAATAGTAAACTTGGTATTTTCAAGTCATACCTCAAATCATCTCCACTTTTAATATGATGAATTTGTAAGTAAGGATGATATAGTTTTTTTTACTAGGCATGCACTCATGAAGGTACAATGTCGAATTAAGAACTTCAATGAAACATCTACTAACTGTTTCACTTGACAACACAAAATATTTATGTACCACTTTACTATCATATGCAATGATGCATAAAAATATTGCACTATTTTCTTCAAACTCTATACGTTTACTTCCATTTAACTTCCCCGCAGTTTTGAACATATTAAAATTTATACTCATTATTCTACATACAACAAAAAGACCTTTTAATAGCATCACAATGTTACATTTCTTAAAAACTACTATTGAAAAGAATAGGAAAAAAAAGGCGGGCAAGTGGAAATTTGGGCATGCTTAATTAGGTCACATTTTGCTTTTTTTTTCTCCTCGGTTTGTGTATTTTGCGAAGCTCCTTCACTGAACAACACCCACAAACCCTTCATTTTCTCTCCATCTTGCTTTCATCTTCTTCTTCCTTCAAACGACACCCACAAACCCACAACTGATCTAACATCGTCTTCTTCATTCATAGCACTGTCTTCTTCTTCTTAGCATCGTCTTCTCCCTCGTTCACAACTTTCACTTGCCAAGTATTGAAGATTTTTGGTTGCTGAGCATTTTTCGAGCATCTGCCTTTTGTCTTCTCTTGAATTTGAATATGCGATTTCACTACTTTCTTCTTCTACGGATTTACATTTTTCCACAACTTTCTGAACAATTTTTAAGGTACACACACCACATAACTCATCTCCTTCTACCTTTTCAATTAAATTCTTTTCACTTGTTTTGTCGCTTAATTTGTAGCTCAATATTTCATCTCGACTTCTAAAAGGGTTTTCTATATTCAATTATCCGTCTAAGGTTTGTTGATCAAATATGTGTAATTCTTTGTTGGGAAACTTTATTGGTTTTGTGTGTTTATTTAATCGGATTTATTTGTTTTGAAGTTTCTTCTCTGTTCTCCTACTGTTGGAAGGTGAATTGAGTAAGTGAAGATATGGGCTCGTCGTCTACATAGGTTGTTCGGGTAATGCAGGGAAAATGTTTAGGCTTTCCGGTCATTGTATTTTACTGTACATGTACTTATTGCAATCAATACATTGATTCAGTAACAAGCATCTCTTTCTTCGTCATTTGCCATCGTCTAAAATTACGTATCTTCTCATATCATTCTTCATCTCGATTTTCATTACCATTTGTTTCTAATTTACTTCTTATTTTCCTCTCATTTTTTCCATTTCATATCTCGTTCTCTATTTTTCTCTAATTTTCAGGACCTTTAAATCCATTAAGTATCGTATCCAAGGAGCCCCATGGTATACGTTTTTATATTTTTATCTAACATCTCTTGTTCTTGTATTGTTGGCCATGTCTTTTGTGATTCAATTGTTGAGTTTTTTTTCTCCATTCCTTCCTCGTTTCTTGTCAATTGCATACTGGCCATCTTTGTATTTGTTCATTTGGAAGTTCTAGCTTTATTTCTTTTGTTTCCAGACAATGTAAAATGTTTAACGTATTCGTTTTACCATTTGATTTGTAGCTAAACAGTTAGTTACGAATATTTATTGGCAATTATCCTGATTTGATTTGTATTTATATTATGCATAAATTGGATTTTTTTGTCACATTTATTGGATAACTATTTGTTTGGTGTTAAGATCATCCTTGTCTCATTGAAGTACTTCCATGACTTGATTGGCCTACCAAAAGTTGAAAATGAACTCAACAATTTTCACTTTTTGTTTAGTACTTGTTTTAGTTTTATCATTAAAAAATTTTCTATGTTGGGCTTTATAAACTTTTACTTTGATGCTTAAAGTTCAAAACATTTTGGTTTAGTCCCAATTAGTCAAATAACTCAACACTCAAGTCTTGCGATTGTTTTTTTACAAATTATTTAACAAAACCCGCCCCAAGATAGATATGTTCTTAATTTATTTATTTGTGAGTTTTAGTTCTATTGTTTGTTATCTATGAACGAGACTACTATGGGCATAGTCATAGTGATTCACGATGTTCGATCAAAAACTCTCTCAAATATCATTGATCTAAATACCTACAATATATAGAGTTTAGATCTATGTTTTCCTTTGTTCAAAGAAGATCTTGTTGGGGTTAATGCCCTAAACTCTCGTTGGGTCCTGTAGTTTGAACAAAGTATTGAACAAACGCTTGTGACGTAATAATATATGATATTTTCTTCACTATTATTTATGAAACATTGGATGTTTTATTTGCTTTACCACAAACAAATAAACTAAGATCTCTAGTTGTCATTGTAACTTAAGCATGTATGTGGAGACATACAGGTGGATCATGCCTTAAGTGATAACCAAAATGGTCTATAGTATATCGATATAGAAGGAAAATCTTATCTTGGTAACACTATGGATGCGACCCGCTTTGTAGAATAATTACAAGCATTGTGACTTGCTACAGATGGTCTTATTCTAATCATTCAGGTGGAAACATGCAAGCGGGGCATCCTATACAAAGGAGTTTGTATAAGACTGGACCATGAAGTGTTATAGTCTCGTTATATAACGAGGTTCATGACAGAGACTTCACTTCATTAGGATGATCATAGATAACATGACCCCAATCCTGAGTGAGTTGAGAATTCCTGCCTTTGAGAACGGTTCTTTGATTTGCTTGGGTGCGAGTGTCCAGATCGCCGACTCAGACCTACCATTTTGGGGATTCATCTGATTTGGAAGTTGGGAACTCAGCTACACAAGATGGAATTCACTCCTTCCCCGAAGTAGGGGTAAGTAGATAGATAGCTCCCTTAAGGGCTGATTCCAGGGCTTGAATGATGTGGCCTCACACACCTTCTCTTGGTCCGAGAGGTGTTCACACATAGTTGGACTATGTTGTATTATTCATTAGAGGAATCAATGGTACATCACTATAGGGGCAAAACGGTAAATTGGCTCAACTGTACTTACGAATATCTGTGAAGGGTTATCGTACTGTTGATTGGTTATATCCGATGGACACATAAATATATCTGTGGTGAGAAGAATGCAGCTGTCGGTGTTTAGTGGAATGCCTGACAATTAACGGATGATGGATCTCGTGGCTAAAGAGTTTAGTCAGCTATTCATGTACTGTTGGAGTTTCGAGCCATAGGTTCATAAGGTCCCCTTGGTAGTTCAATGGATTCAAGTTGAGAATCAGTTTTTGGGTCAGTTTGAAGTGTTCAAATTGACAAGAAGGAGTTTAATTATATATGATATAATTAAACGAGTCAATTATATATAATATAGTTGACATGATGTAGAGATACATTTATTGGAGGAAAAGGATATAAATATGATTTATATCTAGTGGAGGAGAAAAGAACTATGGTTTATATGTTTCATTTGATGTGATATTAAACTATAGGTTATAAATATAATATGATTATATTTATTTTTTAATTAAACAATTATGGGATAATTGTTGGCGATTTTTCTTCATAACCGAATGAGATAGTGGGAGGTTGCATTCAGTTTTCGTAACTGAAGGATAAAATGAAAATGGTTTTCATTTTGCAAGACATCGGTTAATCGCTACACGAATTAATACATTGCCCATCGCCTAGCAAACGAGAGCATACAAAATAGCTCAGAGTTTACTAAACGATCGTGTACACCCACGCTTTACCTAAACGATTGCAAAGCATTTGCTAAACAATCGGTGCCCGAGTGATTTTACTAAACGACCGTCTATACGATCATACCCTTTTACTATACGATCATGCACCTTTTACTAAACGATCAAGCACCTATCTATATGATAGACTTCAGATATCTCCCACTTGTTTGGTCGTGGTAAACGATCGTTCCTTCCCCCTTCCCTCTACCAAATCCAACAGAGCCCACACCTCCTGGATTCTCACTACGGGAATATCGAGGTCTCCGAGTGGTTGTGTCCTCCATTGCTGCTTGTTTATGTGAAGTCCATTCGGTGGTAGACGACAGCGAGATTTGGTGGACGATAGCCTTGACGATCTCAACGAGGATAGCGAGAGTTGCTGACTTGATGAGAGCGAGATTTGAAATGAAGAAGAGTTCTTCAACTGGTATGTCTCTCGTTCCTTTGTTGTTTAAGTTGGAAAAACATGTCATAATTTGATGTTAAATGCATAACTTGTTTGTTTGATTGTGAATGCGGTATTTCTGTCATAGTGAATTTGGAATGATCTTGCTTCCGCTCATACGTACTCTTTGATAAGAGTTCCTTCAGATCTCCCTATTAAATTTTTTCCTTTTTGTTTGAAAAGCTCGATTAGGTCCATAATGCTTCTTTAATTTAATTCATTCCAAGTAATTTACTTTCTTAGATCTTATCCTACTGCAATTCGTCCTTTTTCGTGTCATAAGCTACATCTAGTATGTTCATTTTGCCCATTTCATTAGCTTTGGACAAATTTATCACGGTAGACATTCTTTTTTTTTTTTTTTTGTTGATGTTGATGGTACTTCATATGTTGTTTTATTTTTTAATTTGTTTTCAAAGAATTGCAGCTCTTGAAATCTACATAGATGCAACAAAGGTTATATCATCGAGATTATGCTCCCTATGAGTTTGTGCAAATGATTTTTATATCATCTTATTTATTGATAAATTGCTAAGTTGTTTTTAGTTTCTTACTTCTAATTATGCTAGTGTTTATGGCATTATGGATTTCTCTTGATTGTGTATTGCACAACTTGGCTAAGGAGGCTGCATAAATCTATGAAGTTCACTCATGGTCGTGGAAAGTAGACTAGATGAGCCATTACTCAATCAACTATTATCAAAGTTAGATTTGCTCTATTTAATAATTTTTTGAAAGCAAAAAATAGTATCTGATCTAAATCATCACAAATTTACATGTTGTACTCTAAAAATTGTCAATAAAATGATCAATAATTTTTCTCCTTACTGTATACTGATTCTAATAAACTGGGGAAGGAAAAGAGGATAAGAAAAAAGATGAGTAAAGTGGTAATTAATTTAACTATTATTAGTGTTAGGTTTTATGTCCTAAAACTCGTGATTTGTAAACAATAAACTCATTCTGTAAATCGATAAGGTTATTATTGAATATATGAATTGCTTAGTTTTTAGTTTTACAAAGAAATACAATAAACTAGGGCATCACATAATCATGGTTTGCCTTTAGGTATCACATACCCATGGGTTTTTCTCCCACTTGCCCTAGGTTATACAGTCTGTAGTCCTTGTCTCACTAGGTAATCCTCAAACACTTTAGCTGAGAGGATATCTGTAAACATATTAGTATACAACGGATTTCGATTCAAAACAATATAGGGAATGCATCTTATTTCCACAACTTCTTGTTTCTCGATACTGTCACCAAAACCTAATGACTTGAGTTTCCACTAAACTCATATAATGGCTAGGCTGTCATACATTCCTTCTACTACATTGAGGTACCCTCAACTCTTTGAGTAAGATGCATCTGACTTGTCCAAACAACTTTTGTTACAGTGACAACTTTAATCAATAACTCTTTATTGATATACACTTTGCTTTTTATGGAAACTAAATAATACATGGTGATCTCGTATACTTTTCTAGAAAAAAATTTAGCATTGATCAACATGAACACTTGATTTTCTATTTTTTAAAAAGTATACTACTTTTGGTTTTCCTACAGATAGGCATGCCATCTGTACGACATTCCAATACTTAAGGGTTCGACACTAACACATGTATTGATCTATTCCAAATTTTTGAACTATGTAAACATCTTTTACATATCATAAGCAACTTTTATGAGCTCTCTATATTTCATATGGAGTTTCAGAAACACCTTAAAATGGAATGACATTCAAAACGATTTAAGGTGTAGAGAATTTCATTAAATTTCATGTTCTATCAAAATAGTCCTGGAAATCTTTGATTCTCTGTACTCTCTACTTCGATCTGATTGAAGTGTTTTTCTTATTTTACCTAAAAAGTTTTATACACCTTGAATCTTTCAAGTGTTCTAAACTTACAACTTAGGTAAGTACAACTATACTTTAGAATAACTACTGAAATATTCATATCCTTTCTTATGCTTTCACATTCACCGAACCACAAAGATTTGAATATATAAGCTTTTAAGGATTTTTTGATTCTTTTGATCATCTAATCTTCAAGATAAGACACACATAATTGGACATAATCTAGGATTCCTTTGGTAGTGTTTGAGCTTTTGTAAAGTTATGTCTTATTGCTTTACCAATTACACAGGGTTCACAGAATGAAAGTTGTTCACTGATGCCTTGAGGCAATATACCTTGTTTAGAGAGGGCTTGCATACCTTTAATACTAATGTTTGATAGCTTTTTGTGACATAGATCAGCCACTATTAATGTTGTCTTAGTAACATTATAGACTTCATTTATTATCTCTACTCCTATTACAATATATAAGTCATTTATTTTTTTCCAATCAAGACTACTTTAGAGTCTTTAATCACTTCAAAAACTCCTCATTTTCCCTTGTATTCACACCTCATGAATCCAACATTCCCAAGAAAATTAGATTTCTCTTAAGTAAAGGCACATGTCTAACATTTCTTAGAAGCTTCATTATCCCATCCTTAAGCTTTAATGAGACTGATCCAATTCCCTTGATCTTGCAAGCTTCATTGTTGCCCATGTAAACCAATTCTCCAACAATTTCTTTACAGGTGTTGAACCAAGGTCTAAAAGGAGTCATGTGATATGTGCACCCGAGTCTAAAACCTAATCATGCTTTCTTAAAAGACTTACTTGTTTGACTTTACCATTAGTTGAAGCCAAAGCATTAGAATAAAAGTTGGAGCCTTCAACTATAGAAAGGTTGTTTCCCTTTAGAATTTTTCTCCTCTTCCTGATTTTTCCTCTTTAAAATGAAGTAATCTCTCATAAGATGGCCTTTCTTCTTGCAATAATTACACCTCAGCTTTTGTTTAGGTTTGTGCTCCTCATTTTTTTTTTCCACCTTTAGATTAATTAGGCTTATTTTTACTTTTTACAAACAGTCTTTCTATACAAGGCTATTCATTCTTAGAAATTTGAAGCTCTAATTCTTCTATTCTAAGTGCTGAAATAATGATATCTGTAATAATTGACTCCCCGCCATATTTCAAAGCAGTTTCACTTCCTTATAAGCATTTGACGGTGAATTTAATAGAACATATGCCTCATTTTCATCACCTAATTTCTCACCAAGATTTTTGAATTAAGACACTATCTTCTTGATCCTATTTAGGATTGTCTATGAGTGAATTTGTCGAATCTATCTTGAATGTGAAGACTATTCCCTCAAGAACATCTTATTTGGAATGTCTTTTGTGCCAATGAGGCCTTCCATTTTAGTCCACATCTTGTAAGTTGTCTCTTGGCCTATCACCTGCATAAGTACACTATCACTCAGATTTAATACAAGAGTTCCATAGGCTACCAGCTCCATATCTTCCCTTTCTTGTGTTGTAATTGTAGTTAGGAGTGTTGATGTATCCAAAAGGATCTTGTGAGTCTTCTGCTAACCTAGAATGACTTTGATTTTAGCTTTCTATAAGCCAAAATCACTCTAACCATCAAAATTTTCTATCTCGAACCTTGCTAATGCCATTTTTAATCTGAATTCTGAGTCTTGAATCTTCAATAACTGTCTTTTTTTTTATAGTCTTTTGCTCTTATACCAATTTGTTGGGCCTAAATGTCAAATTTATTTCTTTGATTGTGAACAAGCTCAAATGTGATGCTAATCTAATGCAAAGAGAGGGTGGAGGTAGGTGCCAAGTGTGGCTCTAAAGATGCCAAGTTTTCACAAAAAGGAAAAGCACAATAAAAAAGGTGTAGTTTCTACCTTTCAATCAGAATGCTTATCCCTTTCTTGTTAAAAAATAATAATAATAATAATAAAACCTCCAGAGCTCTCTGATTTTTCTCTAATAGCGATCAACTGTTGCAAGGAAAATTAATACATGCGAGATAAAAGAATGAAGAAGTGGAAGAAGTAGAACACAGATGTAACGTGGTTTGGCAAAACTGAGGCCTGCATTCACTAGAAGGAAATCTTTAAAGATTGAAGATAATTTTTCTTTTATTTTACAGAATATCACTTGCGCTCTAAAAACTCCTTTTAATTTCTGATTTGTATTTATAGATTTTCTTGATTAGTTACAAAATAAGTAAATTTGTTAGAGCTAAAAGAAACAATAGTCGTTTGAGATAACTTCTTTCAGCAACAAAATTCATCACCTTTTAATGCATGAGATATTTCCTGTCATTCTAAGCACTTTTTTTTTTTTTTTAATTATTATTATTATTATTATTATTATTGGAAATCAACCTACCTGAGAAATTTGCTACCTTCTATATACATGTAGTTTTCTTATAAAAACAGCTCAAAGCTATTAAATGGGATAAAACTATAGAAAAATCATAAACGAAAGATTGATATAGCATGTCTTCATAATGCATATACACTAAATTTACTCTTAAATTAAGCTAAAATCACAAACTTTAAAAATTCATCTTTTAATGCATGAGATAATTCCAACCATTTTAAACTACGCTATTTGAATATAAATTGTGGTCGATTTTGGAGGTAAAAAAACAGAGACACCGATAAAGATTACAAATCATATATAATTTCCCCATATTATAGTTTAGATATGGAGAAATCCTCGACTAAGCTGGCTTGCATGCCAGTAATGTTCTTTATTGCCTCTGGTATATGTAATAAATTAATTTTAATTTTCTTCTCACTTATATGTTTTCTCTTTTCTGTAATATTTACCTTGAATGACAATCATCAATTAGAACATTTTAGGAACATTGTTCGTGTAAGTAGAAAGAATAGTATGCTATATTAATGAAGATTGTCCTGATCCAATCAAATGTGAATGCAAGTTCAACCCATGTTTTTGTCGAGCAAAATCTGAAGAGAAATTCTTTGACAAAGTCTTTTCTGAATATTTGGGAGAACAAAAGACAACTTCTTGAAGACTAGTCACTCCTTATCTGTACCAATGCATAAAGCTCTTGTAGTTTAGAAAACTTCATTTCCTACATTATACAAAAATAATATACAATCAGTTAGTTCTTTCTCTAAAAACCCAATTTCAATTTCATCAATTTAGACCTCATCAATTCAATATTGTCAAAACAAGCAAATTTGAACGAAAACCTCGGCTCGAAATGGTTGTTCTTTGAAAATCACAACAAATTTATAACATAGTTATATGTTTTAAAGTTCATTGTAAACAAACATTTCTTAACTAATTTTTATACAAAAAAAACCATACCAAAGGATAAAGATTGCAAGACTTTTTAAGTTTAAGATGGAAACACTCATTTAAGTTTGAAGTGTGATTTAATGAAATTGAACATCCAAGGTAAAAATTAGTACTGGAGAAGTTTGAGGTTAACACAATTTTTTTTTCCCACAAATACATGAAGATTTTAAACTTCATCTTTATATAAATTTATAGTCACTTCTCTTTTCACTTCGATCACTTTTGATAAAAGACAACTCTAGAAATCCACGAACTCGGTCATTTAAAATAGTCCAACACTCTTTAAGTTGTATCTTGAACCATCTTAATATAGATAATTGCAATCAAATTTCAAAATAACTTTTAAGTAGACAAGTGTTAGCATTATTCCATATCTCGGAACAAGAAGTTGTCAACATTCTTCTAACAGGTTGTGGTATCTTTACGAGTGTCTAATTGCACATTTCCTAATATCAAAATAAAAGGACTTTCTTAGACCCATACGACATCCATAAAAATAAGAGTAATATTTAGGTGTTATCTTGACTACACGCATTTCCATGTAACCCAACATTTGTCACATGAAAGATAAAATAATAACTTAATCTTTAAAAAAAAAAAAATCAATTATTTTTGTCACATGACATGTTTTTAAGGGGGCTACTGGCTACACCTAAGTACTTTTCTAAAAATAATTACCAAAATTATTATTTTTTTCATGCTGTATTCTAATGAAGGAAAGGGTTCTTGGGTTAAAAAAACCTTTTAGTTTTTAAAATAATTAAAGTCATATTTCATATTTCCTTAAACTTATATATCATTTTGTTGATGTGTATGTGACACATGTTTTATCAAACAAATTTATCTTAAAAGAAAAAAACGAAGATATCCTTTTCAGCTTAAAAACGGTATTAGAAAAAGTCCAGTATTTGAGAAGAAAAACTAGATAGTAAATATTGATAGAATTAATCTAGATTTATATTCAAGGTGCATGTATTACATTTAATTAAATATATGAATAGTTGAGATTTAATGAATAGTTGAATATATGAATAGTTCAATGAATAGTTGATGAATGTTCATGTATTGGTGAAAAGTCACATGTATTTACATTTATCATTGATGTCTTTTGATGTATTTTCCTACTAGTATAAATATGTGTAGGATTTGTCATTTGTAAGCAAACCAAGAAAATAAAATAATATTCAAGTTCTAGTTTTTCCAATCTTGTGTAAGTAAAAGAACAATCTTCTTCTCTTATCTAATTAATTGAATTGTGAGGGCCTACTTCGTTTTCAACAAGTGGTATCAGAGCTAAGATCAGAGATGGCTTCAAGTGGTAACATGTTGCAACCCCAACTTCTAAGATTAAGTGGGAAGAATTTTAATCAATAGAGTATTCAAATCAAAGCGCTATATGGCCCACAAGAATTGTGGGATATTGTTGAAAGAGGATACACTGAAGTTAAGAATTAGAACGAGTTCACTAATCAACAACTTGCTGAGTTGAGAAAAAATCGTAAGAAAGACAAGAGGCTTTGTTTTTCATTTATCAAGTTGTTGATAAACATGTCTTCGAAAGAATTTCAACAGTTACTTCTGCAAAGGCGGCTTGGGATATTTTACAATCCACCTATCAAGGAGAAGATAAGGTAAATATGGTAAGACTACAAACTTTCATATCTGAATTTGATCTTTGATGGCACACACACCACCTTCAAATGAAACTTTTAAACCTCACTGAAGCAGTTGGCCAACGCTCAAGAGAGCATGCCTCAGACCTGGAACATATAATACATCCACAACTCATTTTGTGCCTTTCTTCATCTTAACGAGAATATCATCTGGGCCTTTGACTTGCAATCTGGTATTATCACCAGTTTTCACATCATTTTAGAGTAATTCATCCAAAGTAACAAATATACTTCTATTTCCTGTCATGGTTACTACAACCACTATCAAGGTACCATGTAGACTTTATAACATCGTCTTGAGCACTACATGCAAGAAATAGAACACCTTCATCATTTTTCTCCTCTTTATGCATCATGGGGGAATTTCCATTTCCATTTTTCAGTGCCCAATAATCTGCTTGAAGATGGCCATACTTTTTACAATTAAAACATTGAATGTGAGAAAAATTACCATGACCACTTTCTTGATTTCTGCCAAAGTCCTTTCCTCTTCCACCTCCTCTTCCTCGAGATGAAGAAGAGCTTTCTTCTTGATTTTAAGAATTCATACAATTTCTATTATCATAGTATCTTCCACCTCCTCGTCTACCACGACCACCACGTCTTCCACGAGAACCGTCTCTAAATGAAATTTGCATCTGAAATGCTTCCTCAAGATTAATATCAAATTGCTTCAATCTAAGCTCATGGTATTGAAGAGAACCCATCAAGCTATTTACTGATAATATAGATAAATCTTTTGATTCTTCAATTACAACAACAATATGCTCATACTTTCTTGGCATACTTTCTAAGAATCTTTTCAATAACTCTTTGATCACCCAATTCTTTTCCATTTGTTCTCAAACTGTTGACAATCGCAAGAATACGATTGAAAAACTCTTCAACAGTTTCGGTCTCTTTCATCTTAATGCAATAAAATCCAGACCTGAGAGCTTGTAGTCTTACCATCTTTACCTTATGTTCTCCTTGATAGGTGGATTGTAAAATATCCCAAGCCGCCTTTGCAGAAGTAACTATTGAAATTCTTTCGAAGACATGTTCATCAACAGCTTGATAAATGAAGAATAAAGCCTTCTTGTCTTTCTTACGATTTTCTCTCAACTTAGCAAGTTGTTGATTAGTGAGCTCGTTCTGCTTCTCAACTTCAATGTATCCTCTTTCAACAATATCCCACAATTCTTGTGAGCCATATAGCACTTTCATTTGAATACTCCACTGATTAAAATTCTTTCCATGAATCTTGGAAGTTGGGGTTGTAACATGTTACCACTTGAAGTCATCTCTGATCTTAGCTCTGATACCACTTATTGGAAAAGAAGTAAGCCATTACAATACAACTCAATAATAAGAGAAGAAGATTGTTCTCTTAAATATTTGATTCTTTTTAAATTAAAATACTATTTTTGTGTTTGTATTTTGGGATGTATTCTATTTTAGTCTTTACTGTAAAATGTTCAAATATTATTCTTGTACTTTTAATAGTCTTAAAATTTGTAGTATATGGTTAAATAAAATTTCAAAACAAATTGATTTATTAGTTTTCGATTTAAAATTATGAAAAATTATTAACCTGTGATTTTTATTTATTTGTTTATTTATTTATTTATTATTATTATTATTATTATTTTTGAGTGCGAAAGATTATTTTTTATTATTTTATCGAATCCTAAAGCTCTAGTTATATGTTAGAAATAAACAAAAAGTAATTTTTCTTTTTAGAAAAAGTTGCTGTTAACTATTAGATACATTTTAGGTACATGATTACATTTTCTAAGAATTCAAAGACTAATTTACAACATAACCTACAATATATTTTAGAAAATATATACTTCAAGAGATATGTTTTTGTTCACATCTAAACCCTAATTTTTTTTTATTTTTTTTTTGGGGGGGAAAAGTTTTAAGCCTCTTTTCTCTATGTCCTTATTTTCCTAGGTTGATTTTGTGAGCAAAATGATGTGGGACTATGTTGATGTCGTGTTATGTCTTGTTCAATATGATAAAGAAGTAAACTAAAATCATATAGCTAGAAGCAAAAGAACCTATAGATAACTCCATATAGAACAATATACAATGTCTACCCACACATTTCAAGGTACATATGTATGCTCACTAGTCATACAAGCTTTATAATGACTT
Organism: Benincasa hispida; assembly: GCF_009727055.1. Taxonomy (NCBI): domain Eukaryota; kingdom Viridiplantae; phylum Streptophyta; class Magnoliopsida; order Cucurbitales; family Cucurbitaceae; genus Benincasa; species Benincasa hispida. The sequence continues at coordinate 68,076,939 of NC_052349.1, forward strand.
AAAATAAAGGAAAAATTACGTTTTTTTTTTGTTAGGTTTCAAAATGTTACACTTTTAGTGTTTTAAGTTTTGAATTTGACATCAATTTAGTCACTAATTTAAAATGTTACAATTTTATCTTTAAAGTTTGAGTTTTGTTTCAGTCTAGTCCCTTCAAGATTTACACTTTTAGTTTAGATTGTTTATTGGATACAAACATCAAAACTCGAATTTAGTCTCTATTTAAGTAACATATATCTTAAAGCTAGTCTTGTCGTTATTTATTATTATTATTTTTTTCGAAGTCTTAAATTAGTGCCTCCCTCTATATATTTAAATTTAAAATTTTTTAATTTTTAAGCCCTGATTAATAATAATTTTTTGGCAAGTTTGTAATGATATTGTAAAGTAGTCCTTAATTTGCTTTTAAAAATTTAAAGAAATATGATTTACTTTACATTAAATTATTTATATCTTTCATTATATCATTGTTGAAATAAAGATATATCGTATACCATAATACACTTGGCAATATCGATGGATTAAACATATGAACATGACGTTAGACATCACTTGAACATGTAAGAAAAAGATGTAACAATGTTAGAACACCAAGAATATGTAGGGTTTGCCTATTTGGAGCTTATCTCTTTCTTCTTGGATGAGTCCTCCCATTGAGTTCTTAATAGCACTTCAAATGGAGACAATGCTTCAACAAAATAGGTTTATAGTTTTAGCTCATAATATTATTGGTCTTGAATGATGTATGATTAGGGCTTGAAGAGAATTAGAAGGATTGCTTAAAAATATGTTCTATGACATGGTGACATGATGGGCTCAAAGAAAAAAAAGGAGCTCTAGTGATATGAACATGTAGAGGTAAAGGAGTGATGTATCGATTTATTTAGAGTGTCTTTGAATTCAACTCAATCAACATGTTCAATTCATATCATAAAAAAGATCGGACTCCAAATAGAATAAGCTCAAAGGAGTGAGCCCTCGATTTTACTCTTGATGATGTATATGAATAGATTGAAATTACACCATTTAAAAAGAATCAGTTTATCCATCATGGGGACCCAAAACCGAGGTCCCCAATGTGCCCAATTAACACTTGGTTCCAAGAGCAAAGCAAAACCTAAATTTGTTACCATCTCTATGTTTTCATCCCTCCACAAATCTTCTTAAACTATTAAAAGAAAGTGATCCTCAAGCTCTTCCTCTCAAGAAAACTTCTCTCACACAAGCACAAGATGAAGGTAAAGATTTACATATTTCTTTGTTGATCTTTGAAAGAAAACCATCCACATTAAACCCTAAACTCTTTTCTTGTAAATTGTGAAGTTATTAGGATGGATGCACCGCAAGTTCAAGCAAAACAGTGGCCAACCACTCAAAGATTTTGTCGTTGGTAATTCCTCCTTTCTCTAGTACTATATTTCATCTTTACTACAAGGGTTGTCAATATATGATAACATATTATTTATAAATATTTTAGACTCCGATCGATAATCAATTGGTTTTAAAACAACTGAACTTGTAAATTCTACTTTTATTTATGAACTTCTTTATTTGTTATCTATTTTCCGTGAATATTTTGAAAATCCATAAACCAAAATTTAAATACTAAGGATCCGTTTGACAATACTATTTAATTTTTTGTTTTTGGGTTTTTTTTTTTATTAAACTTATAGATACCACCTTCGCTCATAGATTTTTATGTTTGTTATCCACTTTCTACTTTCTATTGATATTTTACAAAATCAAGTTTTTGAAAAATTTGAAAAATTAAAAAATGTTTCGAACTTGTTTTTACTTTTAGAATTTGACTAGAAATTCAAGTGTTTCTTTAGCATAGGTAAAAACAATAATTGTAATTTAAAAAGAAAAAAATAACATACATCTCAAAAACTTGCATAAAACTAAAACAAAATCGTTTTTCATTTATAGGAAAAACTTTTTTTTAAAGAGTGTGAAATAAAAAATTAAAATGATTATGTGAAATTTCTTTTAATAAATCACTTATAAAGAAATTATATTTTTTACGATAATGATTTCTAAAATCACTCTCAAATATGTCTTTAAACTCTTACCTAGTCTATTTTTGTCCCTTAACTTTTTCAAAGTTGTGTTTCAACCTAAACTCTAAACCCTTAAAAGCATAAGATCATTTCAATCTTCATGATTGATTTTAATGTTGCATAAAAGTCATTTTAATCTTGACGGTTAATTTTTTTATTAAATTACAAGCTTAGTCCTAACTTTCCAACTTTTTATTTATCTAATCTATGAGCTTTAAAAGATGTAGTTAATATTTTCCTAAACAGTTTTCAATTTTGTGTCTAATAAATTTCTAAACTATAAAAAGTGTCTAATAGATCGTTAAACATCTAATTTTGTGTCAAATAGGTTATTGACCTATTCGACAATTTCTATAGTACATACTTGATGCTAGTTGAGCAATGCTATTTTTTGCTACAATGTTCAAGTTTATAGTCTCATTAGACATAAAGTTGAAATAAAGACACTATATTTGTTAACATCAATTAATTTAAAAAGGATCAAATATATTAAGTACCTATTAAACAAAAAATTGAAAGTTATTAAATTAAGAACACATTATAAATTAATTTTTTAAGGTTTAAGGACCTATATTAAACATAAAATAGGATGTTTAAATCTATTTGGTAACAATTTTGTTTATGGTTTTCCATTTCTGAAATTTATGTTTATTTTCTCCAAAATCCATACTATGGTTTTCAAATTTCTTGAATAAACACTTAAATTTTTAGTCAAAGTTTTAAAGTAAAAACCACTTTTTGAAAACTATTTTTTAAAATTTTCAAGATTTGACTTCCCTTTTTAAAACATGGGTGAGTAGTGGATAAAAAAAAAAAAAAGAAAAAAAAACTTATAGGCATCTATGAGCTTTATTTTTTAAGGACCCAAAAGAAATATCAATCTGTACGTTCAAGGGCCAAACTTTTAGTTTAACCTTAAACTTTCATTATTCATTTGATCAAATTAAAACTTAATATTAATCCATTTCAAAACCACAGGAGATGTAGCTTTTACTTGTCAAAATAGAAATCTATTCATCAAATAAATGAAAAAATATATTTGTCAACGTCAAGAGTCTATTAATAATTTTAAGGGAAAAAAGAAAGGAAAAAAATATATAGAAACTATTTTTGTGAGATGTTTGACCCACCAGTTTCATAAATTGGTATTAAATAACTCAGCTTCAATGATAAACATTATTGAAATTTTTGCACATTATCAAGAAACTCCATCTTACAATTTTTGCACATACAGATATATATAGTTCACTAACAGTGTGTTAGCTACGTCCACGGGCAGAGGGAGAATAATTTTATTTCAAGAGAATGTTTTCAGAATTACATCAAAAAACGGTGTCTCTAGGTTAGAGAGTTTATATATCGCATTGCTCTAAATTCTAGGGTCAAAATCATAAATAACTGCAAATAAATAAATATGCCGAATACAAAATCTGAATAGATTGTTCGAAACACCAGCAAACAGATTCAAGCATTTCAATAACCCACTTATTGTGCGCTAGTGTATATACATATATTCGTCGAATATATATATATATATATAGTACAATAGAGTTGGAGAATTCAAACTGCAAATCTTTTTATTACTAATACATCTATATGTCAGTTGAGTTATGCTCGAAATAAGTATTGGAAATACATGATTATAGTGCGTGAATCTCTGTAAGGTGATTTATAGGTTAAATGCTTTGAAATTGTATTCTAGGCCAACAAGCAAGTGATCATGACCAACAATATTTCCCAAGAACAAGCATCAATAACCCTTTGAAACAAGCCCAAAGAGACCTAGATGCTGCAAGATCAGATGAAGACTATGAAGAAGAATCCCTAATCTCCATATCTGAAATCTTCCCAGGCTTTCTTGCCATTGGAACCCTAGGCTCTTCTGAACCAGCAACCCCAAAATTCTCCATCTCCATTGACCACATTACTGAAAGAGATCAAACTGAAGTCACAAAGAATGAGCTGAAGCTGATCAATGATGAGCTCGAGAAGGTGCTCGAGGCTGATGCAAAACACGACGATGGCGGGTCGAGGCGGGACAGCCACGTGAGCAAAGTGTTGGAAGGACAACCTGAGAGCAATAATGTCGAAAGTGGCGACACTATGGTTTGCCCACTTCAAGGGTATTTGTTCGGGTCGGCAGTCGAGCTGTCAACGACAATGGCAAAGAAGGAGAACCGGACCTCGCTTGGGGAGCTGTTTCAGAGAAGCAAGGTATTAGAGGAAGGTGGAGGAGGAAGATGTGAGAAGGATGACCAAAAGCAAGTAGAGAAGGAAGGGGATAAGTGTGGGATGCAATTCATAAAAAAGAAGCTAAAGAAAAAGATGTTTAGTGCTGCTTCTAAAAGCTCTTTAAGTTCAACTGCTTCTGGTGGAGTATTAGATGTTTCTAATGCAACTAAACTGCACAAGGTATGCATCAAATTCTACAAGTGTTTTTTTTTTTTTTTTGGGTGTTATTCCTCACGATAAAAGTAGACAGAAACACAAATCACCCCGAATTACAAATATTTGATAATGTTTTCGTGTTTCTGGTTTCTTCTTTCATAATTTTTAAGAATCAATACTATTGGGTCGACACATTTTTAAAACAACAATATAAAGTTTCTTTCTTTGCTTTTTTTTTTTTTTTTTTTCAGTTTTTTACTTTTTTACAAAAATATAAATAAAACCATCATCGTCGTCAACAATAATAAAACCATTATTTTATCACTTATAGATCGGATGATAAATATATGAAAATAAATATAACCTAAAATTTTTTAACATTAATTTTAAAAGCAAAAATTCATATGAAATTCATTACATTTAAATTTAAGAGAAGAAAAAAATTACCAAAACATAATAAAATAAACATGAAAAAGACATAATTACCTAATGCATTTCCCTTTTTTTTTCTCCTTTAAAAAGGAAACACAAAACGTAAAATGAGAAACGAGAAACGAGAAACAAAAATGTTATCAAACGAAACCTTGATTTCTTATTTTATAAATTTTTAAATGACAAAAAAAAAGTTTATTTCCTTTAATACGATTATCCCCTTGCTCCTTCCACCATGCTTCTTTTTACAAAAGATGCCTCTTTTCTTTGTCTACCTCAACTTTTTTTTTTCCTCTTTCTTTTAACACACTCAACTCTTTTTCCAAATATGAGCATAACTACGTAGTTAATACACATTTACTCATCCTTTTAAATTAAGATTCAAATCTCTAACTTCATATTTAAAAATATATATATACACACAATTACATAATTTTAAAAATTTTAAATAAATTCACGAATGCAAATTGTAATAATCACTCTAGTTCGAGAATGATGCCATGAAGGAAAAAAAAAAGATGAATAATGAAGTCCCCCTCGATAATCGTCTTTGATATCGACCTAAAACACTTGCAATGGCTTTGTAGATTCTTCATTTGTTCAACAGGAAAGTTTATCCAGCTGAAAGCATCGCAATGGCTAAAGGAAAAGGGGATCATAAGGCACAAAAGAATGACAAAAAGAAAAAAACAACAACCACCGTTGATGGATTATCAGTCCTTAATAGGAACAAAGAAGAAAGAACCTCGACAGGTGAAGACAACATGATCTATCCAAAAAAGCTCATCTTAAAGCAAACCTTACAAAGCTACCAAACCCGATCTGTTCCTCCACAGTTCTCCGACGACATTTGTGATGACGATGTCGATTCCAATTGGAACAAGGAGCAATGAATCAAATCAGACTCTGACTGTAAGTGAATGTTGTTTAGTCTCTATGGTTTGAGTTTCATGTGTACGTCTTTATGTTTTTATATGTTTCTACATTTTTATTATTATTGTCACTATCGTTTGATTAAAGTTTATCAGACATATTTTTATTTGAGAAAGTAATAAAGTTTCTTAATAGTAGATAAGATTTTTTTTTTTTTTTAATGATTTGATGATTTATTTAGGAGAGTTAAAATTGATGATATGAGATATTGATATTTAACACGTTCCCTGACGTTTTCTCTTAAAAAAATCATTACTTGACTTTTTTTAAAACGTCAAGTAATTAAAAGTTACAAGTATTAAGTAATGTACATTTTCTAACCGTGAATGTAAGTACTTTCTAACCTAACTCTATAGGGTTAAAAATTGTTACTTTGTTCCTATCTACCTTGAAATGACTCAACTAGAATAAAGATGGCACCTTGAACACAAAACATGAAGGCCATGTTTGATAATGATATTTCGTTTCTTGTTTTCAGTTTTTTAATTTTATATTGTTTTCTTACAATTTCTTTTATTATGATGTTTACCGTTCTTGAAGAAAAATTTAAATTCTTAATGGAATTCTGAAAACAGAAGAATTAAAAAAAAAATACAAAATTTTATAGTTTTCAAAAACATGATTTGGATTTTGAAAACTTTTTTAGAAAGGACATATACAAAAATAAGAAACTCACAAATGTAAATAGTGTTTATAAACTTCATTTGCAAAAATTAATATTCAAAATTTAAGACTCAATTTGATAACACTTTCATTTTTAGTTTTGTATTTTTTAAAGTTTTATGCTTGTTTTCTTCTAATTTTCGTCCGGTGGTTTTTGCATTATTCTAATGAAACATTTGATTTCTTTATCAAATTAAAAAACAAAAAATAATAATAATAGTTAAATGGTTATCAAATGATGTCCAAATGGAATCAATGAAGCAGATGCTACACTTGGTAAAAGGAAGGAAAAAAATAGAACAAAAGGGAAAAAAAAAAAAAAAAAAAAGGTAATTGTGGCTCCCTTTTCATCATAGCCCATGAATTAGAATTTAGGGTAATTGCAATGGTAGTACTTTTAGGGCTAATAATTAAGTGTATAGAATTGCAAATATAGCAAAATTCATCCTTGATAGATTCTATAACTGATAGACTTCTATGAGTAATATATAGTCTGTCACTAAAGACTTTTATTAGTGATATGGTCTACCACTGATAGACTTCTATGGATATGTTTGGCCCAAAAAGTTGGAAGTAGAAGTTGTGAAATGCACTCTTTTTTTGGTCCAAAGAGTTTGTAGGTCCCACTACTATTCAATTCTATACCTCAACTTCGCACTGTGACCCTCACGAGTTCACATCTCCCTAGATTTCATAGTTTCTTTGGAGCTCACTACTCCACTCCTTGCGTTGAATACACCGTGTTTGGCCCAAGGAGTTAGAAAGTAGAAGTTGTGAACTCCACTTCTTGTTTAGCCCGAGGAATTTGTGGATTTCTCTACTTAAAAACATCAATTTTATACCTTATCAATTTCTTACATTGTGGATCCCAAGAGTTCACAACTCACTAGACTTTATAACTCTTTGGAGTTCACTATTCCACTTGCTGCCTCAAACGCCCCAAAGAGATGGATCTAAATTTTGTTACCTATTCAATTTTTTTTGCATTATGTTGTTTTTTCTAATATTTTGGTCTGATTGATATATTAGCATCTATACCTAGAATTTGATGAACAAATTAAATTGCAAGCCCAATCCTTTTCTACAAACCGTGATCAACTTTTGCATTACTAGTCCCATTATGTGTTTACTTAGTAAAAACAAAGCCCTATAACACAATATAAATGCTTATATCTTTCAATCAAAATAGAATTCTAGCACTTCCTAACTTCAACGTATGAGGTGGGGTAATCGAACTTTTAACCTTGAGATTGATAATACCCACTAGTCTTAATGCTAATTGAGTTATACTCATATTGATGGCACTTTCTAACTCTTACGAGATCAAAACAAATTATTCCTTTTATTTCTAAACTTCATTGATTACATTTACAAATATCTTAATTTACAATAAAATTTTATGTCATCTTTCCCTAATATTGTGGATATCTCTGACTCGATTTTAATGGAATGATATAAAAGAAAAAGAAAAATTCTAAGCAATGGTTAAATCATAAAAACCCAAAAATGTAATTTACAAATGAACTTATAACTATGATTTCTCAATCTAGCTAGCCTTCCAAGTCACAAGTATATATGAATGAACAACCAAAATGTTTTAATCCAATGTATGACTTCTCTTTTTCTTCATTGATTGCATTGTACAAATAAGACCAAAAGAATTGAACACATCTTTAATTACTTATAATCTTATTATATTACTAATCAATATTATTCTTGTATATGTCTCTTAGACCTGGTGCTGGAGCTCTGAAGCACAAGAAACAAGAATGGCTACTTAGCCATATAAACCTAATATTACTAAAATACATATGCATGCATATAGTGTAGTGTGTGTCAAATTCTACTGCTAAAATGGTGTGCAAAGTCAATGTCTCTTATGATTTTATGATCATGATTGTAGTAAAATAAATAAAGTGAGGGACCTCTTCCTCTCAAACTTTACTTGTGATGTTTGTGATTGTGAGATGTGTAAAGGGTATATGCATATATATAGTTATATTGTCAAAGGAAAAACATAGAAATTAAATTTTATATATGTTTGTTTAATTTTAAGAAAATGGAAGGTAAGGTGAAGGAATATTGCCTTCTAAATTCAGAAATGAAGGCGTTTGAAAAAATAGGGAAGAAAGCATGCATAAAGAGAAGCTACTAGGAGCATATAAAAAGAAGCTATTAGGAGCATGATTAGTTGCAAACTAATCCACGTATCTCATTTTTCTTATATAGTACAAAATAAAAATAAAATATTTAATAGCAGATTTTTATTAGGGTGTTATTTGTGCAGTTCAGCCTATTACATAACGTGGAGTTCAATCTCAAAACCAATTGATTATGAGAGGAGTGGCTCATCTATCTTATAAAAAATGTGAAGTCACTTGATTTTTCTAATGTTAAATCCTCACCACAAACTACTCCCAAGTTGTTTTTTTTAGTTAATAGTAATTTAGTTATTAATTTAAATTAATTAGTTAATTGTCTTATTTTCTTATAAAGTTATAAATAGAGAATTTTATTCTAATTTTTAGAGTATTCTCTCTCACCCTTTAAGGATTCCTTGTTTGACCCTGGACTTGGCCTAATACCTTCACCTGCTACATCACAAAGTCTAATGGTTGTGTTTTTAAGTTTATTTGTCTTTACCCGTTGTGAGTTATTTATTATTGGGGTTGCCTTTGTTCATCAAGGTTTACCGTTTAAAGGGCGGTTTGTATCCTTTTTTTAGAATCATATTTGAATAAGTGACAACATTTTTTTATTGTTGAAATGTCTTAAATCTGTTTGCTGGCGCTTCGATCAACCTAGTACGGGGGTCTCTCTGACCAGTCAGCGAGCCGGGGTCCAGGGGCAGCGCGCCCTGGTGGGGGTTCGGGGGCAACGCCCCTAAAACCTGTTCAGATTTTGTATTCAGTATATTTATTTATTTGCAGTTATTTACGATTTTGACCCTAGGGTTTAGAACAGTGCGATATATAAACTCTCTAACTTAGATGTGCCGTTCTTGATGAAATTCTGAAAACATTCTCTCAAAATAATATAGTTCTCCCTCTGCCTGTGGACGTAGCTAACACACTGTTAGTGAACCACGTATATCTGTATGTCGATCTCCCCTACTTTACGTTATTTTTTGTGTTCTTTAATTGTCAATTTCACAACACTTATATTATGGAAATAAGTCTTATGATATAGCGTTAATTGATGGTTTGTAAAGCTTTAATTTGCACAAATCATATCACCTATTGCATTAACTCAAGCATAAATCAATGTAACAATAAGTAGCACCTGGGGTATTCAAGATTGATTCCTCATGGCCAAAGAAATCAAGCTACTAAAAGCTTCTTTTAATGCTATATAAAAGGTGATTACAAATATCCTAGGATGATGAAAGGTTAATGCTACCGCTTTAAGAAAGATAAAATTGATCTAATTGTAGAACTAATATTATGCAGATGATTGTGAATAATGGCTGTAAAAATATAAAATAAAAAATGTGCAGATTTAACTGTTTGACGTCCTATACTTTCGCAACTATAACATTAATCAGAATGTTTCCAAATCATAATGGTTCTTTTAAGTAAGAAATCTACTGCACACACCTTTCAATGTGACATAGAACTTCAAGCTAGTTGGAGGTCGTTTGTACTAACTTGATACATATATACCTGTTTGTTCAATAGCTTCTGAGTGTTTTCATTATCCCTAATAAAACTTGATGTATTATTTTTACACTCTCAGTTGTTTTAAATATTTCCACACTTACTTTTTCAAAGTTCATGTGCTACTATTTTAATCTCGATTAGCCAGATTGAGAAAAATACTTTTCAAATTGAAGAGCTTTTAAAGGAAAAATATGCTCATAGGATTCTAAAGAAACTTTCAATTGATACAAATAAACTGTTATAATATAGGGATTCTAGTCAAGCTTTACCCTACAAATTAGCAACAAATAGACATGATGTAAACTCTTTTCCCTTAAGTTATGGATTAAAAGTAAATAAGTTAATTAAGAATAAATTAGTCGTAAGTGGTATATTATGCAAAGTAATGTGAATTTAGGGTTGAAATTAATTCTAGCTATCCATTTACCTAAACTTTGTTTATTAATTAGTTAAGGGAAGATTATTTGGAACATTTAAGGTAGAAAAGTACAAAAGGTTGGAATTAATTGAGTTAAATGGAATTTAAGAGAATAAGTATGATTAAAGGAGTAAAATTTTGGTGGAGGGAAGGGGAAATTGGCCTCCACGTTGACACCTTCTAAGTAAGAGGTGGAGTTATAATATTTAAGGTGGAAGTTTGGATTTAGATGAAGACACTTCACATATAAAAAGTAAGAGGTAGAGAGAATTTGACCGGCATTTTATTTTTCTTTAGGAAGGTGCTTGTTTATCTCTGGCCTTTAGTATGTTTTTATTTTGTCATGAAGTACTTATTTATCCCAAGTCTTTGACTCTTTTGTTGTGGTAGAGATTGTTTATCTCTAACCCTAACATTTTATTTTTTACTTTGATGACATTTATTTATCTATGGCCTCCAACTCATTTTTACTTTGTCGTGAGATGTTTGTTTTATCTCTAGCCCTTGACGTTTTTTTGTTGTGGAAGTACTTTTTTATTCTAAGCCCCTAATGTTTTATTTTTGTTGCGATGGCACTTATTTGTTTTCGACCTATCCAGCTCCTTTTTACTTTGTCATGAGACACTTGTTTATCCCTGACCCTTGACACTTTTGCTAGCTATGGTACTTGCTAGCCTCCAACTCTCGTTTTATTCTGTTATGAGGAGCTTGTTTTATCCCTCGCTCTTGACACCGTTAATATGTTTGAAATATTTTATCTCCACAAAATAATGGCTACACCTTGATCTACCTTCTATTTCTACACAGATGTATAAAGGGGGCATGTTCTAGCCACCAACTTTTGGCCATCCTTTCTAAATTTAATTATTAGATTAATTTTGTCTTAATTTTACTAATTTTAAATTTTATGATTATCCATTTTTATTTAACTTGTTTTACTACTTCTTAACTTTTGTATGGATTAGTTAAGATAACTAAGTTGGTTAGTTAGAGTAACTAAATTAGTTAAGAAAATTGCAAGAAAGGTAAGTTTCAAATTTGTGTTTATTTTTCAAAATTTGTATTCGTTTTTGGGTTGAGACACGTTTGGCATAATTTCAGATTTTTTTTAAAAAAAAATAGGCAATAAATGTTTGTGGTAAATGGGGAAAAGTTTTTTGGCTATAAAGCCTCATTGTTTCTTCTGCAAATAAGAGGTTTTTTACACGGAAAAAAAAAACAGAGTGGAGGGAGCCACACATAAAAATCCTAGAACACACAGCCATAGAAAGAAATATATATACGGAGAGAACCTCAAGAGAACTAAAAAAAAAAACAAAAACAAAAACAAAACAAAACAAAACAAAAAAACTAAAGAGGTAGAGAGAGAAGATCAGTGAGTTTTACAAACAAAATGTAGCCAAAATCCCCTCAAAATTCGAAAATCAAAGAACACAAGAAGTCTAGCTCGTTGAAGGTTGCACTTGGTAGGGTATTTGTACCAAGAATCCGCACCTCAAACAATGAGCGGCTTATTTGTTACTATTTGTAAAAAAAAAAAAAAATTGAGCTAAAAATTACCTTTTAAGATCAAGCTTCAATTGAATACTTTTTGTTCTAACTCACCTCATGCAAGAAACGAAATAAACAGTTAGAGAAGGTAGCTTAAATATAAACTTAACTTTTAAAATTCATTAATTTGAATTAGCCCTTCATATAAATATATATATATAAAAGAACCATAGAAAAGCTTCAATAAAGATTTCTTCATACCTTTGTAGAGTGGATGTAGGTCCCTTAGACCGAACCACTATAATCTTCGTATGAATCTCCTTCTCTCTTCATTTCTTGTGTTGCATACTTCAAATCTCGTATTTTCACTCTTCAATCTGCACAAAAACAGTCAAGAACATTATAGAGAAATTAGTGAGTTTTCAAAAGCCTAGAGAGAGAGAGCAAACGTCTGAATGAAAGAAAAATAAGAGTTGTAAAAGATTTTTACTCATTGTTTCTTTTTAGTTTTGCAACGTGGCTCTTTGTAAACCACAGATGGCACCTAAGTCAATTTCGAATTTAGGCCAGAAAAGAAATATATCTTGGGCTTTCTTCTAATCCAAAAAAAGTCATTTTAAAATGTTCCAAATTATTTAACAACTGGTATTAGAGCTAGACCTCCAAGAAAACATCAAGAAAGCTTCAAGAAAGTCCAAGAAAGCTCAAAGAACTTATCAAGAACACCAAGAAAGCCAGAAATGGCAGTAGCTTGATATGAGGTGGAGAAATTTATAGGAAATGGGGATTTTCAGCTATGGATGAAAAGAATTCAAGCTTTTCTAGCTTCAAGAAAGGATTAAGAGCTCTTGATGATCCTAAATCTTTTCCTGAAACTCTTACTGAATCAGAAAGATAGAATATGGAGCAATTGGCTTATGGAGCACTGATTTTGGATATTTCAGGTAGTGTGCTAAGATAGGTCATCAACGACAACATAGCCTATGAGGTATGAAAAAAGCTGAATGATCTCTATATGAAGAAGGATGTTCCTAACAAGATATATGTGAGGGAGAAATTGTTTTCCTTCAAAATGAATTCTTCAAAGTCCTTAGATGCGAATCTTGATGAGTTCAAGAAACTCACAAATAAGTTTGTTCAAACGGGGGACAAGATGGGAGAAGACAATGAAGCTATAATCCTAATAAACTCTCTACATGAGAGTTATAAAGATGTGAAGGCAACACTGAAATATGGAATAGATTCAATTTCTATCGATAATGTAATCACAACCTTCAGAAGTAAGAAGTTAGAGCTTAAAATTGAATCTAAGGGCAGTGGTGATGCTAAATCACTATTTACAAAAGGAAAATATTTCTCAAGAAAGGGAAAATCTAACTTTCAGAAGGAAAATCGTGCATAGAGGGATAATTCTGTTATGAAATGTTTCTTTTATCATAAAGAAGTACATTTCAAAAGAGATTGTCCTGATAGAAAGAAGAAACCACGTAGAAAGGATTTCAAAAGGCCGAAGGAACATGCAAGAGGAGATGTTTCTATTGGGGAGGATGGACTTAAATTTATATAAATTCTTGTAAGCAATGAGGAAAGAGCAAATGGCCATGAATCTAAAGAAGATTGGGTGTTAGACTCAGGTTGTACCTATCACATGACATCATCAAAGGCATAGTTTATCTCCTATAAATCATGGGATGGTGGAGAAGTATTCATGGGAGACAATCAAGGTTGTAAGGTGATTGAAATAGGCTCATTGATGCTTAAACTCCAAGACAACAAAGACATACTCCTCAAAGAAGTAAGGCATGTTCAACAGCTTAAAAGGAATCTGATTTCTATGGGAATGCTTAATGACCAAGGTTGTATGTTTGTTGGGAAGAATGGAAGCCTAGAAATTACAAATGATGGAAGACCTATTTTTACTGGGATGAAGTCCAATGGGCTGTATTTTGTGAGAAATGTTTCATTACCAGCTCAGTCACTTATAGCACAGAAGCTTGAAAGGGGAGAAATTGATATATGGCATATAAGACTCTCACATATAAGTGAGAGGAGAATTCAAGAGCTATAAAAGCAGGGGCTGATCAAATCAAAGGGTATTAAGAGACTGAAGTTATGTGAACATTGTATCTATGGGAAGTCTAAGAGACAGAAGCTTGTGAAGGGGACTAACACAACCACTGAAATTCTAAGCTGCATACATGCTAATTTGTAGGGACCATCAAGGCACAATCATAAAGTGGCTCAAGGTATTTTCTCTCTCTAGTAGATGATTACGCAAGGAATATTTGGGTATACTTACTAAAAACTAAAGACCAAACCTTTGATAAGTTTAAACACTAGAAATCTATTGTTGAGAATTGTTCGTTAATAAAATAAAATTACTTTTAGGGGGAACGGGGAACGCAATTTCTTGTTTGATGCATGTTTTTATGTTATGCGTTTGTACCCATGCGTCGGAGGTCATGCATTGGAATGGAAAGTATGCGTTCATCTAGTATGTAATGACTATGCATTCCTATCACAAGCTTTCTTGCCTTCTCGCCAAGTATAACGAGAATGCAAGTTTCTCGGGTGATCCGAGGTCAAACACAGAGACTTGTAACTCAATAACATTTGTGAAGTAATGCATTTGAGGCGATGAATAAAAGTAAAAAGAAGAAGTTAATGAATTACACTACTCCTACTTCTAACTAAACAGATTGAGCAATGGAAGACTTGCGATGAGAATTAGTAGCTATGCAACAACTGTTAACGCATATTAATGTTTATTATCTTAAATCACTCGAGTAATCCCAGTTCGTCACACTAACACATCGCACACCTCTCGGTGGTCAGCCCATGACTATATCTCTAAAATGCATGGTTGCGTCGAGCGTAAAACCGTGCCTATCTCTAGGATCAATGCATACTTTACTTTAATGCATTCCACCTCTTACCTTCTCAAGCAATGCGGCTAACTTATAGACAAGCATTGCAACAGCCCATCAACAAGCGTTGCTACAGCCTCTCACCAAGCAAAGAGGATTAACTCACTATACTCGCACAACGCACACCTCTCGGTGGGTTGCTACATGCGTCCTATCTCTAGGCTACATGATTGAGTATGCAATCGCCCTTGATAAATAAACAATGAATATAAACAATGATAAAGATAAAGAAGATGAGGAAGATGGCATTGAAGGAATTTGGAAATGCATTGATTACAGAATGTAAGATCTTAAGCCCAAATTGTAATACAATACAGAGATCAGAAAGGAAATGTAAGGCTATGAGTCAAGGCTGTTGGCGGTGTCATGGATAGATGGTGGAAATGCCTCTCTCGAGCTCTAACTCTGGAGAAACCTCCGGTCGACACTCGGAATGGGTTGTGGAGGTGAAAAATCCTCAAAGAAAATCTCGCTCATGCTCTCATCTGTGACCGCAAGCATCTGCCTTAAGGCAGAAGCTAGGATGCCTTGAAATGAAGGTCCTAGGGACTATTGATAGAGTTTAAACACCAACAGCAATCATGATTGCGTTATGTCTCACTGCTGCCTTTGTCGTGATATGGGCAATGTCACATCATCTTATGTTGTTGATACTCCCAAAGTATGCGTTCAAGCTTGATTCAACTGAAGTATCAATTCATTCCACCCATCTTATAATCACCCTTCTATTTAAGGTTATCACTCCGTGGCTGCAATCTCTAAGTGATGAACGCATTCGATCGATAGCCGCAACTTTCATGTGATGAACGCATGCGGTTGATGGCCGCAACTTTCATGTGATGGACACATGCAGTTGATGGCTTCAACTTTCATGTGATGGACATATGCGATCACCGCATGCGTTCGTCTATGCGATAGCTTGACTTCACTCAATGCAATTATCTTTGCGGTCGCCTGGCTTCAGCGCATGCGTTTGATTTTGCGATTGCTTATTTCCAGCGCATGCGTTTGATTCCTGCGATAGCTACAAAAATAGACATTTTGACACGGAATAATGCAAATTCTAAGTATTATCACCGCATTTTCTACTTGTTAGCCCTCATAATTCTAAATAAAAGGCTTATAATAACTGGCATTTCTGCCAGTTATCACACCCTCAAACTTAGAATCATGCTTGTCCTCAAGCATGCCTTATACTTAGGAAATTCAAAATTTATCCTCTAGCTTCCATTTTGATGACCAGCTTTTCACAATATAATTCACCCATACCTCTAACTTGGAAGCCACACTCTCCACAACTTTGGCTACTTCTTCAAAGAGATATTTTCTAAATTTAAAATCCGGTAGGCCTCTGCTCAAAAACTTTTTATTCATTCCTCGCAACTTTGCATTTAGCTTTTGAGAATGCGTTCATTTAAAATAATTCAAAACTTTGCGATTTCTTATTAGATTGCGGTGTGGACCTGGTTGCGTTCTTCGTTTGGCTTGTCCCCACGTGTGTCATGCGTGCATCCAACTTCGGTTGCGTTCCATATTCAACTCAACTCATGTCTTGCTTAATTTGGCTTGCGCCAGACAGAGGAGTTGCGCATATGAATTGATCTTGGCGACTTACCTTCGTTTTGGCTTCCCCCCATGTGTGTCATACGGACATCCAACTACGGGTAAGTGCCTTTCACAACTTAACTCTTATCAACATGGGTTTCTCCATTACATTGACAGTGGAGTTGTTATTTTCAAAATTTTTTTATTTTTTTTTTTTTGATAATGATCGCAATGTAATGAACGCAATTCTCTGTGATCGCTGTCACCCCCAAACTTAGAGGTTGGCAGCGCTCTCGCCACAAAGCTAAAGACAAAATCAACAGGAATGCGGTAACAAATGTTTGAACAAAGGTTAGCACAAAATAAAACTTAGGGTGTCAAATTTTGAAGAGGCTACTAAAGTGGGGTGAGCTATACAACTTTTAGATAGAGGATGTAGTGAGTTATAATTGTAAGTATCATGGTTGCTGTTTTATCAACGCATAAGAAAACAAGCGAGCAAAGAAGAATTTCAGAGGGATAACGCATAAAAAATAACAAAAAAGGACCTATGAGCAGAATATCAATTTCGTCAATACTTAGGATTCATGCGGTGAAATAGCCATGCGTTGAATGATAGAAAAAATTCGTCTTCCGAACCATCGCACCGAGTGAAATTATTAACGCACCTACGAAGAGCTAACACAAATTCATCCAAGAAAGCAGCCGTAAATCCAAAATGACAATATTCAAATGCATAAACTAAAGTTAACTAGGAAAGAAAAGTAAAGATAGAGTAGAAGACGTCCCTGGAGAAATTTGAGTGAACCCACCGCAAGGAGTCTTCTATGCAGGCGATTGATCTCAACTACTTAGGTCAAGGAACTCGTTGTCCTCACCATTGGAGCTTCCAGCAATTGTTGGACGCATGTTAGCTGACATACGCTTAAGACTGCTTCCAATTCATACGACGATAGTCTTTCTATCTCGAGGTCAACATTGACTTTCGACGTATAGCCTACACTTCAAATATTGTTTGCAACTTGGTCGCACAAGCTACAATACACCCAAGACTAAAAGGGGTGCCTGCGAAAACACAAAACTTAACAAACTATTAGCTGCCAAGTCCCCGACAACGGTGCCAAAAACTTGTTTGTTAATAAAATAAAATTACTTTTAGGGGGAACGGTGAATGCAATTTATTGTTTGATGCATGTCTTTATGTTATGCGTTTGTACCCATGCATCGGAGGTCATGCGTTGGAATGGAAAGTATGCGTTCATCTAGTATGCACTGACCATGCGTTCCTATCACAAGTTTTCTTGCCTTCTTGCCAAGTATAACAAGAACGCAAGTTTCTCGGGTGATCCGAGGTCGAACACAGGGACTTGTAACTCAATAACGTTTGTGAAGCAATGCGTTTGAAGCGATGAATAAAAGTAAAAAGAAGAAGTTAATGAATTACACACTACTCCTACTCCTAACTAAACAGATTGAGCAATGGAAGATTTGCGATGAGAATTAGTAGATATGCAACAACTGTTAACGCATATTAATGTTTATTATCTTAAATCGCTCGAGTAACCTCAGCTCGTCACACTAACGCATCGTACACCGCTCGATGGTCAGTCGCATGACTATATCTCTATAGTGCATGGTTGCGTCGAGCATAAAACTGTGCCTATCTCTAGGATTAATGCATACTTTTCTTTAGTGCATTCCACCTCTTACCTTTTCAGACAGTTAGATGAAACTAATTCACTTATAGACAAGCATTGCAACAGCCCATCGACAAGCGTTGCTACAGCCTCTCACCAAGCAAAGAGGATTAACTCACTATACTCGCACAATGCATACCTCTCGGTGTATTGCTACATGCATCCTATCTCTAGGCTACACGATTGAATATGCGATCACCGTTGATAAATAAACGATGAAGGTAAACGATGATAAAGATAAAGAAGATGAGGAAGATGGCGTTGAAAGAATTTGGAAATGCATTGATTACAGAATGTAAGTATCTTAAGCCCAAAATGTAATACAATACAGATATCAGAAAGGAAATGTAAGGCTATGCGTCAAGGCTGCTGGCTGTGCCATGGATGGATGGTGGAGACGTCTCTCTCGAGCTCTAACTCTGGCGAAAGCTTCGGTCGTCATTTGGAATGGGTTGTGGAGGTGAAGAATCCTCAAAGAAAATCTCGCTCGTGCTCTCATTTGTGACCACAAGCATCTGCCTTAAGGCAGAAGCTAGGATGCCTTGAAATGTAGGTCCAAGGGGTTATTGATAGAGTTTAAATGCCGACAGCAATCATGATTGCGTTATGTCTCACTGCTACCTTTGTTGCGGTATGGGCAATGTCACATCATTTTATCTTGTTGATACTTCCAAAGTATGTGTTTAAGCATGATTCAACTGAAGTATCAACGCATTCCACCCATCTTGCGATCACTCTTCTATTTAAGGTTATCACTTCGTGGCCGCAATCTCCAAGTGATGAACGCATTCGATCGATAGCCGCAATTTCATGCGATGGATGCATGCGGTTAATGGTCGCAACTTCAATGCGATTTAAGCATGCAGTTGATGGTCGCAACTTCCATGTGATGGACGTATGCGATCACCTCATGCGTTCGTTTATGCAATAGCTCGGCTTCACCGAATGTGATTTTCTTTGCAGTCGTCTGGTTTCAGCACATGCGTTTGATTTTACGATTGCTTATTTCCAGCGCATGGGTTTAATTCCTGTGATAGCTACAAAAATAGACATTTTGACACAGAGTAACGCATAATATTGGAGTTAGCGAGGATTTAGGTTCTGATCGATGCAAAACTCAATTTTTCACAAATCTATGTATTATCACCGAATTTTCTACTTGTTAGCCCTCATAATTATAAATAAAAAGCATATAATAACTGGGATTTCTGTCGGTTATCAAGAATCAATCTAATAAGAGAGTTAAATACTTGAGAATAGACAATGGACTAGAATTCCTAGGCAATGACTTGAATAGTTTTTTATGCTAAAAATGGAATAACTAGGCATAAAACATTGGCCTACACCCCACAACTGAATGGAGTAGCTGAAAAGATGAATAGAACTATCCTAGAGAGAGTTAGATGTATGATGTTAGAAGCTAAGGTGGAAGAAACCTTTTGGGCAGAGGCAATAAATACAACATGTTTTACTATCAATAGGAGTCCATGTATAACTATTGATTTTAAAGCACCTGAAGAAGTATGGTCAGGCCACCCTCCTAACCTATCTTTTCTAAAGCCTTTTGGCTGTGTAGGCTATATTCATGTCAAACAAAGGAAGGTTCAACCTAGGGCTGTGAAGTGTATGTTCATTAGCTATCTAAAAGGAACTAAAGGGTTCAAGTTGTGGGACTTCAAATCCAATCGAAACATAATCAGCAGAGATGTTATATTCAGAGAAGAAGTACTTTATATGGATTATAGAGATCCTAAAACAACTGGAAATTATAGCGAAACAGCAGTTCAAACTCATTCTGAGGTGAAGTTGTCTAATGCCCAACAGACCCTTTTGAAACCCAAACTAATCATCTTGATCAGTTTGAAGAAGAAGAGATAGGGACAGAATCAGCAACTCAAGAACCTTAGACTCAGGATCTAATAGATTACACCCTAACAAGGGACATAACTAGAAAAGAAAGAAGATCATCATAAAGGTATAGAGAAGATAATTATGTTGCTTTTGCTAACCTTTGTGATTACCTAAATGATAATAAACCTAAAAGCTATAAAGAAGCAGTTAGCAGTAAAGGAAGCAAACAGTGGGTGGGGGCAATGAATAATGAAATAAGCTCTTTGTATAATAATGAAACATGGACCTTGACTACTCTACCTCCCAAACAAAAAGTGGTGTCTTGCAAGTGGATCTTTAAGAAAAAGTTGGGGAAGGTAGATAAAGGTGGAGTTAGGTTCATGGCAAGGCTGATAGCTAGGGGGTACACTCGAAGAGAAGGGTTAGACTACAATGACATTTTCTCCCTTATGGTGAAACATACTTCTATTAGAGTACTCCTAGCTACAGTGGCCTGGAAGAACCAAGAGCTAGAACAACTAGATGTAACCACAACTTTCCTACACGAAAAGCTAGAAGAAACTATCTATATGTCTCACCCTGAAGGTTACAATAAAAAAGGGGTAAGAAGATCTAGTTTTTTTGTTGAAGAAATCCTTATATGGGCTTAAACAATCTCCAAGGTGTTAGTATAAGCGTTTTGATGAGTTTATATCGAGCCTAAAGTTTAGAAGAAACAGTTACGATTCATGTGTGTACATAAGGGAGTGTGAGAATAAAGAAGAAGCATATCATCTACTATATGTAGATGATATGTTATTGGCTGGAAGTAGTATGATTGAACTAAATGAAATTAAAGCTCAAATGAGCAAAGAGTTTGATATGAAAGACTTAAGAGCAACAAAGAAAATTCTAGGGATGAAGATCTACAGAAATAGAAGCAAGGGAGAATTGTTTTTTTTTTTTCAGTCAAACTATGCCTCTAAGGTTCTAAAGAGGTTTAATATGGCCAATGTCAAGGTTGTTTGCATCCCTTTAGCCCAGCATTTCAAACTCTCAGTCCAAGACTCCCCATCTATTGAAGAACAGAAGAAAGTGATAGAGAAAATTCCCTATTCTAGTGCCACAGGCAGCTTATTGTACTTAATGGTGTGTACAAGACCTGATTTACCTCACAGTTCCAGCTTAGTGAGCAGGTATATGGGGAATCCAGGGAGGGCACATTTGGAAGCTACTAAATGGGTATTAAGATACATTGTTGGCACTCAAAAGAGGACTTCTATACAAACATCCTGACGTAACTAATCTAAATCTAATAGGCTATTTAGATTCTAACTTTGTTGATGGTATGGACAAGAGAAGATCATTAATAAGGTATGTGTTTTAGTTCAAAGGAAATACTATAAGCTGGAAATCAAGTTTATAGTCTATTGTGGCCCTATCTACAACAGGGGCACTGACAGAAGCAGTAAAAGATGTAAAATGGCTACAAGGACTTATAAAACACTTTGGTTTCATTCAAAACACAGTAAACATACAATGTGATAACTAATATGTCATACATTTAACAAAAAAAAAAAAAAAAAAAAAACCTCAATTCTATGACAGAACAAAACATGTAGATACGTTTACACTTAATAGAGATGAGGTTGAGAAAAGAGAAATTAAAATTGAAAAGGTCAAGACAGAAGAAAACTTATTTGATTTTCTGACTAAAGTCGTGCCTCGGTCCAAGTTGGAATACTACTTAGGTCTACTAAAAATAGTAGACAATCCAGCTGAAGGGTAAAGCTACAGAACAAATTAAAGGTATGAAAAAATTTATAGCTCAAGGTGGAGAGTTGAAGAAATGAGCTAAAAATTACCTTTTAAGATCAAGCTTTAGTTGAATAATTTTTTGTTCCAACTCACCTCATGCAAGAAATAAAATAAACAATTAGAGAAGATAACTTAAACATATACTCTTCTCATATTCATTACTTTGAATTAGCCCTTCATATACATATATATATATAAATAGAAATAAAATCAGAGAGAACTCATATGAATGTATAAATCTCCGAAACAATCAAAAGAACCATAGAAAAGCTTGAATAAAGATTTCTTCCTACCTTTGTAGAGTGGATGTAGGTCCTTTAGACCAAACCACTATAATCTTCGTATGAATCTCCTTCTCTCTTAATTTCTTGTGTTGCATGCTTCATATCTCGTATTTTCACTCTTCAATCTACACAAATCAGTCAAGAACATTAGGGGGTGTTTGACAACCAAGGAGAGGTTGGTTGAGCTGGTATTTTTTACCAACTCAATGTTTGATAACCAACTTTAAATGTTGGTGGGGTTGAGTTGGTTATTTTACCAACTCTTCCCAATTCTCTCTCTATCCAATGTTTTTAATGGTTCTACCCATCGGTCTCCGTTGGCAATTACCGCTACCACACTCCGGCGACATACTCAGATGACCACCTTCGGGTGGCTACTCTAGCGACTAACTCCAATGACTACCTTCGCACAAGCAACTTCGACAACATACTCTGCCTACCACCTTTGCGTGCCCAACTATGATGACCACTGATAAAAATAAAACGGCGGGTTTAATTACCCACTATTTTGTCACTCTCACTCTCACCCATTTTTCCACGAGTTTTCAATACTCTCCCAACTCCCTCAATTACTTTGTCATCTCTCTCTCATGTTCTCTTCACATTTACTCCATTTCTCTCATTTCTCTCTTCTTTCGTCGTCCAGTCCGTCTTTCTCATTTTTTCTCTTCTTTCTTTGTCTGGCTCGTATGGGTTTTACTTTCTCTTTTCTTTCTCAACTCCTCCTTTCTTTTTTTTTTTTTTTTTTTTTTTTTTTTGCTATGGTTGTTCTTTTAGATTTAATTATTCTTCTTCTATTTCATTTTTTTCCTAGATCTAAAAAATATTACATATGAAGTCCTGCTATTGTTTCACTAAAAAAAAAGTTCAACGATATGTTTTAAACAACTTATACCTTAATGTTTTCAAATATTACATAATTCTAATAAAATAGTGAAATTTGAAACTATGGCTCAAGTTCTTTTTTTTAAAAAAAAAAATAGTTTCTACACTGATGCAACATAATAGTAGAAAAAATAGACATCAATATTTCTAAAATCATTTCATCGATTTTAGAAAAAGATAAATCTATATTCTACAAATTGGTCAAAAAAAGACCATCTAATCGTTGGTTTTATGATTTAAATTGTAAGATTTTGGTGTTTTTTAAGATTAACATTTAAGTGTCATCCCTTCTATCTAAAACAATATCAATAGTTTCATTTGATGGCACTAATCCTTTCAATTCTTTTTAACTTTTACTATAATTAATGATTAAATTGAGTTTTTGAATGGAATAATCACTTCTATTTTAGTGTTTAAAAAATTGTATTCAAAATTTTGTTCGATATATGAATATAGAGAATTTGTTATGTTTTGATAATGGAAACCAATTGAAAGTTTTTTGTTTTTATCTTAGAAAAGATAAAAAAATATGTGTATAGTTGAAAATTAAAATCAACAATAGCGGGAAAAAAAAAAAAAAAAGATAAAATCAATTTCATTTACAAAAACAGCACCAAATACCCCAACTCAACTCAACTCTGCATTCAAACACAGATAATAATTATCAATTCAACTCAACTCTACACACCAAACATACACAATGTAACTCTCCAGATAATTTAACTCTCAAAATAATAATTACCAACTTAACTCAACTCAACACTCTGCTTTTATCGTGCATCAAACGTTTCCTTAGAGAGAAATTAGAGGGTTTTCAAAACCCTAGAGAGAGAGGAAACGTCTTATTCATAACTCTGGGAGAGAGAGAAAGTTGTAAAGGAGTTTTACTCATTCTTTTTTTTTTTTTTTTTTTTTAAGGCTGTTTGTAAACCATAGATGGCACCTAACTCGGTTTCAAATTTGGGACAGAAAAGAAGTATATTTTGGGCTTTCTTCTAATCTAAAAAAGTAATTTTAAAAGGGCCCAAATTATTTAACACTATTTTTATGCACTTTGTTAGATTTACAATTATTTTCCCTTTTCTTTTCTTTTATTTTGTGTTTTCATCACCTTCATCCATCCTTAGTTTTTCTTTACTTTGTTGTTTGATTCATAAATAATTTTGAGTTTTTTTAGTAAAAAAAAAAAGGAAGAAGAAGAAAAGGAGTAACATACCTTGGAAAAAATAAGTTGTATTCTATATTGTGTTGAAACAGAAAATAGTATCCTTGTTGAAGAATAGGTCTGAAAAAAAGGGAAAAATTTTGTTTCGAAGAAGAAGAGAGTAAAGAAGGTTTGAAAAGAAATGGGTAAATAGAAGTTTTAAAGGAATTGACGCAAACTTGTTTTTTTTAAAAAATGTTTATATTTATTTTTGCTTATTTATTTGTTATTGTTAAAATTAGTGTTTTAGTTTTCAGATTTTTTGTTTATAATCTCATACTTTTTGTTTGGCATTTCTTTACTTTATTTATTTTATTTTTAGTGTTGCATTTAATCATTTTATTTTCTAAACCATTTTACTGTGCCGTTACTTTCATATGTTCATATTATGTTATAAAATCTATTATGCTAATATTCTTAAATCTTTATTAAATAACCAACTACAGAATCTAGAAAATTTGAGTATCTGATTTTCTACTATTTTTTAGATGAAAAAAGATCGATCCTCAATGTATTTTTATTAATTTTTTAACATGTTTTTTATATTTATTTAATTCATTATTATGTTTCTTAATTTATATTTTTGTCTATATAATATCCATATTAAACCTTATTTGATTTCCAATTTAAATCTCACCAAGTTTTAGATCTTTTTTAAAACACTCTGAAGTCATTTAAATTACACTTTTCGTGTTTTTGAAACATTTAAAAGTTAATATATTATTCTAAAAGGGTTTCTAATAATTTATTTTTCTTGAGACCATCATTTTCTTTTAAAAAAAATCCTTCAATGGAATTTAAGAAATTTAGTAACCTAAAGATAAGGGATCACATGATCTTTAGGAGTCCGAGATTTGATAAAAAAAAAAAAAAGATTAAATAAGGGTTTAAAAAAATATCTTTTATCAAAAGAATATTCATATGACAAATTCAATTTCTCACATTCTTAGGGTGTGAACTTTTTCCTCAATTCTAATATAGTCAATTGATGGAAATTCTTCCAGTTATTTTATGAGATCATTAGTTCAATTATTAGAATAATGAGAGGTAAAAAAAGATATTTATTTTAAATCTTTTTTCCAAAAGAATAATTTTAAAGAATTTTTTCAATTCAAGATTTGAATTTGGCTACCGTTTTCTCAGGTGCTAACACTTTTCCCATACACAAATGACTCCCGAACTTAACTCTAATTTTCGTAGACCATTTTTTTAATTAAAATTTGTTTATTTTACTTCTGTGTTCAATCACACTATAAAAAAGATTGGTGGTGACTCATTTTTATTTTCTTTTAAAGTTAATCTTGTTTTAGGATGTCGACCGCTCCACATCGTCGGCACGTGACAACAGCTTGGCGACTCCACTATGGACATGAGGTTCAACCACGAGAGTTTGACCATTTTTCCCCTTTATCTTGAATTGTTTTATTTTTTAATTATATTGTAAATTATTGTGTATATTTATTGTGTATTTTATTATTGCAAATACATTTACAAACCTCCTACCTAGGCTTTACCCAATAGGTTTAGAATCAAGGATGGAGTAATGTTGACCTTAAGAAGCTTATGTTTCTGTACAAGCACACGAAAAGTTCTCACTCAATTTGGTCATTCTGTCATGTACAACTTTTGATCAATTTAAGGGCTTTTTTCATATAAGACTCATATTGATTGAATCCTTTATATTGATTATATTGATTTATTATTTTACTTCACACACTATCACAAGACTCCTATCCGAGCTTTACCCAATAGGTTTAGAATCGAGGAAAAAATAGTGTCGGCCTTCGAGAAGCTTTGCATTCGTGAGGGCACACGAAAAATTCTCACTCAACTTGGTTATTCCATCATGTATGGCTTCTTTATCAATTTGGAGACAATTATCATTTAGGGCCTTAGAATCAGCCTCACTTTATTCAAAACTTTTATGTAACGTATTTTGATGGTATATTTTTTTTTTCTCTCTCTCAATTGTTGTCATGTTCTTATGTTAATCTTCCATCATCAAATCCTCTAAGTTTTATGATCTTACATTGAAAGTCATTTCATTATCATGCATAATCCTATACTTATAAACACTCATTTGCATGTTATATCACTGTTTACTAGCATGTTGTTTTAAAAAAAAAAAAAAAAACTTACTAGCCATGACATTTAGTCATTTCTTCTTGAAAATATAAATGAATTTTGTTCACATCAAACTAACTGCTGCATTGTTGGTGAAATCTCACATGCATACACCTTATACTACTAAACAACTTTGAATAATTGAACCATTCTCTTAAATTAAAAAAAGTATTTAAAAAAATAGCTCAAATGATCTACACCCCCTCTATCATTATTGGACTAGAAGGAAAGTCGCCGTCTCCTCCTCCTCCTCCTCCTCCTCCATCATCATCATCAATACATTTCTAAATTATTTTAATATTTAAGACTTTCTACCTTAAGCTATAAATTGTTGTAGTATTTAAATGGAAAGTTTGGCTATGATATTGTAATATTTAAATTTTAACTTTTAGAAATTATAAGATTAAATTATATTTTACACATATAATAGTATTATTTTTATAATGAATTTTTATACTATTTTCTTTGAATGAAAAATTTATTGAAAATATCTCATCTAATATATATAATTTTATTTGGTTGAGAATAAACAAAATTGCTAAAAATGAATATATTAAAAAAAAAACAAATGGAAAAAATTTCTCCACAGGGAACTCGATCCTCGCGAATTCCCCGCGGGGAATCCCCGTGGAGAATTTCGCGGGATAGGGAATGAAATAGAGGGACGGCGATGTGGACGGAGAAGCCTTCCCTGTCCTCGTCCTACCCCATGGATATCTCTAGTTTTTGCCCTAAGGATGCAAGCCTACAAGAAGACTTTTAAAAATGTAGGAAGCGAGGAAAGATTATATTAAAGTTCATAAAAGAGAGGTTGTGTGTAATAGAAGACACCAACATTTACACAGGCATTGAGACGACATAATTGTGTCTAGTCTCGGGCGTCATTATTATTCCATCCAAGTTCAAGCTATTGGAATTTGAAAAGTATATTTGTGCAGTTGCCCCAAAAGCCATCACGCCATGTACTATTGAAAAATATCAATCCACTCACATGAGGACAAAACTTTGATTCACCACTTTCAAGATCGCCTAATTGGCATTATTTTTTGGCAATGAATTTATTCTCTATCGAGTATGAGGTATGATGAAGGCACTACAATGGTGTCAACCTAATTGAGATGTTCTAATACATCTACTGATTTCACCTCTCTCTTTAGTTGCTTGTTCATAAAACGATAGCCTAATCAGCTCAACTCCTTATTGGTACATGCAGTTAGATATCTCCCAAGTGCAGAAATATTGAGATAGTACAAACACAGTATTAATTAGGCCTTAGACCATTTAAATTTCCAATGTATGGAAAAGGAAGAAATAGAGACTTTCAAGGAATATGCTCAAAGATGTAAAAGTGGTCACTCAGGGGCAGCCTCAATTGACTAATAAGGAAACGTCACCAAAGGTTATAGGCACTCTCAATGCTCCATACTACGATAAAATGATTGGAAGTGCCTGAAAAGATTCCTCCAACATTATAACAATATGAGAAAGAATTGAGAATATAGTTAAGAGTGCAATGATTATAAAATGATGCAGAGGAATGATTCCACAAGAAGAGAAGATGAAATGCATAAGATCAACTTGGGACAAAGTGTTATTAGCCATGTGTCACCACCATCATTTAAACAAGTGAACTACGTTCAAAATCCTCAACGAAGAGGAAAAATTCAACTAGATACAAGAAATCAACGATCAACAAAGAAAGGATAACAGAGCACCTTGTCGCGGTCATTTCTAGAAGTTTAGCCTCGTCTAATAAGTTGGTTTATCCATACTGGAAAAAATATGAGCTTCACAACTAAGAAGTCAAAGAACTATCAAAGATCGCTAGAGAAATGTGAGAGTATTTTCCATTAGCTATCCTTAAAGTTAGGGCAAGACCTTTGTAAAATGGGCACCTTTTAATCTTTGTTGAATTGGATGGCATCTTGGTAGCCGCACGTGTCCTATTTTCCTGGAATAAAATGGATTTGTTGGCTTCCATTTTTTTTACTCAAGTATATTCTTGACTATATTTACCTTATATTTGTATATCATATAAGAAAAATATGGGATTAATGAGGATATTATAAGTAAGATTAATATCAAGACTGGATTACAAAGTTTCATTTCTTAATCCTAAGCAAGGAATGAAATTAAAGCATTTTATGCTCTAGCAACCTCAATACCCAAAAAAGATAATTGGACAACCATCAAGCCAAAACTTTGGAAGTAGTTTGAGCTCGCATTTTATGTTTTCAACCCCATACATTCACTTTGTGAGTGTAAAGATGGACTAGGTTTGGATACAAAATTTTGAAGCATTAACTATCCCAGTTGAAATTTCAGTTGGTGTAGTGGAAACATCCAACAAAGTATCCAGATTATTGAGAAAAATAATGGTCTTGAGATGATATCATTTGTTTATGCATCAACTGGGCCATTCTCCCCATTGTTTAAAATATAGGGCTAAACCAATTTTCCTTATCAAAAGTTAAGAACCATCTCAGAACATGGAGTGTCCGTCATCATTGCTCGTAGAAGATGATCAGTTTTAATGAGGATCCTCCCGTTTTATTAAAGACTATCAAGGACATTTATATAAAAACTTATAAGAACGTCTTCCCTTATAAAGAATGTAAAATTGAATAAGAACTTTAGCCTTTTAAGTTGAAGATATCAAGGTTTAAGTTACATGAACACTTGGTCTTTTACGAATCCACTCTTTACCATCAATCCCAAAGACTAAAGATCGTGTTTTATTGAGTAAATTATTAACTCCAAGGAGATTTTCTGGGCAAGACAAAAGTTGGATTACAACTCAAGTTTGTGGTACTCAATTGCCAATTTTGTCGACAAGTAAACGAGTTATTTTGTATGCTTTAACTTGTTTTATTCTTTTGGAAAGAATCTAGAGAAGGGTTGACAAAAAAACTTTAAAATAAGCATATTCACATTCATGAATGACATCTATCCTTATGTTTTTAACTGTGGTGGTGCTTGTTTTATCCCTGGCCCCCAATATTTTATTTTTGCTACGATGGCTCTTGTATATCCCTAGCTTCTAACTCATTTTTATTTTGTCATGTGGCGCATGTTTATCCCTCACCCTTGACACTTTTTGCTATGGAGCTATTTGTTTATCCCTGACCCCCAACGTTTTATTATTGTTGTGATGGCACTTGTTTATTCCTAGCTTCAAGCGTTTTTATTTTGTCTTGAGGTGCTTGTTTATCCCTGACCCTTGATACTTTTTACTGTGGGCGTGCTTGTTTATCCCTGGCCCCTACTGTTTTATTTTTTCTTTGATCGCACTTGTTTATATCTGGCCTCCAACTCATTTTATTTTGTAATGTGGCGCTTGTTTATCCCTGACCCTTGATACCTTTTGCTGCAATAGTACTTGTTTATCCCTGGCCCCCAGCATTTTGTTTTTATTGTAATAAAGCTTGTTTATCCCTAGTCTCTAGCTCATTTTTATTTTATCATGTAGCGCTAATTTATCCATGGCCCTTGACACTTTTTGCTGTGAAGGTTCTTGTTTATCCCTTACCCCTAAAGTTTTATTTTTGCTGCGATGGCGCTTGTTTATCCCTAGCCTTCAGCTTGTTTTTATTTTGTCATGAAGCAGTTGTTTATCCCTGGCCCTTGACATCTTTTGTTATGGTGGTGTTTGTTTATCCTTGACCCCTAGCGTTTTATTTTTACTATGATGGCACTTGGTTATTCCTAGCCTCCAACTCATTTTTACTTTGTCATAAGGCGCTTATTTTATCCTTGATCCTTGACATTGTTTGTTGTGATAGCACTTATTTCTCCCTAGCCTCCAGCTCATTTTTTACTTTGTCATGAATGTACTTATTTATCCATGTCTCCCAGTGTTTTATTTATGCTCTGATGGCACTTATTTATCTCTGACCTCTAGCTATTTTTTACTTTGTCATGAGGCACTTGTTTTTCCCTAGCCCTTGACATTTTTTTGCTAACGATGGCGTTTGTTTATCCTTGGCCTCCAACTCTTTTTTTTAATTCATTATAAGGCGCTTGTTTTTTTCCTGGCTCTTGACACTGTTAATATGTTTGAAATATTTTATCTCAACAAAATAGTGGTTACAGCTTCGTCTACCTTCTATTTCTACAAGGATGTATGAAGGGGACATGTTGTAGCCTCCTATTTTTCTCCAGCCTTATTAAATTTAATTATTAGATTAGTTTTGTCTTAATTTTATTAATTTCAAATTTTATAATTATCCAGTTTTATTTAACTTGCTTTACTACTTTTTAAATTTTTGTATTGGTTTAGTTAAGGTAACTAAGTTGGTTACTTAGAGTAATTAAATTGGTTAAGAAAATTGCAAAAAAATTAAGTTTCAAATTGGTGTTTATTTTTCAAAATTTGCATTCATTTTTGGATTGAGACACATTTGGCATAATTTCAATTTTTTTTAAAGAAAAACTAGCCAATAAATGTTTATGGCAAATGGGGAAAGCTTTTGGCTATAAAGCCTCATTATTTCTTTAACAAATGGGAGGTTTTTTTTTTTAAAAAAAAAAAAATGGAATGGAGGGAGCCACACACAAAAACCTTAAAACACACCGCCACTGAAAAAAAATATATATAGAGAGAGAGAGAAAGTCCTAAAAGAGTTTTTAAAAAAAAAATCTAGAGAGATATAGAGAGAGATGAATGAGCTTTACACACAAATGTAGCCAAAATCCCTTCAAAATTCGAAAATCGAAGAATACAAGAAGTTTAGCTCGTTAGAGGTTGCACTTGGTAGAGTATTTGATCCAAGGATCCGCACTTCAGACAACGAGTTGCTTTGTGTTCGGATCCCAACCTTCAACCTTCTTCTGTTCTCTTAGGGTGTGTTTGGTATATGATAAAAGTAGAGAGTTGAGTTGAGTTGAGTTGGTAATTATTATTTGGAGAGTTATATTATCTAGGGAGTTAAATTGTCTGTGTTTGTTGTATAGAGTTGAGTTGAGTTGGTAATTATTGTCTGTGTTTGTTGTGCAGATTTGAGTTGAGTTGGTAATTATTGTCTGTGTTTGTTGTGCAGAGTTGAGTTGAGTTGAGTTAAAGGATCTGATGCAGTTTTTTTGTGAATGAGATTAGTTCTATTTTTTTCTGTTTGTTTTTTATTTCATTCTTTTATTTTTTTAGTTTTATGTTTTGCTATTATTATTTAATTTTCAAATATACACTATTTTCTCAAATCTATTTATGACCATAAATTGGGCAATCTTAATTTTTTTTTCCTCAATTTAATAACATAATATAGATTTTGTTTTTCATATATTCTTTTCAAAAACTGTAATAATTCTAATTCTCTTCAATCGGTAAAACATACCAACAAAATATATTTCATATTGCTGCTCAATTAATTGGTATATTGTATATTGTATGTATATATATTGAATGTTTGTATATATATTGAAGGTATATATATTTCATATTGAATGTTTATACGTATATATATCCAAAAAAAACTCACAAAATATATGTTCTTTTTTATATTTATAATATTAGTTATATTTACAAACACAAAAAGTACATGTTTTCAATGATGCAAAAGTTATCATTCTTTTCGACATGATAGTCCATTGTCCATTTGCTGTTATCCAAAAGAACTATAAACAAAATGTAGGGGTGTGGTCAGTCTACATGTTTCTTCCTAGTAAACGGAGGCAGTACCTCTTCCGTGCGTGTTCTGGTACTGCAAGGAAGCAATTTGTCTTCTGAATGTCTGTGACAACGAGGTCAATAAGGGTGACCTGATCATCCTCATCCAGGCCATCAATGTTGTATATGGCATTTACTACTTCCTTCTGACGCCTAAACTTCAACTCATACTTCTCCTTTTGCCACGATGCAAGTCTACCCATGTGTGTGCTCTACATTTCAACAGTCGATCTCATGATGTCGATCATTTCAACTTGGAATGATGACCTCTTCCTCTTACTGCCTCGAGATGACTCGACAGGTACACTTGCTCTACCTGTAGATTACTCTGTTGGCTCTTCATCTATTTCATCTTGATTTAATGGTAATTTTGTTTGGCGAACCTCAGGGGTGTGACAGTCCTATGATCCAAGTCGAATCTCATCTTCAAACTCTCTGAATGCATTCGTCGCCATCACGTATGGGTTCTTACTTGATTGCCCTACTGCTCTGTCTTTCCTAAATACGATGGAGAGGTCATCGTAATGTGGGAATGACTTGTTCCACATCCCCTTCGCGTTGGGATGACTCTGCATTGATAAACATACACATTATTAATATTTATATTATAACACGTATCCGTACATTTTTTTTCTAGAATCTTATCCGAATCCAAAGATAAAAAATCTCCCTTTCTACCTGGACACATTTGAACTCCTCATTCCAGCCGAACCCCGACTGACTTAACATCTCTGATACTGCGTTGTATTGTTTCTTCAGACTCCTCACCTTGCACTCAATGGTGTTTTGATTCAGTGCGCACCTGGGCACTTTTTTCATGGCATAATTCGCTCCATGTGTTGTTAGGTAATCCTGGTCGAAATGTCCATTATGACCTCCAACCGGGTCCTCCACCAAAATACAATAGA
Source organism: Benincasa hispida (assembly GCF_009727055.1). Taxonomy (NCBI): domain Eukaryota; kingdom Viridiplantae; phylum Streptophyta; class Magnoliopsida; order Cucurbitales; family Cucurbitaceae; genus Benincasa; species Benincasa hispida. The sequence continues at coordinate 68,109,867 of NC_052349.1, forward strand.
GATTCCAGCCAACTTAGGCGTTCCTCCACCTTCGACCATACTGTTTAGACCTCTTACCATTCCTGCCATTATGCTGGCATGCAATATGTTTGTTGAATGAAAAGATATTTATAAATTAAACACATGCACAAATAAGGATAAATTGCTGAAATTAATATGTTCCAATTTAACTTGTTTCACATCAGTAGTTCTTGGCAAATAAAACATTTTCACGACATAACTTGGAAATGTTTCCATATTAAATTTCTATTCATAGTAAAAGAAAAAGTTAAGCAATGAACATTGAATAATAGGCTCTTTGCCATTGAGTAAACATTTCGACTGCTAAAGTCAATCCCTGAAACTTGCGTCCATTCACTCTGATGATTCAAACAAATTCAATATGATCTCATCAAGACCAACTGAATCGCAGGAATTCTCTCATCGGGCACGTCAAGCATTGCCACCGATTCCATCTCCTTGTGATTCAAGTTGTAGAAATAATGGCAAGCATGCAGTTATTGTTCGACCATTGGACTTTGTATTGGGTAGAATTGATTTTCCCCTAAGAATAGCCCACCGCCCCTTTAGCAACCCAAAACGCTCGCTCGACTAACGTTCCCTTGCTGAAGAATGTTTATGTTGAAAAATTCTCTTGTAGTTGTTGGTACATTTCCTACTCCACGCCAATCGAAGAGATGGTATCGTTCCCCTCCTGTACGGCGTAAGAAATCCTTCAGCGTTTGGGGGTAAATCCAGCTCACATAGGTTAATAGTAATCTTGCTACACGCAGGTACGCATTGTTTAAATGAACATTATACCGGTTATTATAATACCCTTGGAATACTAATCTATTACGATCGCGAACCGCCATTCCTAAGGAACGCCTTGATCGGCTGCAAGACACCTTCCTCCCTGGCAAAAATGAAAGACGAACTCCCCATTTTTGATCCACACCAAAAAGAACGATTTGTGGCATCTCTCCCTTCTCGTCTATATCGAGGTTCGATCGACAACACTAACATTTACTTTAATGTATGTCTGCCGTCTACGCACCTAGACAATTCTGTTTCTCTCAAAGTGATCAAGAATGAAATTAAACAAAAAAATCTATCGTTTGCATCAATATTTATGACGTATTCATATAAAAAACTGAGTACTTTTTGTACCTGAAACCACTTCCATCTTCCATCGGTGCATGTATTTGTGATCGGTTCTAGTTTTCTTAACAAAACAGTGTGAAGTTGTAAGACTGCCCTAAGAACTGTGTTGAAATATCTCAAAACTATCTCACCAGACCTCAAAAAGTTTATGCGTACCACTCGATTCTTGACATCGTGTGCAAGAATGTGTAGGAATATCACAACCATCTCTTCGACGTCCATACATCTTGTTGGTTCCAAAAAACCAGTCGACCGTAATATATTACATAGAATTGTAAAAGTACGTCTATCCATTCGGGTGCTTTCACGACATGCCAAGTCACTCTCGTAAATTAGGCGAAAGAAGGTCAACTGCCTAATGCAGTACCTAGCATATGTCGGTTGTCTCTCTATCCTTCGGTAGTTGTTCAATAACGTGGTTAATGTTATGAACAACTGTATTTGAGAGTGCGAAATAATTCTCATGATCGAAAAGAGGTCTTCAACAGTATCTATCTTTATAGGGAAAGGGATACAATAGTTGTTCCTGAAAGGGTAAGTTATTTGGCGGATTATGTTTCATGATTAAGAAAGAATAGCAAACGATGTCAAGCGTCGGTATTGGGCATATTGGATTATAGTTTAGATTTATGGTGTTATTTCCCAATGTACCTTTAATAATCTAAAAATGCATGTTTTCAAGGGCTTAGTGGGTTTTTTTCCTAAGGATAGGGTTGAGGGTATTTTAGTTAAGTCTTTTTTAGGGCCTAGTGGGTTCTTTTTTTTTTTTTAAAGGCCCAATGTACCTATAATAATCTAAATTTGTCATAATCCTAATTCCTAGGACAACAAATTTTCACAGAAAGATGTGTTAAAACGATGTATATAGAAAAAAATATGTATTTTTCCATATTTTCAAAACTTGGTGAACCGATTGTATGAATATTGGTGTGCAATATTTTTTTAATTCTTATGTCACCGATTAGAAACTATATTTTTCAGAAATTAAACATTGGTTATAATATTAATACCATCGTTTCATTACAATTATATAATTTCAAAAAAAAAATCAATTTTGATTGTGAAACGATAGTAAGACATACAAAAATTAATCCTGAAACTAGCTTGATAATAACACACCAAAATGTATAGAATATGATCTTATTGAAGCTGAAAAAAAAAAAAGAAAGAATAGAAATGAATGTATTATTAGATAAAAAAAATTACATAACAGTACTATTTCACCCATAATTCATCAAAAATTTGAGAAGTATCAGAGGAGGTAAAAAACAATGAGGATCTCGCTCATGAGAAGGATCTCGCTCATTGTTTTTCACCCATTGAAATGAACTAAAGAGTAACCAAAAAAAGCATACCTTTTTTAGTGGAGAAAGACAGTCGAAATATGAAACGTGGAAAAAGACGGTGGAAATATAGTGGAGAAAGACAGTCCAAATATAAAACGTATGAGTGGGAAGTCATCTATAAACAAAAGAGGGAGAAAGAAGTGGTTGTTAGAGAAAGTTGGGTGCATTTATTAAAGAGTGAAATTAATTTAACCTCATTAATAAAAGAGTGAAATTAATTTGAGTGTTAGTTGAAAGTAAGTA
>NC_052349.1:68113059-68114257 GCF_009727055.1 Benincasa hispida
TTCTAGAGCGAGATCCTAATCACAAAATTAGCGAGATTCCGCCCACATTTCTAGCGAGATTTCCTTCTAGAGCGAGATCCTCATCACAAAATTAGTGAGATTCAGCCCACATTTCTAGCGAGATTTCCTTCTAGAGCGAGATCCTAATCACAAAATTAGCGAGATTTCGCCCACATTTCTAGCGAGATTTCCTTCTAGAGCGAGATCCTCATCACAAAATTAACGAGATTCAGCCCACATTTCTAGCGAGATTTCCTTCTAGAGCAAGATCCTCATCAAAAAATTAGCGAGATTCAGCCCACATTTCTAGCGAGATTTCCTTTTAGAGCGAGATCCTCATCACAAAATTAGCGAGATTCAGCCCACATTTCTAGCGAGATTTCCTTCCAAAGCGAGATCCTCATCACAAAACTAGCAAGATTCAGCCCACATTTCTAGCGAGATTTCCTTCCAGAGCGAGATCCTCATCATAAAATTAGCGAGATTCAGCCCACATTTCTAGCGAGATTTCCTTCCAGAGAGAGATCCTCATCATAAAATTAGCGAGATTTACTTCTAGAGCGAGATCCTCATCACAAATTAGCGAGATTCAGCCCACATTTCTAGCGAGATTTCCTTCTATAGCGAGATCCTCATCAGAAAATTAACGAGATTCAGCCCACATTTCTAGTGAGATTTCCTTTTAGAACGAGATCCTCATCACAAAATTAGCGAGATTCAGCCCACATTTCTAGCGAGATTTCCTTCCAGAGCGAGATCCTCATCATAAAATTAGCGAGATTTCCTTCTAGAGTGAGATCCTCATCACAAAATTAGCGAGATTTCACTTGTCCAGGGTTGAAGTTACGACTTATGTACAACCCTTTATACATATTGTTTCCAAGTTTTTCTTTGTTTGTCGAGTTTTGTATGTCGAAACTTCAACCTACGACAACCCTAATATACATATTGTTTCCAAGCTTTTCTTTGTTTTTCGAGTCCTCAACGTTCAACCTCTACATTAATCCAATCTTCAACCCTCGACTTCTAGCAAAACAACAATATTTCTCTAATATAAAAGGTCTAATATTTCTCTAATATAATAAGTTTTGAAAACAACCATATTAATATAAAAAGTCATAGTTTTGAGGGGATAAAAAAGGAGAGTTTTGAGTGGGTAAAAAAGGGGATTTTAATAACCCATAGGTTTTCTTTATGG
>NC_052349.1:68115019-68127585 GCF_009727055.1 Benincasa hispida
TACATTTCTAGCGAGATTTCCTTCTAGAGCGAGATCCTCATCATAAAATTAGCGAGATTTACTTCTAGAGCGAGATCCTCATCACAAAATTAGCGAGATTCAGCCCACATTTCTAGCGAGATTTCCATCTATAGCGAGATCCTCATCATAAACTTAGTGAGATTCAATCCACATTTCTAGCGAGATTTCCTTCTAGAGCGATATCCTCATCACAAAATTAGCGAGATTCATCCCACATTTCTAGCGAGATTTCCTTCCAGAGCGAGATCCTCATCATAAAATTAGCGAGATTTTCTTCTAGAGCGAGATCCTCATCACAAAATTAGCGAGATTTCACTTAGCCAGGGTTGAAGTTTTTACTTATGTATAACCCTTTATACATATTGTTTCCATGTTTTTTTTGTTTGTCGAGTTCTCAACGTTCGACCTCTACATTAATCCAATCCTCAATCCTCGACTTCTAGCAAAACAACAATATTTCTCTTATATAAAAGGTATATTATTTCTCTAATATAATAAGTTTTGAAAACAACCATATTAATATAAAAAGTCTAGTTTTGAGGGGATAAAAAAGGAGAGTTTTGAGTAGGTAAAAAAGGGGGATTTTAATAACCCATAGGTTTTCTTTATGGGCTTAACAAACATGGGTAATAAATACCCACCCAACTCAACTCAACTCATATCCATTTATCAAACACCCCCTAAAGAGTAACCAACAAAAGCATACCTTTTTTAGTGGAGAAAGACAGTGGAAATATGAAACGTGGAAAAAGACAGTGGAAATATAGTGGAGAAAAACAGTGCAAATATAAAACGTATGAGTGGGAAGTCATCTATAAATAGAAGAGGGAGCAAGAAGTGGTTGTTGGAGAGAGTTGGGTGCATTTATTAAAGAGTGAAATTAATTTAACCGCATTAATTAAAGAGTGAAATTAATTTGAGTGTTAGTTGAAAGTAAGTAGCAGTCACGTTGGTAGTAAAGTCAAGTAAATACAAATAGTAAAGTCAAATAAATAGAAATAACATATTTCCATAAAATAAAATAAAAAACAAAAATAATAAGGATCTCGCTCATGAAGATCTCATGAGCGAGATCCTCCTCAAGAGCAAGATCCTCATCACAAATTAGCGAGATTCGGCCCACATTTCTAGCGAGATTTCCTTCTAGCATGAGATCCTCATCACAAAATTAGCGAGATTCAGCCCACATTTCTAGCGAGATTTCCTTCCAAAGCGAGATCCTCATCACAAAATTAGCGAGATTCAGCCCACATTTCTAGCGAGATTTCCTTCCAGAGCGAGATCCTCATCACAAAATTAGCGAGATTCAGCCCACATTTCTAGCGAGATTTCCTTCTAGAGCGAGATCCTCATCATAAAATTAGCGAGATTTCCTTCTAGAGCGAGATCCTCATCACAAAATTAGCGAGATTCAGCCCACATTTCTAGCGGGATTTCCTTCCAGAGCGAGATCCTCATCATAAAATTAGCGAGATTTCCTTCTAGAGCGAGATCCTCATCACAAAATTAGCGAGATTTCACTTGTTTAGGGTTGAAGTTTCGACTTATGTACAACCCTTTATACATATTGTTTCCAAGTTTTTCTTTATTTGTCGAGTTATGTATGTTGAAACTTCAACCTACGACAACCCTGATATACATATTGTTACCAAGTATTTCTTTGTTTGTCGAGTTTTTAACGTTCGACCTTTACATTAATCCAATCCTCAACCCTCAAATTCTAGCAAAACCACAATATTTCTCTAATATAAAAGGCCTAATATTTCTCTAATATAATAAGTTTTGAAAACAACCATATTAATATAAAAAGTCCTTGTTTTGAGAGGATAAAAAAGGAGTGTTTTGAGTGGGTAAAAAAGAGGATTTTAATAATCCATAGGTTTTCTTTATGGGCTTAACAAATATGGGTAATAAATATCCACCCAACTCAACTCAACTCATACCCATTTATCAAACACCCCCTTAGAGATCTTTAATCATAGAGAGAAAAAAAGTCATAAGGAAGATTTTACTATTCTTTTATTATTTTTTTTCTTTTTTATTTATTTGTTACTTTTTTTATGCATTTTGTTAGATCTACTATTATTGTTTTTATATTATTTTCTGCTTGATTTTTTTCATGTTCATTTCCTTCATCTATCCTTAGTTTTTCTTTACTTTGTTGTTTGATTTAAAAATAAATGTGAGTTTTTTCTAAAAAAAAAAAAAGAAGAAGAAGAAGAAAAAGAGTAAGATACCTTATAAAAACATAGTTGTGTTTTGTATTGTGTTGAAACAAAAAATAGTATTCTTGTTAAAGAGTAGTTCTGGAAAAAAAAAGGGAAAAAATTTTGTTTTTATTATGAATATTATAATAATAAATAGATGTTCATTGTTTAGTGTCCCAAAAGCCATATGTCACATTTCATATTGTCCATGTGCTTATTCATGTTTGGTGTTCATGTAAGTTCACATCCTACTTACCACTTTGCCTATAAATAGTGGCATTTGGTGAATCTTAAAATTACACACCCATTGGTAAGAAATCGACTCCAAATTCCACTAAATTTTCTATTATCCAATTTTATAATTTTAGTTATTATATGATATTATTTTTTTATATTATATTATATTTATTATTATTATATTATATTTTCTCCATATTCGTGTTTCTGTTGTGCTCCTCAATTTCAAAATACGTTATCAGCACGAGTTCCTATCATTTTCTCCGCTAAAGGTAGATCCTAAAGGTATGTCGGTTTTTCCCTCTTCGTTATAAATAATAAATCTAATTTTATTTTGCATATTCAATATCTATTAAATTTCTAAAATAAATACAATATTTTGTGATAGTGTTGTCATGACAAATCTTACAAAATTAGAATTCGCAGCCATTGACATTAATGGCAATAATTATTGTCATGGGTGCTTGATGTAGAAATTCACCTGGATGTTATGAACTTGGGAGAAACAATTAAAGAAGAAAATACAACATTCAGTCTGGACAAAACAAAAGCTATGATTTTCCTTTGTCATCATATCCACGAGGGATTGAAAATGGAGTATCTTACAATAAAAGATCCTCATATCTTGTGAAAAAAATTTGAAAGGTAGGTATGATCATCAAAAAACAATTATTCTTTCTAAAGCTCGTTATGAGTGGAAGCACTTGAGGCTACAGGATTTTAAATCAGTAAGTGATTACAACTCCGCATTATTTAAAATCAGTTCGAAATTGTTATTATATGGAGAGAAAATTACTGATTCTGATATGTTAGAGAAGACACTTTCTACATTTCATGTCTCGAATATGCTACTACAGCAGCAATATCAAGAGAAAGATTTTAAACAGTATTCTGAATTAATTTCATATCTTCTCGTGGCTGAACAAAATAATGAGTTATTGATGAAAAATCATGAATCTCGACCAACCGAAACGACATCATTCCCTGAAATGAATGCTATGAATTTTAATAATAATCGTGGTCGCGGTCCTAACCGTGGTAGAGGAAGAAATAATTATTATTTTTGTGGCGATCATTTTAATCATTCAAATTTCAAAAGAACCACACAAAATGATGATCCAAAGGTAAAGCTCCACAAGATAAGAGTTCAAAAAATGTTGAAAATAAATGCTTCTGATGCGAAATGACTTGACATTGGTCAGGTACCTATCATACATCAAAACATTTAGTTGACCCATCCCATATGACAAATTTGGATGAAGTAGACTTCTTTAAATCTCCTAAAGAGAAGATTGACGCAGTTGATGGAACGTCAAGTGTTTCTTTTGATTTTGAGAATATTTAGACTTAATGTTGTTGTTTTCTTTTATCTATCTTCATATATTTTTTAGTAACTTTTTATATTTTAAGTGTTTTTCTCTTATCGTAATTATTTTCTTTTAATGAAGAAATATGGATCATTTTCTTATGTTGGGTGTTTAAAAAATGAGCAAAGAAGATCTATGTTTAGTGGAATTACACATATAATACTTTCAAATAAAAAATATTTTTTCAAATTGACAATGCTGAAAGCAAAAGTAAATATAATATTAGGTTCTGCAAACTTGATCGAAGGTTTTGGAAAAGAAAATATTAATTTACCTAGAGGAACAAAATTTATAATTGACAATGCATTATTCTCTAGTCAATCAAAGAGAAATCTTCCAAGTTTTAAAGATATACGTTGCAATGGTTATCATATTGAGACTAACAGTAAGAATAATGTGGAATATCTATATATCATATCCACTGTCTCAAATAAAAAACGTATATTGGAAGAGTTTTCTGCTTTATCTTCTAGATTTTATTATACTCATATACAATTAATTGAAACATATGCAACAATGAATCTGAAGAGGTAAAAAACAAAGAGAAATTGTGTTTGAAGTCGGCTGGAATCCCAGTACTTTCCTAAGTGGCTAAAATAGGTATTTATAAAATCGTGATAGCATCGCAACACTAAGGTGTAGCACCGCGGCATTGACGGAAATCCTTGCATGCCTGAAGTTTGGAGCCCCGTAATGCCATGGTGCTACATTAAATTTGGTGCTACTGAAAAAAACGTCAAGCACTAGCGTCATTGCAATGTGCACTGCACCTCTAAGGGCATTTTGGTCATCTTGGTCTTCTTTTTTTCGATTGATGCAATTAAGCTCTGTTTTGGCCTTTTTTAGCTCTATTTTGTCGCTAATGCCACGTTTTACTTCTTAAGTGCTTGAAACCTATAAAATAGCCAAATAAACACATAAAATCCAAGAACAACCCCGAATTAAGTGGAGCTAGATAGCACATTTTCGGTGCTATAAGATATTATTTGAAAGATATTTATTTAGATAAGATTAAATATTTAGATTAAAAATCAATGTATAAGGTTATCCAATAGGATTAGGAGTAATCCATAGAGTTATACAAACAAGGCTTTTAAGAGCCTTCATGAAACTCACGCTCTACAAGAATAATTTCTATGATTACTCTACAACTCTCCCTCTAATATTTTCCCAATTTTCTTAGAAAAATTCTACAAAAATTCTTCTTCTCATTCTCTCTATTCTTTCAAGAAGTGGTTCCCACGATCCTTGTCAGATTCATAGCAAGGAAGACCTCGTGAAAAAAGAAGATTTCGAGGAGAAGATTTTGCTGCATTTTTGGATTGACAAAAGTATAGTGCTTAACCTCCTTCTAGTTTCTGTATTTTTAGTTCTTTCGAGAAAAGGATGCGATCACACGTTTCCGAGATTCCATTCCCTTTACGTTTGGAATAATTAAGGGATTAATTTGTAAAAGTCCTAAATTCGGGAAGAATTAGGGTTAAAGGGGAGTTATGTTGAAATTGGTATCCATAGGAAATATTTAAGGGTTAATTGTTTTTTTGGTTGATTAGAGAATAACCAAGTGAGTACAAACCTAATTTCAGGTTACGTGGTAACCAAAGGAACTAGTGATCCGAGAAGGAGATGATTATACAGTGAATGGTTTATTTTTAAATATTTTGCTTAATATTTTATATATATGGTATTATAAGTATGATTTATGGAAATTATGGGCATGATATGTTTTATATGTTTTCCTGCTGGTTTGAACTGTTGGATTTAAATAAATATGTTTTATCTCTGGATTTTCAAAGGAAGCATGTTTTATGTCGAATTTTATTCACTAGTTCTATGTAATTTCTATGGAAATGATTTGCTAGATTGGAATCTTGGATTTGGTTGTTTATGTTGTAAACTCGTATCTTACTGTGGTTGATGGAAATGGATTTCAAACCACTAGATTATGTACCCGGGAAATGTCAGCATACATGCATCTGGTTGGGATTGTCAAGTGTACTTTATGTGCGTTTGTCCGAAATTGACAGTATGCTTTGAATATGTCTAGTGAGAAATGTCTACATGTGCACATGAGATGGATTGTATTGGGTATAGAGTTCAGTGTGGTTTTCAGGACTTAGATGTGGTTTATGTGGACTTTATCTCAAATATGTTTGAGGAATCTTATGATCATGCCATCCTACGATTTTGATTTATTTTATCTGCTGATGTGTTTTGCAACTTATTTGCATGTCTCAATTCTCAACTATTGGTTTCAATTTGTTTTCTAAATGGTTTCTATAAATGTTTTAAAAGGAAAACCCTATGTTTGTATTAAATCACCACTCACTGGGCTTCTCAGCTCATTCTTTTCGTTTTTGTTCCCCCCTCCCCTAGGTAGTGAAGAAGTCGAGGTCTGCCATAGGAATAGTGTTCTTACAGTATGCAGGTAGAATTCCTCGCAGAAGCATGTGAACATTGTATTGATGTATAATAAATTTTGAAATGCCAAAAATAGAGAAAAGCATGCAGATTAAACATTGACAATATAAGTATTCTTTTGGACAGAAAGAAAGGAAAAGAATATACTAACCCTTGAAGATAATTCTTCTCGCAACTCCTCTCCATGAAACAGAATAGCACAATCTAGATCTCCCTCGTACTCAACGAACTGCCAGTTCTTCCCACGATCTCAACCGGTCACAAACAAGGGCACCAATAGGGCTTCCTTGCTATTCTCAGGCAAGGAACAATGGATTGCGAGATCCTTTCTAATTTTGGTAAGGGAAGGGAATAATATAGAGAAAGAGCTTGAAAGAGAGAGAGAGAGATTTTTGTGTTATATGTTCTTTTTTCTTTTTGTAACTATTATAGAATCATAGAGAATTTCATCACGAGAGATATCAACTAGGGGAGTTACAACTCCTTTGCAGTTAACACAGAATAACTCCCTTCGGGAATTATTCTTATTTAATTATATATTAAATCCTATTTAATATATAATTAAAATAATTTTAATTAATTCATAAATAATTAATCATTAAATATCATATATTTAACTAATACATCCTCTCACATCTATATTTTTTATATGAATCTCATTCATATTAAAATTAACCTATAATATTTATATGAATCACATTCATATAATCAATATTTGATCAAATATATTACTCTCATATAGTATTAATTATAAGTCGCATTTATAGTTAACCATATAATGTAGCATTGAAATATTTATTTCTCTTATTAATTATAAATCATATTTATAATTAAGTAAGCTATAATGTATATACATTATACTTTATATTGATCACATAATATAGAACTTCCCTTAAATAGTTTGAACAATTCAAATTATTCCAAAATCATTTATTCCTTGTTTTATCCTTATGAGCTAGCAAGGGGACTTAATGAAACTACAGATTAAAAGCTCCAATAATTCGAGATTAATTAATTAATCAACATTCATTAACTACAAGTCACTCCATTAAAGTCCCACAGCTACACTCTTCGGCACTGTAGATATATTTCTGTGCCCACGGATATAACCAATCAAAAGTAAGTTGACCCTTCACGAATCACTCGTAACTACAGCTAGGTCAAATTACCGTTTTATCCATGCAGTTACATCTAACTCCTTAAGTATCATTGTCTCTCTAATGAACAATTAATTATAGTCCAACTATATACTAGATCCATCTCTGGCGAATGAGAGGGTGAGACGCCTTATTGTTCAAGACCCGAAATCAACCCTTAAGGGAGCAATCAATCTACTTACCCTAAAATTGGGAAGGAGTGAATTTTATCTTGTGAAGCTATGTTCCCATCTCCCTGCTCGGACAAATTCCCAAAATGGTGGGCATATTGAGTCAGCGAATGTGGTCACTTTCACATATGGATCAAAGGTTCGTCCTCATAGATAAGAGTTCACAACACACTTAAGATTAAGGTCGAATCACCTATAGTCATCCTATTGAAATGTTAATCTCTTCAAGTAACGATATTACAAAGAGAGAGACTAATCATTTTACGGTCCGGTCTTATACAAACTCTTTGTATAAAGTACATCCACTCGCATGTCTCCACATGAACGATTAAGATCAAATCGCTTGTAAAACTTTACAACTATTGTACAAATTTCAAAGTGGGTTGTATCCGCAGTGTCACCAAGATAAGGCACAACCTTATCCATATACTACAGACCATTTAGGATATTACTTAAATATGATCCACCTGTATGTCAATTACATACATGTTTAAGTTGCATAAAATAACCTCGGATCTTAGTTTATTGGATTAAGTTAACGCACAAATAAAATAACTTTTATTTTATTAATAACAATTTGTTCATTCAAGTTTACAAACTACTAGAACCAAGAGATTTAGGACACCAATCCCAAAAAATTCAGTATCTTAGGATTCAGTGTGTATATAGTTGGTTTTTGGATATATATGAATTCATATTATTATTAAAGTTGGTTTTTGAGTAAGAGATAGTTTAAATTATATTGTTGGTTAAATTGTACCATATTCGGGGATGGTGTCAGTGAATCCCAATTCAATCAAGTTCTGAATGTTGTTGTTTAAATAATCATAAGGAGTTGTCAGGTAGAACAAGTTAAAGGTGGACAATAAGTATCATGAGAGGGTTGGTATTTGTTGTCCTCACATCTTCTTCTAGGTTAAAGAGGTAATCTATGAGGGGTGACACATTGATATTAATATCATTAACAAACAAAAGAGTAATAGATGAGAGTTTAAAGAAAATTAGATGTGGAGCATCTGTCTGTAATGTTGTAGCTACGAATTCTAATCAGGAGGCCTTCTGGCAATCGACAAGATTCTGCATGAGGTTCCCTTTTCCTAAGAATTTTTCTTTGTGTCTCAATTCTACCTTCCATTGGTGGAAAGCTTAGGCATTGCTTTTTATAGAGACAATATGAGGAATCCACTTGGGAACCAATTATAATTATGTAGGTTTCGATACTGCAGATTGTGATGGATAGATGTGATAGCAACTCCCCTTATCTCTACAACATTCAATGTTTAGACAACTTCCCATACCTTTACAACTTGTAGGTGATATGATATGCTCAAATTGATTTGATAGTGCGTGCTTCAGGATAATGTTGATTCAAAATATGAAGATGCTACAACATGTAAGCGGTTTAGTAGCTTCATGTACTTTTTCCACCTTCAACTGATTTGATGTGCTCAAATGATAAGTTGACGTCTCAGCTTCAAAGCATGTGGACTTCGCATAATGTTGTAGCTTTCGTTTTTTTTTTTTTTTTTTTGTCAATGCTACAACATCAATTTTCCTTTAAGTCTTTTAAGCATATGAGTGATTTAATTGCTTAGTTGCTTAGGATAAAGTGGGACCATATGTCTATTCAGAGTATGAAAATATTCCACCATGTTGTCACTCTGAATTTACATCATGTTGTAGCATCATTTTCTAAAAGTTTTATTTCTGCAGCATCTTTTATATACTCTTACAATATGCTTTTGGTTAACACCTTAAATTTCTTTCCTTATACATTTCTAATGGGATTTAAATATTTATTTGTCTCAAAACATGCTACAAAACCAATAAATATATACGATTTAAGGGCATTTTCTTTCATAAGAAATCAATAAGCAAAATGTCGGATGACAAGTAATTAATGACCAAGGTTTCATGACACTTAGGGGATGTTTGGGCATTTACTTGGATTAAGTTTAGTTGGTTTTTTTAACCTAAATTAGTGTTTGGCCAACCAACTTCACAAGTTAGTATTAAATAATCCAACTCCACCAACTTCAATAATATTCACTATTGAAGTTTGCACATTTATCGAGAAATTCTATCTTTTCCTCTTATTCACTCTTTCTCTCTAATGTTTATCCAAGGACTCCATCCTCCAACCATTGTCGACAACCAACTCTAGCAACAATCATTGCTGGTGATATGCTTTGACGACTACCTTTTGTAGGCAACTTCAACGACCACTTTCGACACCTCACTCTAGCGACATGCTTTGACCATCCACCTCTGACAGGCAGACTTTAAAAACCACCTTCAATGATAATCACCTTCGGCAACTACCATTCGATGGAATATCACCTCCAATAATTATTTCCAGCGGCCACCTCCTATGTCCAACTCCCTGCGACTACCACCTCCAGTGACCACCAACTCTATCAAATATCTATCATCTCCAATGACTAACTCTAACGACCAAATCAGTTGATCATTTACTCAAAAAAGAAACTTGGAAAACTTGGCCAGTGAAAGTGTTATTATTATATACAAAATTCAAATTATTAGTTCATAATGCTTAATAACCATCTTATATAGTAATTTAACATTAATAGAAACACTTTGGCCAATCAAGAAAAAAAAACTTTTGTATAAAAACTCTTTTGAGAAAATGTTACCAAACACATTTGTATTTTTTATTTTGTGCATATTTACACTCATACACCCTATTAATGTGAAAGTATATTGTAATTTTGTTGTTTGTATGAAACAAGAGTTTTTTTTTTCTTCCTCAAGTACAATGGTTACATACAAAAAATTGTAAAACATATGTGAATGTTTTAAGTTGGCATCTCAATTGAGTATTAAAAGTTTGGGAAAATATGTGTGCAATTGAATGGTTAAAATAAAATGAAGCAAACAAAGTAAGCAACAGAAAATCATACATTTTTAAATTAACGAAATTTACACTAGATGCCTATGACTTAATAACTCAACTATGCACCCCAAATATAGACTTCTTAATTTCAAACTAAACAACTATGCACCCTAAGCATAGACTTTCTAATTCCACAGACATATTAACTACATACTTCACAACTCAAATCAGTGTCCCAAACAACCTTTATTTAATAGCATTAACTATCCCAATAAATTTACAGTCCAAATTACTAATATCCTACTTAATAGAAATAACTTTCTTCGTTCGTCTCAAAGTGTTTGATGTACATTTGTGAGCAAGGAAAGATTGATTTTATCTTAATAGAGACCAAAAAAGAAAAAGATACTCATTTGTTTGCCGGTTGGGATGTTGAACTCCAATGGTCATGCATTGGCTAGTATATTCTATGATCGAGGAAATAAGTTGTAACTATATAGTTAGGGTACTCTAGTTCGAGAAAATTACAAAATAGCTGGTGTAAACCAGATGTATTCTGACCTAGGTTATACTTCACTCTCTTGACATCATTATAGTTGAAGGCTAAAAAAATATCAATAAAAGAATCTACTGTCACTTAATGTGTCAATAAATATATTATTGTCGACAGATGAAAAGTGTCAACAAATAATTTAAATTTACAGCTACAAAACATCAACATTATCCTAAGTCGACAGTTAAGAAGTGTCGATAAAAATTTATAGTGGATGTTTTTAACCGTCAACTAAAACATAAAAGTTGACTCTCTGTTTAATAGTGACACTGGCCAACTAGTTTAGTAAAATACATCTTAAACTAAGGTCTCTTTAGTAATCATTTTGTTTTTTTTTAAAAAAAATAAAGTGTATTTTCTACTTAATTTCTTACAATAATTTGCATCTTTCTTAAGTGTAAGAGTTGAATTTTTAACCAAATTTTAAAAACAAAAATACGTTTTTAAAAATCTGCTACTTTTTTTTCTTTTCCCAAAATTTGGCTTGAGTATAAAAACCATTAGTAAAAAAATGGATAATAGAGCAAGAAATTTAAAGGTAGAAAGAGTGTTTATAAACTTAATTTTTTTTTAAAAAAAAAAAAAAAACTAAGTCTATGCTTGGTAACATTTTGGTTTTCTTGTTTTTTATTTTAGTTTTTGAAAATTAAGCATATAAATATCCCTTCTAACCTCTGAACTTTTTGCCATTATTTTAAAAAATTATGTCGAATTAAAAAAAAAATGTAGTTTTTAAAATGTTTGTTTTTGTTTTTGGAATTTTGTTAAGAACTCAACTCTTATGCCTAAGATAAATGTAAACTCTTTCTGAAAAAAAAAAAAAGAAAAAGAAAAAAAAGAGATAAACATAAACTATCGTGAAAATTGAGAGGAAAATAAATTAATTTTTAAAAACAAAAAATAGAATGATTACCCTTTCTACTGTAGTCCTTTCTATTTTCCTAATTAAATTAACATAAACAAAGCAAATCCCCTCACGCGAACAAGAGTAGTTTCGTAATATTTTTATACCATTCTTCCACTAATTAAGAATTTTAATGAACATTATTTAAAAAAAAGGGAAAGTAGCATTTATAAAAATGTTTGGTTTAAAGTTTTATATGCCCAGGAATTAAGAATATCTGAAAATAATAAGTTTGAGAATAAGATTAATGGGAATGAAAATGAAAAACAATTGTGTTTGGTTTTGCATGAAAATGTTATCAATTTGATGAATTTATGTAATTATGATGTATTAATTAATGAAACAACCAATGAATTCTAATTAATCAATGATAAACTAATTATAATTATAAAAAAATAAATTCATATTATATTAATCATAATTATCACTAACTAACTGTAAATATAATTAATTAATTAATTGATAGTTTTCTTGCTTCGGTTCTTGACAATTTATTAAAAATAAGAATAGGTATATGAGTGTAATATAAACTAGTTTATTAAACTAAAATAAAAATTATATATATTAAATTGTTTTAATATATATATTTAAATTTATTTATTTATTAAATAGTAGTAGTTAAATTCATACACTATAATTTTAAATTTAATATAATTTTATAAAATATAAATTTAA
>NC_052349.1:68127602-68233715 GCF_009727055.1 Benincasa hispida
TTATATTATATTAATCATAACAATCATTAACTAGTTACAAATATAATTAAGTAATTAATCAATAATTTTATTGCATTAGTTCTTTACCGTCTATTGAAAAATAAGTATGGGTATATATGTTTGTATAAACTAATTTATTAAACTAAAACAAAAATTGAGTATATATTAAAGTGTTTTAATATATTTTTTTTTATTTGATTTATTAAATAGGAGTAGTTAAATTCATATACTATAATTTAAACTTTAATATAATTTTATAAAATATAAATTTAATTTTTCATATAATAAATAATTTAAATTAATCAATTTTAATAAACTATAAAAATAAAAGAATAAATAAATGTATTAAAAAAGAGTAGTAGAATGATGAAAACCCACATTTTTCGATGGGTATCATTCATGGGTATAAACGATGTATGGAAAAAGCATATTCTCATACATAAAGCTTCAAAACTTGTACCAAACAAGAGGATGAGTATCCCGACCCTTACCCATTCTCACTCTTATTCTTATCTCAATTTTCTTAATCCAAATGCTCCATCAATGAAATACTGTACATATCTCCATACTTTCATTTCCTTTTACTCACACAACATTTAAAAAAATTACATAAGTTTTTCCGATTAATGACAATAACATTCTTAACAGATAAAGGACAATGGATAATTACTCCAACTATAGTTTTGCCTGAACTTTCGATGAAACATCTACCTTTTCCCCATGTTTTGAAATACCATTTTAATAATAACAAAAATAACTTTAAATCTTATTTTGATTTTGTATTTTAAAAGTTAAATTAGTTTCCGTACTATCTATCAATCTTAAAGTTAATCTCTATTACTAATTTATTATTATTTTTTTAAAAAAATTATTATCTATTAATATTTTTTACGATAAATTTTAGAAACATATTTATATATTATATTTTTTTCAATGAAAATTATGATCATTTTTAATCAATTTTGATTTAAAAATTAATTTTGAATAATTAAATAAGATTTATTGAAAGTAATTATTTAAAAGAGAAAGAAAAGGAAATTAAAAGTCAAATTTGGTGGGGAGTAAAGAGAGATTTGTGGCTCACTACTTTCCAATCTTTTGACCGCCATCCCCAATGGAACAAGTTTGTGTGTATTTTGACATCTTTATCTTTTATTACATTTCCACGTCGATTTGACAAGTTATTGATTCATAAATTAAAATTCCACGTGTTTTTATATGAATTCGGCGATTCTGATAACTAAAGTTTAAAATATCTTGACAAAAATATTGACATCTCAATTTCATAAAAATATCAATGAAAATATCGATATTAATGTTAACCTTATGTATTTGTTGACATACTCGTAACATAAGATAGATTAGAATTTCATACCTAAGGAATTATAAATTTAACTAAATATAATATTAAATAGCTAAATCGAACCTAGGTTAATTGACATATATAAATATATTAATAATCTCGAAGTTTGTAGTTCGAATCCTCCAAACTCCAATATATATTAGGTCTTTGAATTTGTCGGTTTTTGTCAATTTGGCCTTTGAACTTTACAAATATCTAATAAATCTATTAACTTTCAATTTCATGTCTAATAAGTACTTGATACATTCAAAATGTATAAAAATGAATTAATCTATTAGATATATAAGTAAATTTTGTATGTGATAGAACTTTAAACTTTCATTTTTCATATCTAGTAGATCCATGAATTTTCAAAATGTTGAATAGGTGAATAACTTAAAAAATAAATAAGAATTCAAGTATGTTTTAGAACACAAAATTGAATATTTAAAGATCGTCTATTAAACACACTTTTTAAAATTCGATGCTATTGGATATAAAATTTAAGGTGCAAAGATTTATCAACAACCCAATAGATACAAACTTGAATGTGGGTATATACTAAATTTGTAAATTAAGCTAAGTAATTGAAACATAGATAAAAATCAAACAAAAACCCAATGGTAATAATTAACAATAAAGAACCAGAGAGAAGAGATTATATAAACTAAAGGGAAAGACGAACAAAATATTCTAATAAATGTTGGATTTCCTTGAACTTACATTCCATGGGGCTATACCCATAGAATAATATTGAAGTTAACTTGTTTAATTTATTCACAACCCAATCAAACATTGACTAATGTTTTATATAAACTTAATTTCTTTTTCATAACTACAAACTCTTGGATTGTCTTCTCTTTCTTTTTCATAAATGAATTTTTTTTTCCTTTTTAGTATATGGTTATGATAAATCAGTCTAGCTTCTACCAAGACTAGATTTAATAAACAATTAGAACTAAAGAACAGTCTCCCAAAGATCACAAATTTCTCTTTAATTAAAGTGAAGATAGATAATGAAAATTTTTGTATTAGCTTGAAAGTCTTCCCCCATTGAAGTGCTAGGTTAATTTTCTATTTATAGGAGAAAGGACTTGTATTAAAGTTCTCATACAAATGGTAAATAACAATAAATTTGTTGAAATTTCACAACCTAGAAGATCAATGCATTGCAATTAAATGAGTTTATTTCAAATTAATGATATTCATAGTAAGAGCAAATGAAATGTCAAATAATCAAATTTTGTACAAAATTTGAAAGCTTTCTAAACTCGAATTTCAATCAAAATTTTGGAAAATTAAGACCAAATCAAAGGGAAAGTGAGAGAAAATAGAGAGCAAACTATACATCTAAAAATTATATTTTGATAATTTTTTTTTAGGCAACAAGGCATGATTATGTAAAAATGCTGAAACATATCTAATATCTAGATTCTTTTAAACGGAATACTCTTTAATTTAGGTATATTTCAAGTTTATTTCTTGGACTTTGTTATTTTTTGGAGTTTACATATCTGCATGACACATAAATAAAAAAAAAATGTAAATTTTCTTATATATAATTTAAATTTTTAGCTAATAGATCAATTAATTTGTAAAAAGTATTGAATTTGACATAAAATTGAATCATGGGTTTATTAAACATAAATTTGAAAATTTTAGAATTTTTTAAAGTTTGAGGACGAAATGAATATAAAACTCAAAGTTAAATTTATAATTTAATCAATAATTTAAAGAAAATAAGTAAATACATATTTTACTATTGTATATGTCCAAAATGTCAATAGTCATATACTCATAACAACATCCAAGGGGCAACATTGTAATATTATTTGCTTTTTCAATCTTGTTAATAGTGGAACATTCAAGAAAATTATAGAACTTTCAATTCTGACTTATTCTAAATTATTGTAATAGAAGCTTCCTTTTAACTATATTGGGTGCGTTTGGTATAAAAATTTAGTTCAGTTAAATTAATAATAATTATCTATATTCATAAAAATTATATGTATTTGGAACGTTGAGTTGGTAATAATCATCTATATTTGAAATGCACGATTGAGTTGAGTTAGATTTCAAAAATACGTATTTAGGGTGCAGAGATGTGTTGAGTTGAGTTTTCGTGCAATTTTTGTAAACTAAAAAGCATTTATTTTTATGATTTTTTTGTTATTATTTTTTTCTTAACTTTTTGTTCCACTCGGCACCAATCAACTATGCACATATTTTCCTAAATTTTTAATACTCATTTGAAATATATTTTACATTTTTCTACATGTAACTATTACACTTAATGTAGTCAAAATACTATTATATTTATATAATCAAGAACTATAACACATACTTTAATAGTCGTGGAACGTAAAGTTCAACATTCACAAAAAAATAATAATAATAAAAAATAAGGTTGTCATCAGAAGTCTATTTACATGTTTACAAAAAAAAATAATAAATAAACTTGACCAATAATGAATCGATTTCACACACGCACACGCACACTCAAACAATCTCTCAATACCAAATTACTATAAAAGACTACAATTAAACACTATAAACTAATAATTTCAAATTTGTACATTAAAACACTTTTTTTTACCAATTTTTTTTCTCATTATAGTATATTATCGGTCAAGCTAGTCATTGGAGACAAACAACGAAATTGGTGGTTGGAGTTGGTCGCCTGAGGTGATCGTCGGAGTCGAACGCCAGAGATGGTTGTTCATAAAGTTGATCATTAGAGGTGGTATTCACTGAAGTTGGTAGCCTGAGGTGAATGTCATCGAGGTAGTTGTTACCGAAATTGATCATTGGAGGTAGTTGTCGAAACCAAAGTTGGTTGCTAGAGCCTGAAGTTCTTCTTTGAGGTGATTGTTGGAGTTAACCCCAAAGGTGGTTGTTGTCAAAGTTGATCATTAGATGTGGTCTTCGCTAGAGTTGGTCACCTAAGGTGAATGTTATCATAGGTGGTTGTCACTGAAGTTGATCATCAAAAGTGGTCTTCGTTGGAGATGGTTGTGGAAGCCCAAAGTTGGTAGCACGAAGGAGGTCGTCCAACTTGGTCGTCGGGGTGTGGCAGCGGTACTTGTCAGCAGGATCGACAGGTGACGGATGGAGCTACTAAAAATATTGGAGAGAAGAAGAGTTAGTAAACCAACTCAACTCTACCAGTATTTAAAGTTGGTGGAAATTTTTACCAATCCAATCCAACTCATGTTGGTGAACTAAACCCCCTTTCTTTGATATTATTGTTTAGTGTGCATGGTATTAAATTTTCATTGATATATAATTACATTTCTATGGAGCCGACATCAACATTAGGATAAATCCATTATATTGTAGAAAAATTCACAAAACATTAAAAAAAATAACCAATAAAATATCACTAATGTAAATATAATAATAAATAATATACAAATTAACTTGTCTACAAATCATAAAATATTTGTTTACTACTTTAAATCATTTTTTTATTTTGTTTTATAATTTTTTCAAAAATATTCATCGACATTTTATCAATATTTTCATTGATATTTCTGTAAAATTAAGACCTCGACATTTCAGTCAACAATGACATTTTAAACCTTGGTAGTGACTGGATGAATGGTCTAACATCTATGAGTGAGTTTAAACCATAGTATTAAATTCTCATCGGCATCTTGACATTTCCATCGATATTTTTACATTTTCGAGGGGTGAATCAACATTTCCATTTGTAAAAAATTATGAGAAATAAAATAATAATAATATGTCACTACAAGAAAAATAGCTTTCAATAACGAGTAAAACACATTGTTAAAAGCAAAAAAATGCCGCTAAAAGTATTAGCAACGCATAGAAGTGTGTCGCTGTGAATGTCGCGGTAGGTGTGTAGTTGAAAGTTTCAATGACATACTCAATGTGCGCCGTTAAAACGTGACTTCTACTAACGCTAATGCATTACTAAAGGCGTACTTTTAGAAACACATGTTTTGTTGTTATTTGTGTTATACAGTGACATTGAAAATTATCTCTAAAAGTTAAATTTTAACAACATATAAGATTATTGCTAAATGTGGATCAATTGTCATTATAAGTATCTTTTGTAGCATATGTAAGCGTCGTTAAAAGTATTTTATTAATTAAAAAATAATATTCAATTTAATATATAAACCTGTTATCACTAATACAAAATGGAGCTATAATGTCAACCGTAAACCAACATTATAGGAATATTGACAAACATCAAAGAAGGTTGATTAACAAATATCTATATGGATATAATAAAAGTAATAAGATATTTGTATACACTTCTTTCAACAAACATAACAATTAACTCTTTCACTTCAATAAAAGTAATATAGTTATTCATCCCTCTATAGTCAACTTACAAAGATCAACAAAATTGGTAACTATAATAAATACAAGACTCTAAAACCTTAAAATTACTTATTGACCCTAAATAATTGTCTTTTTTAGCTTAAATACTTTAAGAAGGTCCACCATCAGTTTCACCACACCTAGCTTTTTTCTAATGAAGTCAACGGCATCATCACACCCAACTTGAACTCAAGCATCTTCCTACTTCCTTCCTAAATATTTTCAAACTAAGACGAAAGACTAATAAATCCTAAATTCTTTTGGCAAAATGCATAAACATAAACACAAAGGCACATATTAAAAGATTCGACATAAACTCAACAAGAGAATCATCCTTAACTTAAAAAAAAACACAACAAACTAGAATTTTGCAAAATATATAAACAGAAACCAAAAAACTTATAAACATATACAACTCAATGAAAACTATAAACAAATTTAGCAACAATTTCGCTTGGAAAATTTATCAAAAATGATTTGGGACCTAACTGAAAAGCATCATCGACTTGAAACACCACAATATAAAACAATATAAAGCATCATTGACGTGTCATTAATGTGAATATAATATAAATAATAAACATTTTAATTTGTTTAAAAAATATAAATTTTTTATTTAGTCAATTAAATAGTTTATTTGAACTTTTTGTATAGTTTTTTCGAAATTTCTATTGATATCGACATTTTACCACTATTTTCATTGTCATTTTTGTAAAATTGACACCACGATATTTTCGTCTCGATATTTCAAACCTTGTTTGTAACTGATGTGTTTTGTTATTTTTTTTCATTTTCTCTTTGATTGTAACAAGTGTGTTTTGTTATTTATTTTTTTTTTTCATTTTCTCTTTTCTCTTCTCTTCTTCTGTGATATATTGTTTCTCTCTCTCTTTTAAGTTAATTAAATATTATAATATTTCAATTATTTTTTAAAA
This sequence comes from Benincasa hispida, assembly GCF_009727055.1. NCBI lineage: Eukaryota > Viridiplantae > Streptophyta > Magnoliopsida > Cucurbitales > Cucurbitaceae > Benincasa > Benincasa hispida. The sequence continues at coordinate 68,134,236 of NC_052349.1, forward strand.
ATATTACATTGCAGTCATTTATTCCATTTCTTAAACATATTTAGATCAACTGAGTATTAATTAGAATTAAATTTCAAATTTAGTTCGTTAACATCAATTTGTCTTCATATCAGTCTATGAACTCTTAACTTTTAATCTTTTAAATAAGGGCTGAGAAGAGGAATATTTAAAATTTTCATTTGGACAAATAATAAAAACAATTTTCCTTTTGTAAAAAATGGTAAAACAAATTTTTTTTTTTAAAAAAAAAGATTACGACTTTGTAAAAGTCCAATCTATTCCCAATCATACATATGAGATTTGACTACATTATTAAGAAAGATTCTTAATTACACTTTAATTAAAACTACATAAAATTATTATCATACATTTAATGGGTTTGGACAAGTGGCAATGAATTTTAAATTTAAAAACCTAGAAGCTCGTTCATCTCCCTCAAAAGAAAAACCCTTTTCGCGTCGATCACTTCAAACATTGAATGAATAACCAAAATCTCTCTACTACACCAAAGTAAATTTCAAACATAACCAAAAGCTCTCCATTACTCCACCAATGATCCCAAAATAGATCTCCAAAGCACTTCATTCTTTGATTATCGAGCGATTGTTATAGCTTTTAAAACAATTCTTGATAGCTATGCTTTTCGAAAAATCAGTTGTGAGAAAATGTAAAATAGTATTTGATAAAATTTAATTTTAAATTTGAAAAAATGACTTACAATGTTTAGTAAATTAATACTAAATTTCTGTAATTTAGTATATGAACAAAAGTAGACTACCAATTATTTTATATTCATATTTAATTTGTAATATATTATAATATAATTATTTGAAAAATATATATGATCTAATTGGAACTAATATTGTTTTATCTAATTATTTTATAAAATATTTTTTTAAATAATTATTATAAGAAATTGAACCAATTAAAATTTTAAATAAATGTTAGAAAGTAAAATAATGGAAAGATAAATTTTAGATGAGTAGGGAAAGAAACCAAATTTTGAGGAAAGCTAAAATCTAAAAGCTCCATGAAATAGCTTTTGCATGTTAGAACAAATTAAAAGTGATTGTGGGTAGAATAATAAATAAGTTGTTATATCAAATAGTAGTTGAGATTCTCGTATAATTGCTTTTTATTATTGCAAAAGTAATCCCAAACTGGGTCTTACAAACTTCAGAAGAAAAATCTACAATTTGAAAGTCAGATCGTTGAGTAGGTGATGCTCTAATCGTTCTTTGAAAAAAAAAAACTTTAATGTACAACATTTCGAACACCGAAACACATGCATTATAGATTTGAAGAAGAATCAAAGTTCTTAAAATGAAATTTAAACAAATTTAATTATGATAATGATAATGATAAAAACAATTTAAAAACCAAATGATCTCGTTAAGATTAATAGAAAATATAATATAAATATAAAAGTTAAATTTATGAAAAGTAATATAATATGATATTTAAAAATTCAAACCAACATCTGAAGATAGAAGATTCTTTATATACAAATTTGGATACTTTTCAAATTAAGAAACGAAATTTATACTAAAATATTCGTGTGGAAAGAAGAACTTAATATACGTTGAATATACTGAATGAAAATCGACAGAGCTCAAATTATGTATTTGATAAATTAATTATAGTATAACTAATGGAGTTGTTAGATTAATCATAGTATAATTAAAGGAGATGTTAAAGACATTTAAAAACCAAATGATTTAGTTGGGATTAACAAAGAGAGAGAGAATATAAATATAAAAAGTTAGATTTGAAAAAACTAATATAATATGAAATTTGAAAATTCAAATCAATATTTGAACATAAAAGATTCTTTAAATTCAAATTTGGAGAGAAATTTCAAATTAAGAAATAAAATTTATGCCAAAATATTCGCATAGGATGAGGAACCTAATTCATGTTGAATATTCTGAATACAAATCGATAGAGCCCAAATTATGCATTTGATAAATTAACTACGATATAATTAATAATGTTATCGGATTAATTATAGTGCATTTAAGGGAATTGTTGAAACCATTTTAGGATAAACATAAAGTAAATTCTGGTGTGTCTCATAAATTTTGCTATAATTTTGAAAAGTTTTGTGTTTTGCTATATTTCCAAATGAGGGTATAATTTGTACTATAAGATCCAATTTTGTTAAATTACAAATTTATTATATGAAACTTAATTTTGGTCCCAACTCAAATTCTATGTTGGAAAAATAAAACTTCCACTATTACCGTATAAATAAGCACAAAAATTTTGATTTGATTTTAGTCCCAAATTATTATATTTTATTACTAATTATGCTCCATACAAATTTGACTTTGGTATGTATTTATCATTTACATCCTTAACCAAATAGGAACTAAATTTAAAATGTTAGAGAAAAAAATTGTATTTTCTCTATAAATCTTCATTGGACCCATCTCTTAAAAGATAAATCATTTCGTTCTTTTGACTATTTGAGTTTTCAAGTAAATTGACTATTACAAAGGAAAAGAGGCCGAACCCCCAATGAATACTAAATCCATTGATTAGAATGATCTCTCACGTCTCACATGTTTCAAAATAATAACTAAATATAAGTTTAAATTATTATCTCCACTTTGAAATTTATATCAAGGATCTTCAATTATAATTTTAATAAGTGTTTAATACGTCTACAAACTTTTAAATTTATGTTTATTATATTTTTTGACATTGGACCTAAATTTTTCTAATTTTAGGTCTAATTAAATCTTTGAATTTTTTATTTAGTCTAATAGGTCCTATGTGATATTTTTTTAAAAACAAAACCATGAATTCATTACCATGGAATTGAAATTTTAAATCTCTATCAAACACAAAAATTCAATTTTATATTTAATGATTCTTTAATCTTAAAATTGTAGAATTTGACCGAGAACTCTTAAACACAAAATTGTGTTTAAATTCATAACTCAAAGGCCTATTTGATATTGAAAAATTGCAAGGGTGACTCATCACTCGATAGATGGATGTCAAACGGAAAGCACTGACAAGCACTACAACAACAAAAATACTAACAACAAGTAAACAAGTAAAGACACATAGAAGTTGATAACCTAGTTCGGTGATAATCCACCTATGTCTAGGAGGCAGTGTGCCCAATAAAAATAATCCACTAATATTAAAGAGTTAAGCAGTTTACAACACAGTACTTATCTGTAATACAAGATAACTAAAGCAACTCATGTAGAGCTCAACTCACTAATCACCTAGACTCCCTCTATATGTGAGACTCCCTCTTAAATGCACTTAGGCTCCCCCTAAGTTTACCAATATCAGTGTAGATCACCTCAGCTTTCGACGATGAGTGAGAATCCTCTCACGATGATATCTTTCCTCATGTCAACGAACTCTCTTCACTGATAAATCTTAGGATCACTCTAAGATGGAGAACTTCTTCTCTAAAGCTGAATGTTAGGTTCCCTCTAAGACTGAGAATCTCTTCTCTGATAGCAATAATTTAGGCTCTCCCTAAGACTGTGAGTTACTTCAAATACTTGTACTTCAACATATGAAGAACCTGCATAGTGGAATGGTGAGCAACAAACAAAAACACAACAAAGCATAACAATGGTCGTAGAGTAGAAAATGTCTTGCTTTATTAATAAAAGCGGCAACCCTAGAGATCAACATAATTCTCCTTTGAAAGTAAAATCCAAGAAAAGAAACAAACCCTCATTTGGAAAAGAAAGATCAATCTTTAATATGGAAAATAATGAACAAAATGTTACACCTGAATATTTCCAAATAAGGAAAATATTCTATAGGAAGATACACTAATGTCGCATATAGATGTTAAGACTTTATTTGAGACATCTGTAGAAATCACTGTCTTAGAAAAAATATAAAACTAACAAAACAGATCTCCAACAAACTCCCCCTTTGGCTTATATTTAATATATATAGGTAGAACAAAAGAAACCAACCATATATCAACAAGAAAATGATGTCTGAAATAAAGGCTTAACAGAAACTATAACAACATTAGTAACAACACAAAACAAGCCCAAACAATAAGGGTTTCCAGAGTAAATCAATAACACAATAAGTCCAGCGCAAAACTAGAAACAACCAAACTAAAAACACTCCCCCTTTCTAGCTGTAAAAAAAATCAAATCCTTGGTTGAGAAGAAGACACCCCAACAGTTCGAGCCAACATTATACGCATTGTCTACCGCATCCCGACAATAATTTCTCTACGCTATTGAAGTTTCATAATCTGATCATCTATGTCTTTAACTTCAGAGAATAGATGATGCAAAACACAACTACCAAAAGACAATTCAATGAAGGCCTAACTAAGCCCATCAACCCAAATTTAAGGAGAATGAGCAGTAAGATCTGGAACATGAAGATTTTGTAGAAGCTTGGGGTGGATTGAAATGAGTGAGATTGCAGCACCAATAGGCTCATCAGCATTAACCAAATATGGTTTCTAAGCAAGCAAAACCCCACAAATCAACCGAGGATAATAGATGGGTAACTTCAATGCTTGAGACCCAATATGCCGTTTGATTTGATTAAGAAGAAAATATCCAAAATAAAAAAGAAATGTCAATACCAATATGAAATAATAGTGTAGCAAGAGAAACAAACAATCCAGATTTTTTGGAGGAAACACACTAGCTGAAGATTCCAATATTATGAAGTACAACACATTTCTAGCTTAAAATAATAGAGGGTAACTATCCTTTCTCAGGCCAAGACGACCTTGCTCCTCCAATTAATTCAAACACCAACTCTCTGAAGGAAGATACTTTCTTAGAAACATCAGCAAGCACTATTCGATTAAGGTATTTATTTACAAAAACTACATTGAAGATGAATGGATGTCTATGCACATGGGCTCTGTGAAAGTTAGGACTATTTGAATTGTCAAAGTCTGGAGAGAGGTTAACAACAAATTCTCGTACTAGTTGTAGCTAGAAAGGACCTAAATTAAGCACAGTCTTATCAAGTTGAGCTTAAAGAATCAGATTAACAAGATCAACCACAAATTTTCATCTACAATTTTCCTTTCAACCATAAATTTCCACAAGGTAGCCCCTAACTCAATATGAAAAGACACACCATCCAAAGAAATAGATGATACATTTGACGAAGTTGGTCCAGAGGAAATAGCTTTCTTATATGTGGATTTCATAGAAGCTCGAGTGACCTGGCTTAGAGTAGATTTTTCATCATCAGAATAACTCTTCAGATCACTATCTTCTAGAGAATCAGGAATGTCCTAAGACTCATCTTGATCAGACTCAGACTCGGATGTTTCAGGAGATCCATTACCAACATTTTTGACATCCTTAGTTTTCTTACCAATGAGTTCAAACAAAGGAACATTATTTTCAGAGTCAGATTCGTGGATAGGCTGAAGAATATTTTTCTTCTCAAGGCTTATTCCACGGGACTCGTGATCAATAATGGGTTGAACACCATCTTTCAAACCTTCATCATTTTGAGAAACCACTGAAACACCATCATTTTCAGTATTCACAACACCCTGATCAGCTGAAGCAATTGCCTCAAGGGTGATATTGATATCTTTCTCAACTGATTTTCTGGAAGCATGCATAACATCTTGGTCCACATTGCCAGCAAGATCTCAAACTCATTACACACAGGTAGTGAAAAAAAAGAAGCCAAAGTTTCAAAGACAACTTTATTAGCAAAATCATGCAAAGCATTCACATCAAACTCAGGCAAGATAACTTTTTTCTTTCTCCAATGTATCAGAAACAACATTTTCACCAATAACCACAACAGATTCAGGAAGAATAGTTTCAAAATTTTCAACATTAGAAATAAAGTTATTGTCATTCGTAACCCTACTCGCAGAAACACTAACTTCAGTTTGATCTTCGACAACCACGCTTAAGTTATCCTTAGGGTTTCTAGGCAATGCTATAAACTCATGCAAGTTACTTGGAGAATCATCAGAAAAGGACTTATCTTTTTTCGGGAAAATTTTAACCCCAGCACTAATTAGATCAATCATTGTGAGAGACAATGAACTTATTTTCCTTTCCTTTCATCTCGGTAGGTTGACCAACACCAGAATTCCTTCATTTCACTGACGGAGAAAGAACTTCAACTTCTTTTTCTGTAACAGGAAATCCAGGAACACAAACTTCATATTTGTTCATTGTGGAAAGAGGAACATCCTCTTCAACATGCAACTTCTGCGAGGCCTTTTCTTTGTATCTCACCATTTGCTATCAGAAGTGTGAATTCCTTGTCTGGTACTAACCATTTAAGGAGAAAGGGCAAAACTTACAGAGTGAAAACTGCTTAAGAGAAGTTGAGACAGAGGAACCACCATGAGATCGAACGAGAACCTATCACATTCCAACTGAAAGTAATTCAAATTCAAATGTAAATTTGAAATCAAAAGCCAGTAAATATCTCTCACCTTTTCACCAACCGTAATTAATAAACTTTGATCATCAAATGACCGTGTGGGCTTCTAAACAAAAATGGCCAAGTAATAAATCAAATCGGCCCAACCGAGTAATTGTTATGCTTTTAAAATCACGGACCCAAGGCTGCTCTCAGGGCCTTAAAACGATTAGCAACTAAGGGCGTTGGTAAAAATGTCTGCTAATTGATTTTTAGTATTGGCATGCTCTAACTGAAAGAACCTGTGAAGGCTCTATAGTGAAAGCGAGGATTGTTCCCAATTTTGGTTTTCACAAAACTTTAATTTATAAACTTTAATTTACAGAACATAGACAGGAAAAATTATGCATTAAACGTTAAATTTACAGCATGTTTAGGAGGGAATTATGAAAGAAAAGACACACACTTGAAGCCAATCTTCTTCGTGTAGTCCCTCGATTTGGATCATAAACTCTTCGAACTCCAATTTGAAACCCCAAAATGGGCACCACCACTAAAAAAATCTTTTGTATTCTCTTCGGATTGAGAATTCAAGTAAAAGTTGTGAACTTTGCTTGAATTTGAGAAAGAGAGGAAAGGAAGAGAGGAGGGAGAAGAAAACTTAATTTTCTTCTCTGTGTTTTCTAGGGAGAAGAACCAAAGAGAGTTCTCTATTTAAAAAAACATAAAATGTGGAAGAAGAAAACTGAACCACCACCCATCTCACGTTGTGGTTGAGAAAGTTAAGGGGAGGGAGTTCTTTAGTTAAATTAATAATTAAATTAAAATTAATTTGATTATATATATATATATATATATATATATATAGTAACTAACTTATTATATATATATATATATACTATATGTTATATCAAATATAATACATAACCTATAGTTTTTATATTGTATCAAATACAATATAACCTATAGTTCTATTTTCTCTCAACAATACATGGTATTTAATATAAATCACATTTATACTAACTTCAATTATATGAATCTCATTCATATAATTAATATTTGAATCATATTCAAATATTTAATTTTCTCTCTACCATTTATGATATTTAACATAAATCATATTTATATTAAAAAATTAATTATATGAATCTCATTTATATAATTAGTATTTGAATCATATTCAAATATGTAATTCCTCAAAATAAATTTTTATATTATAATGTATCAAATACATTATATTAATTATATCACATATAACTAATTTAATTAATTATATCATATATAATTAATTCCCTTAATTAATATGAACAATTCAAATTAATCCAAAATTAATTCTCAGAGGGGACCTTGCAGATCTGTGGACTGAAGCTCCAATAGTACTTAGATAATTAATTAAACTCTTTAACTAAATTACCCAACATTCATTAACTGTCGGTCACTCCACTAAAGACAGACAATTGCACTGTTCACACTACAGATATATTTTTGTTTCCATTGTATATAACAGTCAATAGTACAATGACCTTTCACAAATTGCTCATAAGTATAGCTAGATCAAAATTACTGTTTTGCCCCTATAGTTACATCTAACTTCTTAAGTATCATTGATCCCTCTAATGAACAATAATTCATAGTCCAACTATGACCAAGTCTCTCTCGAGCCAAGAGAGGGTGTGGTCACAATGTTCAAGCCTCCAAATCAGCCCTTAAGGGAGAAATTTCTTTACTTACCTTGACATCAGGGAAGGAGAGAATTTTTTCTTGTGTAACTGTGTTTCCAACACTCTAATTAGACGAATCCCTAAAATGGTAGGCATAATGAGTTGGCAATCTGGCCATTCTCACCCACAAATCAAAGAACCGCCTTGATAGGTAGGAGTTCACAACTCACTTAAGATTTAAGTCATGTCACCTATGGTCATCCTGATGAAATGTAAGTCCCTATTATTAACGACATTATATAATGAGACAAGTCATTTTGTAGTCTGGTCTTATACAAACTCTTTGTATAGGATGTCCCCGCTCATATATCTCCACATGAATGATCAGGATCTGATCATTTATAGCACTTTACAACACTTAATAACATCTATAAAGCGGGTCGTATCCATAGTATCACCAGGATAAGGTACCCAGTCTTATCTATCTACTATAGACCGTTTAGGTTATCATTTAAATATGATCCACCAGTGTGTCTCTACATACATGTTTAAATTACATAAAATAACCTAGGATCTTAGTTTATTGGATTGAGTGTATGCTCATAAAATAACAATTGTTTTATTAATATCAAATTGTTTATATAATGTTTACAAACTACGAGAATAATAGAGAGATTTAGGACACCAATCCTAACACTAACTTGATCTGCTTACTTTCCAAAAGGTCACGTATAAAGTGATGTTCGATGTCAATATGTTTGGTATGACTGTGTTGAACTAAATTCTTAACTATATTGCTTGCACTCAAATTGTCACAGTAAAGAGTCATGACATCTTGAGAGACATCATACTCATGTAACATTTGCTTAATCCAAATCAATTGTGTACAGCTACTCCCTGCTGCAATATATTCAACCACAGCTGTAGACAAGGAAAAACAATTTTTCTTCTTGCTGAACCAAGAAATCAAATTATTCCCAAGGAAGAAACACCTTCTAGACGTACTCTGTCTATCCTCTGAGCTTCCATCCCAATCAGTGCCACAGTACCTAACCAGATAGCTACTAGTGTCAAATAAGTATATTAAACCAATCACTTGTGCCATTTATGTATTCGATTATCCTTTTTGTGCTAAGCAAATGACTATTTTTAGGATAGGATTGATATCTGGCATACAAACCAATGAAAAAAGCAAGGTCTCGTCTACTAGCTGTTGGATAAAGTAAGCTCCCTATGATGTTTCTGTAAAGGCTTTCGTCAACTTGATTTCCTCCAGAGTCTTTGGATAATTTCACATGAGTTGGGACAAGAGTTCTCTTCACACTGGCATTTTCAAGGCCAAGTTTGTTTACTAAATTCTTGGCATATTTGCTTTGGGATATAAAGATTCCCTAATTCTGTTGCTTTATTTGGAATCCCAATATAACGTTCCAAATTATTTAAGTAATATTCATTGAATTATCTTGAAATATTTAGACGTTATTTTTGATAAATTTGAGCTAATTTTTATTCGGAGGCAAGATAATTAATTTTAAAAGGATATTTGTAAAGATTTTAAGAGATTTGGGGACTAATAAGTCCAATTTAGAATTTAAGAGGGAACAGAAAAATGTGTGTATATATAGATATATACATAATTGAAATTCAATTAGGATTGGTCTCCGTCGCCCAGCCACTCAAGTTTCACACGATCGCATTAGTTGCTGCCCAAATCATAAGCTGCCGAGATCCAATCGCGTCACTGTCATGGTTCAGATCAGCCATTCACATCTGCTTGGAGCCGTACTGGTGCCAGGTCCACGCCAACCACCCATCGCCGGTCAGTTGCGCCACTCGCGTGGGTCCAGTTGTTTGAGTCTTCGCAACCCAGCGCCATCGCGACTTCTCGTGCCACACCTCTATCAAGGCTTGCTCGCGTCGTCGTCATTCACGTCCAACCGCTTGCCTCTATTGAAGCCACACTGCTGCCGCTGTGAATGAAGTCGCGCTACCGGAAACCGTGATTGACATCCGATTTGCGTTCAGCACTAGTTTCGTCAGTGCGATTCGTTGTTTAGGTTTTCGTCGGAACTTGGATTTTGAGTTGTGTTATTGGTAAGATTTCAATTATTTTGTATGTTTGAGGGCTTCTTGTGATTGATCTTGAATACCCTCTTAGCTTTTGGTTTAAATTTGCTTTGCCCATTGGATTTGGAGCTTAGATTTGAATTTTTTTTAGTGGAGTTTTGAAGTCGGAATGTGCTATGCGGTGTTACTAAAGGCTAATTTTTGAGATTTTTGTAAGTATTTGTGATTTTCTTCTTTAAAAGATTGCAGGTTCTTTAAAGTAAAGCTAAAGTTCAGGTTTGGCCAAAAAAAGTTTAAATTTAATTATAAAGCGTCCTTAGGATTTGGGCCAAGAAGTTTCTCAAGTTAAGAAGATTGGATTGCTTTGTTTACATTGAGGTAAGTGATTTTCTACTGAAACTCCTCTTAAGTTGGACACTTGAGTTAAATGAGAGTGTCCTGTAAATGTTATCTAGATGGTACCATAAAAGAATGCAATTGGCTGCTGGATTGAATTACTAAGCTACGTAAATTTTAAGCCATGTTATGAATATGTTGAAAATCCATGGACTATGACTTATGTGTTAGTCTCTTTGATTATGGTGTGCATGCTAGGCTATGGGGCAGTTGTTAACTCACCTATCGGGCTATGTACATTTTATGTTAGTGAGCCTTCGGGTTCACCGCTTATGACTATTTCGGTGTCCCTATGGGATCACCACTATTTCCATGATTTATGTTACTACGAGTTTACAACCATGACTGTCTTGGCGTTCTTACGGAAGTACTACTTATGCCATGTCATGTTATGCTATGCTATGCTATGTTATGTTATGTACATTAAGCCAATGTTAGGTTGGGTTTAACAAATCACCCAAAGGCCCCAATAAGGGGTCACTTACTGAGTATTTATTTTTTTTATACTCAACCTTTCATATTTTATGTTTTTCAAATACAGACGGAAGCAGACTAGCGAGTGACGAGAGGGACTGGTGACCAAGCTATATCGGACATAAAAATTGCTTCTGCTAAGTTTATGTTATGTCTTTTTAAAAAGGTTATTTGAATGTTTTGAAATTAGATTTTAACGTTAGATAGAATGTTTTATATTTTGAATGTTTTCTTTCTAAGTATTTTTAGGGGCCCCAAGCAAAGATTTTACTTATTTGTTTTTTATTAGTTTTCTAGTTTGGTTTGTAAAGTTGTCTTTATCGTTTTAATAGATTTTTTCCCTCAATGGTCTAAATGTTTGTGTTTTATTGTGTATTTATGAGTAACGGCCATTGTTAAAATACTCAAAGGGTAGGGTCGCTACACCTAGAAAGTAGGACAATTCCCCTACCATGCTCATCTGAAATTCCTATTGCATTTGTTTCACAAAGTGCTCAACCATCTTCTGTGACATTCCACCGAAGACAATATCGTCAACGTAGATTTGGACAAAACAAAATTCTCATGAGATTTCTTTACAAAGAGGGTTCTATCAACTCCTCCTCACTTATACTCATTGTTGACAAAAAAAAAATTGGGTTAAACGTTCATACCAGGCCCTAGGTGCCTGTCTAAGTCAAGGAATCGAATTCCCGCGGAAGCATGAAACACCTTGATTAAGACATTCAATTTTTATTGAAACCAAAAGAGTAAAATAAAAACATGCATTTGTTGGATAAATATTCAAACAAAACTATAAGCATGTTAGAAAAGAGGAAGAAAAGGAGAAATCAAAACTCACCTTTGTTGATTCTTCTAGCTTTCCTCTTCCACCGTTATCAACGATCTCGAACTTCCCAATGAAGAAGGGCACCACCAACAAAATTACCTTGCTATTCACTACGAGTATGGCCTGCTTTGTAGATGTTACAATTATTGTAAAGTGCTACAAATGATCTGATCTTGATCATTCATGTGGAGACATGTGAGCGGGGATATTCTATACAAAGAAGTTTGTATAAGACCAGACCACGAAATGTTTAGTCCCATTATATAACGTTGTTCACAATAGAGACATACATTTCACCAGGATGACCATAGGTAACATGATCTGAATCCTGAGTGAGTTATGAACTCATGCTTATGAAGGCGGTCCTTTGATAAAGTTGCTAGATCGTCGACTCAACAAGCCTACTATTTTAGGGATTCGTCTAATTGGGGAGCTAGGAACACAACTACACAAGAAGAAATTCACTCATTTCCAATGTCGGGGTAAGTAGATAAATTGCTTCGGCTGATTCTGGGGCTTGAATAATATAGCATCAGGTTTGGTCATAGTTAGACTATGATTTATTGTTAATTAGAGGGATCTGTGGTACCTAAGGAGTTAGATATAACTACATGGATGAAACAGACATTTTGGTCAGTTGTACTTACAAGCAATTTGTGAAGGGTCGTTGTATTGTTGATTGGTTATATCCAATGGATAAAGAAATATATTTATAGTGCGAATAGTGTAGTTATCGGTCTTTAGTGGAATGCCTAATAGATAACGGATGGTGAATAATTTAATTAAAGAGTTTAATTAATTATTCACATACCGTTGGAGCTTCAAGCTACAAGTCCATGAGGTCCCCTCGGTAGCTCAACAGGATTTAATGAAGATCAGTTTTTGGATTAATTTGAATTGTTCATATTAATTGAGAGAATTAATTATATATGATAAAATTAATTAAATTTTAATTATATATGATATAATTACTATAATGTATTTGATACATTATAATATTAAGTATGTATTTGAGAGAAATTAATATTAGAATGTGATTTAAATATGAATTATGTGAATTGGATTCATATAATTAAATTTAATATAAATAGGTTTTAACCAAGATGACCATAGGTAACATAACCTAAATCCTAAGTGAGTTGTGAACTCATGCCTATGAAGGTTGTCTTTTAAATTTTATAGGTGAGAGTGGTCGGATTGTCGACTCAACAAGCCTACCATTTTGGGGATTCGTCTGATTGGGAGCTGGGAACACAGCTACACAAGAAGGAATTCACTCCTTCCCTAAAGCCAAGGTTGATTCTAGGGTTTGAACAATGTGGCGCCACATCCTCTCCTGGCCCAAGAAGGTTTTGGTCATAGTTAGACTATCATTTATTGTTCATTAAAGGGATTGGTGGTACTTAAGGGGTTAGATGTAACTATAGAGGTAAAACAGTAGTTTTGGTCTGGTTGTACTTACGAGCAATTTGTCAAGGGTCGTTGTACTATTGATTGGTTGTATCTAACGGACACAGAGATATATTTGTTGTGCGAAGAGTACAATTGTCGGTCTTTAGTGGAATGCTCACCAATTAATGGATGGTGAAAAATTTAATTAAAGGTTTTAATTAATTATTCACGTAGGAGCTTCATGTTACAGATCCATGAGGTCCCCTCAACAGCTCAATGGGATTTTATGAAAATCAATTTTTGGATTAATTTGAATTTTTTAAATTAATTGACAGAATTAATTTTGATATAATTTATTAAATTTTAATTATCTATGATTAATTACTATAATGTATTTTAATACATTATAATATTAAGTATTTATTTGAGAGAAATTACATATTAGGATATGATTCAAATATTAATTATGTGAATTGGTTCATATAATTAAATTTAATATAAATGGGATTTATATTAAATATCATTGTTGAGAGAATTAAACAATGGGACAGTTGAAAATATAGATATTAGATCCAAAATATTAGTAGATATAACATAATGTAAAAAAAAATTGCAAATATGACCAAATTTAAATAGTCTATCAGTGCTAAACCATATTATTGGTAGGTGTCTATCAATGATAAACCATATTACTAGTAAGAGTCTATCAAAGATAATAATCTATCGCTGATTGACTTGTCTATATTTGTAATTTTTTTAAATGATGTTATACACTTGGTTATTATTCCTAAAAATGTTACCAATTCAATTACCCTTTAATATATATTATACGATAAAGTAGTTATCATATATATATATATAAAACTAGTTTTGTTTTTTTTAAATTAAAAAAAAATCAGTTTTAGGGAGGGACTTGTAATTCCCTCCCCTTAATTCTCTTCACAACATGCAGGAGAGGATGACCAATCTTCATTCTTCTTTTTCCTGAGGAAAACAAATAGAAGTAGTCTCTGTAATTTTCTGCAATTTTCTGCGCGTTCTTCCTCTCCTCTCTCAATCACTTTTCCTTCTCATAAATCCAAAATAGTCAAAGGTCACTCCTCCTGGGTTCTTATCCCTGAGAATACCAAGGTTTCCTTCGTGGTGGTGCCCAATTTGGAGATCGAGAGATTTGAAGATTTGGTCTTCAAAGATAAGGGTTCCAAACCCATTTTATTTTCCCGTAAATTCTTTTATAGCATGCTATAATTTATTTGTGAATTTCATAATATCATTTTGTTTGCTGTAAAATTTCAATTCTGTAATCTTGGAAATTTGGGACGATATGCTTCCGCTCATGGTCCCTTCATAAGGTTCCTTCATTAACTGTTGTCCAGCGATCAAATCTTGGATTGATATCTACTGACTACTCCTACTGCATGGCAGATGTGAAAGGATCGAATCCCAAGCAGAAGCGTGTGATCGTCTTGCAATTTTGTTTTCGATTTTACATAAACAAAATGCGATATAAAAATAATAACATAATGGATAAAAAATCAAGATTAGTAGGTATTTAAGAGAAGAAAAAAGGGAAGAGTTAAATCTTACCTTTGTAGATTCCCAAATTCTTCACGATTCCCTCCGCATCTTCTCCAGAATGTCTCTTCAATGATCAAAGAACACCATCGTAAGTGAAACATTGTTATTCTTTAGGATCCCAAGAATTGGATATGTGATCTCCAAAACTTGGAAGAGGAAGAAGAAGTATTGGAGAAAAGAAGCGAGAATTTTTAGAGAAGTAGTAGAAGACTAGGATTCATAATTCTCAATTCAACTGTATCACAAACATGAGCCATAAAGACCTATTTATAGAGAGGAGGGGTGAACTCTTTCTCCTAGTCTTTCCTATTCTTACTCTAGTTCTAATTTAATTAAATAACTTTTATTTAATTAATTAGTCCAATAATTAAATAACCATATATATTAAATCCATTTTAATATAATTAATTAATTAAAAAAACACCATATGTTTATTTATTTCTACTTCTCAAAAATTAATTAAATAATTAAATAATCATTAATTAATCAATTAAATGAATTAACATATAATTATCACATATTTATATGTATACATCTCTTTAATATCTTGATCTTATTCAAATATTTTTCTTTCTTAATTATAGATCACATCTATAATTAACCATATTATATTAATCTCACTAATATGCAATTGATTTGAACAATCCAAATCATTCCTCGTGTGTATCATTTAGTGAGCTAACAAGAGTACCTTATGGACCTACAGATTAGAAGCTCCAATGATATAAGATTAATTATTAAATTTTTTAATTAAATAAATCGATTTTCATTAACTACCGGTCACTCCACTAAAGACCGATAGTTGCACTCTTCACACTCTAAATTTATTTTTATGTCCACAGATATAATCAATCAACAGTAAGTCGACCCTTCACAAATTGCTCATAACTATAGCTGGGTCAAAATACCATTTTACCCCTGTAGTTACATCTAACTCTTTAAATGTCATTGATCCCTCTAATGAACAAAAATTTATATCCAATTATAAACTAACACCTCTCAGGCCAGTGAGAGGTTGAGTCCTCAATTTTCAAGACCCGGAATCAGCTATTAGGGGAGCAATTTATCTACTTTCCCTAAGGTCATGAAATGAGTGAATTTCATCTTGTGTAGTTGTGTTCCTAGTTCTCTACTTGGACAAGCCCCCAAAATATAGGTCTGTTGAGTCGACTAACAAGGTCACTCTCAACCATACAAATCAAAGGATTGCCCTCACAGACAGGAGTTCACAACTCACTAAGAATTAAAGTCAAGTCACCTATGGTCATCCTAGTGAAATGTAAGTCTCTTCTAGCAATGGTGTTATGTAGAGAGACTATTCATTTCGCGGTCTGGTCTTATACAAACTTTTGATATAGAATACCCCCGCTCGCATGTTTCCACATGAATGATCAAGATCAGATCATTTGTAGCACTTCACAACAATTGTAACATATCCAAAGCAGGTCGTATTTGTAGTCTCACCAGGATAAGGTACCAAACCTTATCCATCTACTATAGATTGTTTAGGTTATCACTTAAACGTGATCTACCTGTATGTCTCCACATACATGTTTATGTTTCATAAAATAACCATGGATCTTAGTTTATTGGATTGATTTAATGCAGTCTAAACATTAATAAAATATCTCTAATTTTATTAGATATATAATTTGTCTTTATAAACTACAAGATACATTCGATTCAGGACATTAACTCCAGCAAGATGTCGGGTCTAGTACACAACGTGGCATACATAAGGTTACCCACTACAGATGCATAGGGAATCCATCTCATCTCCTTAACTTTTTAAGGTGTCTTAGGATATTGTTCCTTAGACAAGAATAGTCCATGCCTATGTATCGAATATCTGACAAGCATTTTGTCAATATAGGATTTATGAGACAAGGCTAGTGATTTGTCCTTTTGATCCTTTATATTTGAATCCCTAAAATAAATTGTGCTTCACCCAATCTTTCATTTGGAATTGAGAAGCTAGTCATTCTTTAATGGTAGTCAGGTAACCTACATCATTCCCAATGAGTAGGATATCATCCACATAAAACATAAGAAAAGCTACTGAACTGTTGATGATATTCTTGTATACACAAGGCTCATCAACATCAAAGGCATAAGATTTGACTGCAGCACCAAACCTTATATTTCAAGATCAAGATGTTTGTTTTAGTCCATAAATGGACTGATTAAGCTTGCAAACCTTTTTCTTTTGACCTTGTTCAATGAATCTCTCTAGTTTGGTCATGTTGGTTTCGTCAAGATTACCATTCGAAAAGGCAATCTTAATATCCATTTCCCTATCTCATGGTCATAATCTGTGACAATAGATAAGAGAATCCGAATAGACTTAATCATAGAAATATATGAGAAAGTTTCTTTATAGTCCACTTCCTCAACCTGGGTATAATACTTTGCTACTAGTCTAGCCTTAAAGGTCTGCACCTTTACACCAAGTTTTCTCTTGTAGATCCATTTGTAATCTATGAGTTTAACTCCATCAGGTTGATCTACAAGTTCCCAGACAGAATTGAAGTGCAAAGACTCCATTTCTTTATCCATGGCTTTGATCCATTCATATTTGTCAACATCAATCATTGTCTTCTTATAAAACAATGAATCCTCAACTTTATCATCTAATATGACAGTTTGAGGTTTTGTTAAAACTAAATAGCGAGTAGGTTGGGTTACAATCCTCCCACTATGTCAAGGCTCTTTCAACATTTGAGAATGATGTGTTTGACTAGATAAAGCAACATCAATAACTCTTGTTGAACTGCTTGCCTCTTCAACAACTCTTGTTGAATATTCAGTAGTTTCTTTGGAAATTTCATTTGATACAATTTGGCTCCTTGGTTTATGTTCTCTAATGTAGTTTTCTTCTATGAAAATAGCATTTTTCAATACAAATACTTTGTCTTCTTTTGGATTGAAGAATAGACCACCTCTCGTTTCTTTAGAATAACCTACAAATAGGCATAATCTTGAATGTGGTTCCAATTTCTTTGGATTTTCTAAGAGCACATGTGTTGGACTCCCAAAATCTTGAGATGCCATAAAATACTTTTAGGACCTCTTCATAATTCAAAAGGTGTTCCAATAACACTCTTTGATGGAACCTGGTTTAAAAGATAAGCTTCAGTCTCCACTGCATAACCCCAGAACGAGATAGGTAGAGAAGCATAGCTCATCATAGAACGATCCATGTCCAACAGGGTTCTATTTATCCTTTCCAATACACCGTTGTGTTGAGGTGTACCAGGTGCTGAGAGTTGAAATGTGATTCCACGTTCTATCAGATAGTCCTGGAATTCAATATCCATATACTCTCCACCTCAATCTGATCAAAGTGTTTTGATCTTTTTACCTAACAAATTTTCAACTTCAGCATTATACTCCTTGAACTTTCCAACTGTGTCAGACTTATGTTGCATTGGGTAAACATGACCATATTTTCAATATCATCCATAAAAGTGACAAAATATTCAAACCCTCCTCTGGCTTTTACACTCATCGGACCACAAAGGTTTGAGTGTATAAGTTTCTTGGGTTCTTTGGCTATAACCTTTTCCAATAAAAGGTCGTTTTGTCAATTTTCCTTCTAGACAAGATTCACATACATGTAAAGAATTTTCTTCTAACTCGTTTGGAAGCCCATTCTTAACCAACCTCTCAATCCTATTGAGATTAATGTGACCTAGTCTTAGATGCCAAAGATGAGCATTATCTTTAGGAGAAAATTTTCTTTTTTTTGTTTTAGTGGTTGTAGTGTTAAACATTTCAATATTTTGGAACATTTTAGAAACTAACGGCCTTAGTACATATAAGTTACTTTCGTTTGTTGCTGAAAAAATATCAGTACCATTTTTCGAGACAAACGCTTTATTCCAAATAAAAGATACATTAAAAGAGTGTTCAAACAAACATGAAATTGAAATCAGGTTCCTTTTAAAATTAGAAACTTAGTAGACATTGTCTAACAACATAAAATTTGTTTCAAAAAATAACGTGAAACTCCCAACTGCAACCGCCGAGACAACCTCTCCTATTCCAACCTGTAGAGTTATCTCTCCCACTGCCACCTGTTTCTAGGAACTAGTTTCCTGCAAAGAAATGTAAACATGGTTAGTGGCTCATAAATCAAGTATCCATGTATGGTTATCATTTTCAACCAAACACGTTTCCAGAACTAGTAAATCATATTTACCTTATTTTCCCTTCCTTTTCTCGGTCAAATATTTTGGGCATTTTCTTTTCCAATGCCCATCTTGGTTACCATGATAACAGAATCCTTTTGCAACTTTGACCTTCTTGCTCTTTCGGACAACAACAGCAGTGGTGGCTTTATTCCCCTTTCTACCCTTCTTCTTTTTCCACTTCTTCACACCAGATGAAGAAGGAGACACAGATTTAGTTCCAGAGATCGAACCTCTTATGAACTTTTTCTTGTTGGAGAAGACAACATTTGCCTCCCCATTATTTCTTTTGGCTTTCAATAAAGACACAAAAGTTTGTAGCTATTAAGGAGGATGGTGAGGTTGTAGTCAATTTTGTTCATAACATAATTGCTACAGAATTGCAGAAAGCTGTCCGACATCGATTGCATGATAAAGTTCACCTGACTAAGCTCATTTATGAGACTTCCATTCATGTCAGCGGTATTGAAATGGTTCATCATATTAAGAAATTTTGCCTAACAGATGATCCTTCAGCCATTTACACATTGAAGATGAATTTAAGAGCATTATGGATGGCTTGTGAGGATGATTTTTCAAACATGTCACGCAATGATTCCTAATCTAGCATAAAGAGATCATGGTCTCATGCTTTTTGGTCAGGACTTCAGATAAGCCTTCCAAAATATAGACCTTTGCCTTATCATTGACCTTGGTCCACTTCTCATAAGCATCACGAACACTTTGTGATGCGTTGTGCCCAGTGGTTGGAGGACATTCCTTCATGAGAACGCATTTGAGGTCATCCACTACCAGATTCGTATTCATTGTATTTTTCAAGTTGTATAATTTTCTCTAGATAATTTTTTGGCACTAAAAAAAGGAACAATTGAGCTAGACATGCAAATACAAAAACAAATTACTTATATTAGACACTTATACAAAAATTCATTTTTCATTTTAATCCAATCAATTTAGCAAAAATTAATGAACCCCAACATCATTGAATTTTGCAATGATACATTCAGTGAGTTGGAATAAATGCCACCTCAGGGTGTACAATTATTTATTATCACTGAAGTGAGATACTCTCAGTCAAATATTATCCCAAAATAAGTCCTTATTCATATAATATTTAATTACCTTTCATTTGGTCAATAAATCATTAACTGCCTTCATGCTTTATCGTAAGCGTAACCCTTCATTTTCAACCCTAACCCCGCTCCAACTATTCTGCCTCAGGGAAGAACATAATTGGTGCAATTGGTTATAGCGGTCTTATCTATATTAGATTTTGTAATGCCCTTCCCCCATGCAAATACCTTTCTAAGGGAGGGTGCACCCAGAGCACCATGAGGTCGAGCATGAAAGAAACATTACAAACTAACAAAGGAGACTGCAGGATATGTTGTCACACATCCTTCTCGCACTTACTATAAACATTTTCTTCATTCACCTTGATATTGACCAATACAAATATCTTCCTAAAGGAGGGTGTACCCAGGGCACCACGAGGCCAAGATGAATCTCACCTTGTGAACTCTTTAGGAGAACATGAGTGGAAAAACAATATATCATATATATCTTTTTCCTTACACTAAGTGTTCTACCTTTTGGGTTTATTAACTTAGAAAACATAAGGCTAGATTAACTAAGTCCTTGTTAAAATTGCTCAATATAACGCTTATATTGAATAGTTTAACAATAAGTATTTTCATTCATTAGACTCTTTTAATGGAATTGATCACTCATAGCATGCTTATAAAATATTTGGCCAGTTCACCTTCTAGGTCCGTTCCTAAGTAGAGGTGTTCCAAAACCTTAGCCTAGACAGAACGTTCCTTAGACAAAGGTCCCTTATGGGAAATTATTTTATAAATTTATTCTTTTAACCAAGTTCATTTTAATCATAATAAAACGAATTAAAAGATTAAACTATTTCTAATCTCATTAGAAATTCGTTTAACATAAGTCTAGGTGAATCAATTTTAAACAAAAAAAAAAAAAAGAATTTATGTTTACATGCAACTTTTGATTGTCGATTTTAATCTAATTCATTGAACTTATAATCTTTATAAAACAATGAATTTGTCAAAATCCTTTTTCGTTTTCATTATGACAACCTTGATTAACTATGACGTTTATATTAATCTAAGTAATGTCATGCTCAATGCAAAGTTCATTTTTCATCTAATTATAACGCTTATAATTATCATACATGAAAAGAAACATACATATTCATTTCTCTACATCATACATTATAACATTGATGATGCATGAATATGCTTACTCAAAACATGCATTCAAATAATATAACAATTATATTATAATGCATGAGCATGCTTATATTAATAATGTAACCATTTAAAACTATATGACATACATTATGCAACATATAAAACATATAGTTAAATAATACATCACATGCATATAAAACTATATAAAAGCTATGATAGACCAAATATTGGCACCCTAATTTTAACAAAAATAAAATTACAAAGGAAAGTTGTCATCCTTGCATTGGAAGAGACTCTTGTGATCAGCTACCTGCCAGGTACCTTTCATGATGCACAAACTGAGACGGACAAGGAATTTTCGCTGAACTCCACGTATGGCAGACAAAGTACTCAATGCATAATACCTCGCTCGATGCACGGGTTTTAAGTACCGCATGCGTTGGATAATGAAGCTCAATGCATGGGCATCGTCCCTCCGCATATGACTGTGAGCACTACATCCATCGCATCTAAGGCCCTTCACCGCATGGGCATTGACTCGTTGGGTATGCTACCTATTGCATGGGTTTACGTTTAGCCTTGTAAGTGTCCACACATGGTATGCATTGACGTGCTTACCTTCAAGCTTCGTATGCTACCTGCAGCATGGGTTTGCGTTCAACCTTGTAAGTGTTGATACATGGTATGTGTTGATGCACTTACCTTCAAGCTCCTCTGCTTTGCAAGGCCATCACCCCCATCGCATGGAATGCATCCTGCCGCAAGCCACCATTGCATGCTATCTTGCCGCAAGTCATCATCGCATGCCCTCTCGCCGCAAGACAGAAGCAAATCCTCTATTTTTCTCTAAAAAACTGGGTTGCAAACAACATTGTTTCTAACCCGGAATGACCACATACTCGATTGCAAAAATAAAATGCCCAAACAATAGGCCCTTACATTGATCAAATCAACATAAAATTTTACAATCTATGGCGCCAATAAATGAAATTATCTATCAAGCAAACCTCATACATTTTCAAGCAAAATGAAGAAAAATACCCTCCTCATGAAGTGATTTTTGTTACAAAAAAAAAAAATCAAAATGCAAAAAAACATTGGATCTGATACCAATTGAAGGACTTGAATTCCTACGGAAGCGTGTGAATGCCTTGCATTTAGACATTCGATTTTTATGAAAACAAAAACAATAAAATAAAACATGCATTTGTAGGATAAACATTCAAGCAAAACTATAAGCATGCTAGAAAGGAGGAAAAAAAGAAGAAATCAAAATTCACCTTTATTGATTCTTCTAGCTTTCCTCTTCTACCATTATCAACGACCTCAAACTTCTCCAATGAAGAAGGACACCACCAACAAAACTATCTTGTTATTCTTTAGGATTCTAAAGAACTTGGAAGAGTAGTCTCCAAGAACTTTTTAGGAGGAAAAGGATAAATAATTTTTAGGGAGAAGTTAGAGAGAATGTAGAGGCTTGGAGGCTATTTTTTTGTGTAATAAAAATGTCTTACTCTAAATGGGCTATAAAGATATATTTATATGGGGAAGGTTTAACCCCTTCTCCAAAAATTTTTCTTTATACCTTTAGTGCTAATTAATTAAATAACCATTATTTAATTAATTGACACATTAATTAAGTAATCATATATTAAATCCTATTTAATATACATTCAATTAATTATCATAAATATTCTATATTTATACTAATCTCTAATCTCCATTATTTCCTAATAAATTAATTAATCATTAATTAATCAATACTAAATCATATTTAATATGGAGTTAATAAATATCACATATTTATATCTGTACATCTCTTTATAAATCCAATCCATATAAATCTAATATTTGAATCTTATTCAAAAATATCTCTCGTACATAAATTGGATTATAGATCATATCTATAATTAACCATTATATATAAAATTCCCTCATTTGATTTGAATAATTTAAATCATTATTCATTACTATCCTTTAGTAAGCTAACAAAGGAACCTTATGGACCTACAGATTAAAAGCTCCAATAATATGAGATTAATTGATTAAATTTTTTTAATCCAATTAATAAATATTCATTAACTACCGATCACTCCACTAAAGACTCTTCGCACTACAGATATATTTCTTTGTTCATGGATATAACCAATCAACAACGCGATGACCCTTCACAAATGCTCAAAACTACAGTTGGGTCAAAATATCATTTTATCCCTACAGTTACATCTAACTCTTTAAGTACCACTATTTCCTCTAATGAACAAACAGTTTATAATCCAACTATAAACTAACACCTCTCGGGCTAGTGAGAGGTTGAGGTTTTATTGTATAAGATCCAAAACTAGCTATTAAGAGAGCAATTTATCTACTTTTTCAATGAATGGAAATGAATGAATTCCATCTTGTGTAGTTGTGTTCCCAGCTCTCTAATCAGACAAATTCCAAAATGGTAGGCTTATTGAGTCGGCTATCACAGCCACTCTCACCCATATAGATCAAAGGACTGCCATCATAATCAGGAGTTCACAACTCACTCAAGATTAACGTCAAGTCTTCGATGGTAATCCTAGTGATATATTAGTTTCTTCAAGTAACGGTGTTATAAAGAGAAACTAATTATTTTGTGGTCTGATCTACGTATAAACTCCTTTATATAGGATATCTCTACTCACATATCTTTACATGAACAATATGATTCATATTGTTTGTAATACTTACATCTCATGTAACAATTACAAAATGGATCGTATCCACAATGTTGTTGGGATTGGTGTTTTAATTCTCTCGGAGTCTCGTAGTTTGTAAACATTATACACATTGTTATGAATAAAATAAAAGTTATTTTATTTTGCATTTACTCATATCCAATAAATAAAGCTCCTGGTTATTGTATGTAAACTTAAGCATGTATATGAGATATACAAGTGGACCATGCCTTAAGTGATAACCTAAAAAGGTCTGTAGTATAAGGATTAAGAAGGGATACCTGATCCTGGTGATCCTATGGGTATCTCGTTTTTTAGAGGTTTACAAGTGTTGTGAATTACTACAAATGGTTGATCCTGACCATTCATGTGGAGACATGCAAGCTGGGGTGTCCTATACAAAGAGTTTGTATAAGATCGGACCACGAGATGACTAGTCTCTTTATATAACGCCGTTGATACTTGAGACTTACATCTCACCTAAATGACCATAGGTGACATGACCTTAATCCTAAGTGCTTTGGGATCTCCTGCCTTTGAGGGCGGTCCTTTGATTAGTATGGATGAAAGTGGTCAGATTGCCAACTCAACAAACCTACCCTTTGAGGATTTGTTTGATTGGGGAGCTGGGAACTCAGTTACATAAGATGGAATTCACTCCTTCCCCCAAGCAGAGGTAAGTAGATAGATTGCTCTCTTAAGGGCTGATTTCCGGTCTTGAACATAGTGGCCACAACCTCTTTTTGGAAGAGACAACTCAGTCATACTAGGACTATAACTTATGTTCATTAGAGGGATTAGTGGTACTTAAGGAGTTAGATATAATTACAGGGAAATAACGGTTAATTGGACCAACTGTACTTATGAACGATCTGTGAAGGGTTATCGCACTATTGATTGGTTGATATGAACACAAAATATATATGTAGTAAGGAGAGTGCAACTATCGGTCTTTAGTGGAGTGTCCAATAGTTAACGGATGGTGGATTCTGATGCACGAAAATCGAAAGTCAATTTTACTCGACAACCAAGATCCGCTAGATGCGTTATGCGATGCATGTTCTAAAATATGCGTTGATAGCCATGCGTCGATGGTCATGCATTGGAGTGAAAATTGTGCCAACAATGTATGCGATGACCATTCATCATGTCACAAGTTTTCTTGCGTTCACGCCAAGTATAACATGAACGCAAGTTTTCTCAGGTAATCGGAGATCGAGCACAGGGACTTGCACTATATGTTTGCGGTGATTGTGCATGCGGCGGTTGAATAAAAGAATGGAAGAGATGTTGCTATGTTAATCCTACTCCTACTCTTATCTATCAGACAACGCAATGAGAGTATGCATGAGAGGTAGAAATGCGACAAACCTTGACATGAAATAAATGAATGGGAAACGGATAAAATGCAGAGATGTTTTCATTACAAAACTTAAGAGTGACTGTAAGGGAACCTCAGTCAGGGCAAGACTATGCGATCATGTTACAACCATGCACGATAGATTTTTTCCAGTGCTCCTAATTCTAGGACGCATATGTTGCATACAAAGTGTCCATAAAGCTTATTCGTAAGTCTCTACTCTTGTCCTATGCGTTAATGCAAGATGCATGAAAGCAAGGTGACGCATACAATCGTATCCTATCTCTAGGATGCATGCGATGCGTTAAATAACAAATAGTGCTCATTCCTAAGCACCTATCTCCTGTATTATGAGATCTAATCTGACTTTCCCAAGCCTAGATTCTGACCTGACCTTCCCAAGCTAGATTCTGTCCTTAGACTACCCTCCTGAGTATCCCTAATGGACGAATGAAGCATACATAATACAAGACAATCGCATAAACTTCGCTGACCTACGGTTGCTACTATCCCTAGTAAACAACGCATATTTTGCTTAATGTGTCCAATTACTTACCCTCCTGGGCAGTTGATTGTTGCTGACTTTACTCATAGACAAGCAATGCGTTAGCCCATAGACAGGCAATGCAACAACTTTACACTAAGCAAATGAGATTACTCACATACTCGCGCAACACACACCTCTCGGTGGTTTGCTCATGCTTCATATCCCTAATCCACATGATTAAGTATGCAATACCCAAGCACTCCCACTAAGTGTTGCAATGAAAGTAAAGATGCTAAGCAAGAAAATGGAGATAAAGTCAAAGGAAAAGAGAAATGCATTGAAAACACATTGTATTAATTTCTTAATGCCAAAATGTCATACAATAAAATTTAGAAAAAGAAAGAAAAAGGAATGACCGGTTGGAAGCAAAGATTTCTCCCAGCGGATGCGTATCAAGGCTGCCGATGGTGCCATGGATGGGTGGAGGAGCTGACTCTCTCGAGATCTAACTCCGGTCGAAGGCTCTGATCGTCACTCGGAATGGATAAAGGAGGTGAATAACTCTCAGTGTCTTCTCACGCATTTTTCCTAGATCGCGGGGAAAGTCCCCGATTCACAAGGATCCTCCCTCGGATGAGGGATAATCTTTGGATCCCCAAGATCCTCCTCGGATGATCTGAATTTCTGCTCATCGGCTTCTATTTATAGAGTTTGAATCGCCGACAGCATTAATTGGACTGCTCTGGATCTGACGTTCGGCACGTCTGTCCTTTCTAAACCTCTGCCACCAACGGCGTGGTAGGTGAAATGTCAGCATCAGCTTTGGATTTTCCCCAAGTAGATGCGTTGATGCATTTATTCCACCAACTTTGTGTTGATCCCAATAGAATGCATTGTCGCGTAGCCGCAATCATTCAATGACCGCATTCACTTAACACCGCAATTCCATATGATGACCGCAATCACCCGACGAGCGCAACTCCCATGCGATGGATGCATACGGCTGATTACCGCAACATCCATGTGTTGATCGATGCATTAGCCTTGCGATGGAGTGTTTCTTCGTATGCGGTCGTCTATGCATTGGTGCGGTTTCAGCGTTTGGGTTAAATTCCTGTATTGGCTACAAAGATAGAACATTGAATGCACAATTAACGCAAAATAATGGGTTAGCTAAGATTCGACATGTTGATCGGCACAAACTCATATTCTCGTGAATTTCTAGCATGATCGACGCAATTTCTGCCTAATGCACTTCATAATTCTAAGTAAAAGGCCTAAGATGACATGCATTTCTGTATGTCATCAGATCCCATGATTAAAGAGTTTAGTTAGTTATTCACGTACCATTGGAGCTTCAAATTACAGGTCCATAAGATCCTCTTAGTAACTCGATGGATTCAAATTGAGAATCAATTCTTGGGGTTGATTTGAAATGTTCAAATTGATAAGAGAAAATTCAATTATATATGATATAATTGGTGTGATGTATGAGATACATCAAGTGGAGGATCAATGTAAATGTGATTTACAATAAGTACCATAAAATAGAAAAAGAACTATGGTTTATATGCTTCATGAGATGAAATATTAAAACTATAGGTTATAAATATAATATGGTAAGTTAGTAATCATATATATTTATAATAATATTAATTATTTGATCATTATCTCTTTTTCTCTAATAAACAATTGAGTGGGAGGTTATTGGTGGTTTTATGATAACCGTGAGATAAAAGTAAAAATGTTTTCCTAAAATAGAAGAGTTACTCAATTCGAAAAGAAACTCACGGAGATGCTATCAAGTGAAAATGTTTCACTAAGGGATAGCTTGTAGAGAGACTAAACGATCATGGAGTTTTACTATACGATAGTTCACTTAGTTGGTCGTAGCTAAACGATTGTGTAGCATTATCTATACGATAGGCTTGTCATTTTAAAACCTAGAGGAACCAGACTTGTCAACTTTCTTCTTGCTATTCTGAGGTTTGACCTATTTGGGGGAGGGAAACCTACCGAACTTGTAGGTGTTATACGCGTTAAACCTCTTTCCAAACCATTTGAGAACACGGTTAAACTGTTTTGAAAGTAAAGATATAGATTCTGCAAGAGAATCTTCTAACTCTCTATCATGATCAACAAGCTCCTCTTTAACTAAGGACTGAAAAGCAATACCTTTATTTTTCTTCTAGATTTTCCCATCTAGAGACATCTTAAAAGTAAGCAAAAAGCCAAATAGTTCATTTATTCTCAGTCTGGTTATGTCTTGTGCTTCTTCAATAGTTGTAACTTTCATATCGAATCTCTTAGGTAGAGATTTGAGCACCTTTCGAACAAGTTTTTCTTCTGTGATTTTTTCACCAAGAGCAAAGGACTCATCTGCAATATTTAACAGTCCAACATTAAATCAGCAACAGACTTATCATCATACATTCTCAAGTTCTCAAACTTTGATGTCAATAACTACAACCTTGATATCTTGACTTTAGAAGTTCCCTCATGTGCAATGGGTAAATGTCCCATGTCTCCATAGCAGAGATACAAGTATTAATTAGTCTGAATATGTTGCGATTTACACCATTAAATGAGGCGTTCAAGGCACGAGAATTACCCAATGAAGCTTCATCTTCTTCTCCACACCACTCTGACTTTGGCTTCAAGATTTCTTTCCCATTATTAGTTTTGATGGTAGGGTGAGACCACCGAACAATCACTGTTTTCCAAGTTTTTCTATTGATTGACTTCAGGAAGGCAGTCATTCGAGCTTTCCAATATGAATAGTTAGTTCTATCTAGAATTGAAGGACGAGTGGTAGAGCCACCTTCTTTGATCCCATCCATGATCGAAACACCTGAGATAAAGGTGACTCA
Organism: Benincasa hispida; assembly: GCF_009727055.1. NCBI lineage: Eukaryota > Viridiplantae > Streptophyta > Magnoliopsida > Cucurbitales > Cucurbitaceae > Benincasa > Benincasa hispida. Next base: position 68,162,827 of record NC_052349.1, read on the forward strand.
CTTTGATACCAATTGAAAAATCACAAGGGTGGCTCATCATTCGAAAAACGGATGTTAAACAGAAAGCATTGTAAAAACAAAAATACTAACAACAATAAACAAGTAAAGGCATACAGAAGTTGATAATCTACCTGTGTCTAGATGGCACTATGCCTAGGAAAAATAATCCACTAATATTAAAAAGTTAAGCAGTTTATAATGCAGTACTTATCTGTAATACAGTACAACTACAGTGAATCAAGTAGAACTCAACTCACTGATAACCTAGGCTCCTCCTAGATGTGAGACTCAGTCTCAAATGCACTTAGGCTCCCCTAAGTTTGACAATATCAGTGTAGATTACCTTGACTTCCAACAATGAGCGAGATTCCTCTTACGATGATATCTTTCCTTAAGTCAGCGAACTCCCTACATTGATGAATCTTAGGATCATCTTAAGATGGAGAACTCCTTCTCTAAAGCTAAATCTTGGGCTCCCTTAAGACTAAGAATCTCTTCTCTAGCAGTAATGACTTAGGCTTCCCGTAAGACTATGATTTACTTCAAAGACTTGTACTTCAACGGATGAAGAACTTGCACAGCGGAATGGTGAGCAACAAGCAAGAGCACAACAAAGAACAACAATGGCCATAGAGCAGAAAACATCTTGCTTGATTAACAAAAGCGACAAACCCGAAGATCAACATAATTCTCCTTTAAAAGCCAAATCCAAGAAAGGAAACAAGTCCCCATTTGGAAAAAGAAAGACCACGCTTTAATAAAGGAAAATAGTAGACAAAATGTTACACTCAGATATTTTCATATAAGGAAAATATTCTGCAGAAAGATACACTAATATCACAAACAGATGTTAAGACTTATTTGAGACATCTACAAAAACCACTACCTTAGAAAAATATAAAGCCAACAAAACAGATCTCCAACATATATTTTTAGGTTTAAAGATATATTAGACATAAAAAATTTAGGACTTATTAGATACAAACATGAAAGTTCAAAAACTAAACTTTTCGTTAACTTAAATTAAAATCTTAGATTTTATCAAAAGAAAAAAAGTATCTTAGAACAACAAATATAATAATTTAGTTCAATATATGAATATATTGTTGGGGTTTGTGCTCTAAAGTCTCATGTTCTATAGTTTGTAAACAACTTTGTAAGAACACTTGTGATGTATAATATATATGATATTTACTTCACTTCTTGACTTTGCACATTTAGATGTTTTTTATTTTACCACAAACTAATAAACTTAATATCTTTGGTTGTCTTTATGTAACTTAAGCATGTATGTAGTGACATATAAGTGGATCATATCTTAAGTGACAACCAAAATAGTCTGTAGTATATGGATATAGGAAGGAAACCTTATCCTGGTAACACTACGAATGCGACCCGCTTTGTGGAATTGTCACAAATGTTATGACTTGTTATAAATGGTCTGATCCTGATCATTCGTGTAGTGGGCATGCGAATGAGGGCATCCTATACAAAGAGTTTGTATAAGACCTAACCTCGAGGTGTTAATGTCTTGTCATATAACTTCGTTAATGACTAAGACTTTACTTCACTAGGATGAACATAGATAACATGACCTCAATCTTGAATGAGTTGGGAACTCCTACAAATGAGGGTGGTCCTTTGATTTTTATGGGTGTGAGTGGCTAGGTCGCCAATTCAAACCTACCATTTTGGAGATTCGTCTGATTTGGGAGCTGGAAACTCAACTTCACAAGATGGAGTTCATTCCTTCCCCATAGATTGCTCTCTTAAGGGCTGATCCCGGGGCTTGAACAATATGGCGCCACACACCTTCTCATGGCCCGAGAGGTGTTCACACATAGTAGGACTATGTTGTATTGTTCATTAGAGGGATTAGTGGTACTTAAGAAGGATGATGTAATTACAGGGGCAAAACGGTCAATTGGCCTGCTGTAATTACGAGCATCTGTGAAGGGTCATTGTACTGATGATTGGTTATATCCAATGGACATATAAATATATCTATGGCAAGAAGAATTCAACTGTCTGTCTTTAGTGGAATGCCCAGTAGTTAACAGATAGTGGATATCGTGACTAAAGAGTTTAGTCAACTATTCAAGTGTCGTTGGAGCTTCGAGCCTTAGGTCCATATAGTCCCTTTGGTAGCTTGGATACAAGTTGAGAGTCAGTTTTTGGGTCAGTTTGAAATGTTCAAATTGACAAGAGGGAGTTCGATTATATATGATATAATTGAACTAGTTAATTATATATGATATAATTAACTTTATGTATGAGATACATTAATTTGGAGGACATTGGATATAAATACGATTTATATCTAGTGAAGAAAAATACTATAATAATATATGATATTAATTTATATGTTATGAATATGATGAGATCACATTCATTGGAAGGTTAAAAGGGAAATAAGACGGCATCTCTTCTGTTTTAATAATGAATGAGTGAGTTGAAAGATCATTTTGAGATGTATAAATAGCTCACGGTGTGTTAAACATGAGAGGATCGGACATTGTGTTAAAGAGTGTGTCATCGCTTAGAAAAACAGTGCTTGCATGATCGCTTACCTATACGATATTGCTAAGCGATCACTTACTGATTACACCCTCGCGCGCTATTTACTGAACAATCATTTACTTTTTCCTAAGCGATCGTTTAGCTACCGTCGTATAAACGATCGCTTAGTTTTTCCTACACGATCATTTAGACGATCGCTTACCTTTTCCTACATAATCGTATACTTCACCTAAACGATCAAGCATCTTGTCTATATGATAGACGAGCTCATTTCTCACTTGCTTGATCGTTGTGTACGATCTCTCTTCCTCCTCCCCTCTACCAAATTCGAACAAAGCCCACAATATGGATTCTCACTCCAAGAATACTGAGGGCTCTGAGTGGTGGTGTCATCTCCGTTTCCTTCTGTTCGTGTGGTGATTGTTTGAGGTAGACAATTGAGTTTTAGATTCACTATGAAGAAGAAGTATTCAATTGGTATGATCTCTCGATCTCTTTAGTATTATGAATACATATTAGTATATTTGAATGTATATGTGGTAATTCTATCACAATGAATTGGAAAGATCCGCTTCCGCTCATAGGTACTCTTGAATAAGAGTTCCTTCATATATGAAGTTAACTGAAAAAGGTTTTAGTACAATTTTAGTTAAAAATCACTTTTAGTCTCTAAATTTTCGTAGAAGTAACAATTTAGTCCATAAACTTAGTTTGTAATGATTTAGTCTTTGAACTTTATTATGTAACAATTTAGTCATTATACTTTGAAATTTGTAATGATTTCGTCAATAATTGTAGAAATTAGTATTAAGATTTAATGAGATTTCTTGCATAATAAATTGATAAACTAATTAGAGACTCAATATGTTTTTAAAATACAAAGTTTACATCATAAAATAATAATAAAAAAATATCTAATTTGATGATTTTTTTAAAGTTAAAACTAAATTGTTACAAATTCGAAAGTACAAAGATTAAGTTGTTACATACTAAAGTAAAATGACTAAATTGTTATAAAATTAAAAGTACATGAACTAAATCGTTATAAACCAATAACAAGAGTAAGGGAGGCCGAACCCTCTCGATCGTCCATATAGCCTTGAGGTATTACAGGATTTTTGGGTTCTTCCGACGACAAGTAAGCATCGACTTAACATCACACAAGAGCACAATTCAATGGACCTTATACATTGATGAATTGTCCACAGCCAAGAAAGAAAGTGGTGTAGGAATTGTTTTACAAATTTACCGTTCTTTTTTTTCAACACAATTCACGTGTTTTGAAATTAAGGCATATAGTCTTAAAACAAATCTTAGGTTGTACTCAATGACTTATAGAAAAAGATTAAGAAGTAAAAGTGGAAATAATACTTTAGTGACTACATGTTTAAATACACGTTTTTTAAGCGGTAGTTTGTTTTTTTGGAAATCTAAATAATTAGAATATTTAGATATTTGAAATTATAGATGATGTCCGAACTTCCAGATATATCTTTAGATAATCATACTTGTCTTGTAGGAATGTTTTAAGATATTTGAAAATATTTGGATAACTGTGTTTTTTTTTTGTAGGATTTTTATCGAAAATGTTTTAAATTTATATAATGTTCCAACAATATCCTTACGACTATTCATTAATATATATAGTTAATTTAGTATAATTTGAACTTATATAACATATTTTTTTTTATTAATTTAAATTTCTTTTAGATTAATATAGTTTTACTATTTTATTTGTTATTTTTCTAAAAAGCATAATATATATTAATTAAGATTTTTTTAAAAATAAATATTAAATTAAATTGAATTTGAATATCTTTCTAAAAAAAATTAAAAACTACTCTATATAACCAAAATGAGTGAAATACATAATTAAATTTGAATATGAATATCCTTCTTAGGACATCCTAAAATTCCTAGAATCTTCAGATACTCGGATATCTTACATTACTGCAAAACAAACGTGGTAATCTTGACTACCCACAAAACAAGTAACTCCTAAAAGTAAAATTACAATTACAAAATCAAATCTATACAACTAAGTTATTGTACTAAAAAAAAATAATAACAATTTATGACCAAACTAAGTTTAGAGGTGTTGTGACTTGTCACACTAAAATTAGGACTAAAATATAATTTTTGGTCAATATTTTATATATAAAAAAAAATCCATGTTTTGCCAATTGGATACTAGATCATACCATATAATAAAACACACTATTTTGAAATCTATATTCCCAAATAAAATCTTAAAGCTCAATTAATCAATAATATTAGGAAAACCCCAAGCAATTTCCCATATGGGTCTTTGAATATTCTTTAAATATTTAATATGAAATGCTCTTCTTTTTTTTTTTTTTTATGTCAATGATGAAATGACTTTTACTACACCGTATGATAAATATTAAAAAAGATAATAACAACTAATATTGGTAGGTAAGGGGCACAATGGTCAAATAGAATGGACTATGAACAGTGAAATAAATTACTTTTCATGAATTCCACATTCATCGAATCCTATTTCATTTGACCAAGTTGGGCCATCTTGAAATCTTAAAATTTGTTGTTTGACTTTTCAAAACAACAACAGTGTCGTCCAATCTAAATCTCACACACACACATCATGACATTTTTATTTTCCACATTGCGAATCTAGCAATTTTCCACCAAGTAATGATTTTCACCCAATTATTGAAAAGTATAAAACACACTTTTTATTTAGGAAAATTTATATCTATTAAATTAGTTTTGTCTCTAGTTTTTATTTAATTCTTAAATTTTAGAATAATATATTTTTATTCTTTAAGTTTTCCGTTTAATTTTGTTCAAAGATTTCAAATTTCATATTTTAACTTCTGTTTTTCACTAAACGTTCAATTTCAATCATCCATGTTAATGTTTATTAATTTATTTAAAACAATTAGGTTGATTATAATTAAATTAGTTTTCATTAATTTTTCATCACTATTAAAATTAATTAATTTTTTCATCATAATTATTTTAAATTAATTAACTAAAAGCTAATGTCAAAATTAAATCAGGTATTAGTAAAAATGTAAAATAAAAAAACTTTGGGCCAAATAGAAACTAAAATTGAAATTCAAGAATAAAAATTTAATATTTTAAATTTAAAAACAAAATAAAATCAAACTCAAAACTTAAGGTAAAAGTTTAACATTTTAAAATGAAAAAAAAAAAAAAAAAAAAACCTAAAACATAAGGATTTAAAATGTATTGTTTCATTATACATGCAACTAATTTAATACTTTTCATATAATACTTTTTAGTATTATAATAAATATAATTGTGGAGGTTAAAATTGGGAGAAAACATATATAAAAATGAAAAAAAGACAAGCAAATTATGGAGTCTTGAAATGATGAGGAGAATAAGTTAGATTATTTGTATAATTTAGTTCATACTATTTTATTTGGATTGTTTAATTAGACTAATTAGTATTTTCAGAATTAATTAGTTTAATTGTCTTACTAATTAGTATTTTCAGAATTAATTAGTTTAATTGTCTTACTTCTTTGTAAGTGGCTATAAATAGCCACTTTAATATTGTAATTGAAAATCTTTTATTATCATTTCGAGTAGAACATTGTTTGGAAGAGTTCTCTTAATTTTGGAGATAGATCTCTCTTGTTTAACCATAGATTTGGCCTAATATCTTAACCGGTCGTTGTATCATAAAATAGTACGAGTGTGAAAATAATGAGAGATCGTACATTTTTCTTCACCTAAATAAATTAAAGGTACCAATGTATATATTTTTTTTTCTTTTTTTGAGGCAAAGTACCACGTATATTTGTAAAAGAAAACCATGCATTTATTCAATTAATTCAAGTTATATCATGTCTGGTAATATGGAAACACATTTACTTATACAGAATGAGTACCTAGCTAGGTACATTTTTTTATAATTTTTTTTCCAAGTTATTTTATTCTGATTTTTTTTTTATTTAAACTTGTCCCCTCATTTATTTCAAAACCATCCATTCATTCAATTGATTAGGTAATTAATAAATTAAACAATATAATAAATAAACAACTCTATTTTAGAGACTGTATATGTCAATTGAATTATATTCATTTTATCATAAATAATTCAAATAATGAGTTATAATCTTTGAAGTGTGTGGAACAAAGAAAAAATAATAATTTAAAATATTTACAATTTGATTTTTTTTATTTTCTAATTTTTTAGAATATTTTATTTCTTTTTTAATGAAAGAAAATACTTCTGATTCCAAACTTGTCCACCGTTTTGCCACGAGGAGCGTGTCGTTCTGAACATATCCATAAAACAAATCCATTTTAGTAAATATTGACTCTTAAAAAGTAGAAAAAGAAAAATATTTCTTAAAATATTCCTTTCACACAACATACATTTGGAAAATAATCTTTGCTGAATGAATTCAACAAAATGAATTATAGAAAACTCTTAATGCCTAAGAAATTTTACTTCTCAATTTTTTTGTTTGAAATATTATATGAGATGTATTTGAATTTTAGTGTTGATGTTGTGTTTTGATTCCTAAATTTGGTATAAAATTTTATTTAGTCGCTATCATAGATTTTCTAAAATTATTGAACAAAAGAATTCAACGATAGAGATTCTTTATGTTCATCTTGAAATTAGTTTTGATGATAGATTAACAATTAAGATATTATTAATCGTCCTTAAAATTGATGGTTTGGATCTTCAATCATATATTTTTAATGTTATAAATGTCTATTTTGACAAGTATTTGAAGCATCGGATAACACAAATAACAATTTTTATGATAAAGATTAAAATATTTTTCATCAAAATTTATGGAAATGAAATAACATTCAAAAGTTTATGGCACGTTAAACGAATTAATTTTTTTTTTTTTTTTGAAAAATAGGTTAGGACTTGTAAGTTTAAGTCATATATTATTATTATTACTATTACTATTATTAATATAAAAGTTTAAATCTTATTCTTTCGCGGACCATTACAATCTATTGTAGGCAGACAGTAATATTTTTAGTAATTTTTTCATTTAAAATAATTTCTTCCTAAAAGTCAACTATTCATTTTCTTAAATTTGGACAAAACATTATAAATAAAATGTAAAATAGTGACTTTCAAGAGAATTACTACTAAGATCTCATTTGATAATTATTTTAGGTCTAGTTTGGTAACAATTTGAAAAAAAAAAATTAAATTAAGTTTTTTCCCTCTCCATTTCTTACAATGATTTGCATCTTTCTCAAATACAATTGTTGAAAAGTAATTCTTAGCCAAATTATAAAAACAAAAACAAGTTTTTAAAAACTACTTTTTTTAATTTTCAAATTTAGGCTTGGTTTTCTAAACTATTGGTAAAAGGTAGATAACAAATAAAGAAATTTAGAGGTGGAAGTAGTATCAATAGACGTAATTTTTAAAAATAAAAATAAAAAATCAAATGATTACAAAAAGAGACATTAGTTTTTCCTTTTTTTTTTATCTTTTAAGGTTTGTTTCTTCTAAATTTTTTATAATGGTTATCAATCAAATTTTAAAACACAAAAACATGTTTTTAAAAACTATTTTTTAGTTTTCAAAATATGGCTTGATTTTTTAAAATATTGGTAAAAAGAAGTGGAAATAGAAAATAAGCTTAATTTTCAAAAATAAACTATCAAACTGATTAGTAAATGGGGCATAAACAATGTTATTTTAGTTTGTATTTTTTTCTTCCTGTATCAAAAAATGAAACTAAGATGAAAATCTATAATATATATTGATGATTATGGAGGAGAATTTTTAACCTTCCAATTAATTTTGCCCTCAAGTTTCTTTTTTTGGAAAAAAAACTTGGATGTCTTTTGGTGGCACCAATTTTGTTGCATCTCAAGAGATTATCCAATAAAATTATTATAGGTAACAAATAATTTTTTTAAAAAAATGTATTTTATTTAATATTTTTTTCTTCGTGTATAAAAAAGAATGATAAAGACTATACCTAATCATTATTTATTTATTTATTTCAACATGTTAGATAGGAGAATGGAAGCTTGAAATTAAGTCCATATTATGAATTTTGTGCCCTCAACCTTTTAATACATTTTGATAATCGAGTGTTTGTACGGACAAAAGCATCCCTAGAAAACCATCTCTAGTAGTTAGTTAGATATTTGAAATTTGGTAAGTCAATAAAATACGGATATGATCAACATCATTGATGGGTTAACAATTCATCAGATATGTTTATACAATTTTATTCAATTAGTTATATTAAAATAAAAATGAGAAAAAAATATAAATTTACCGTAAATTTTCATAATTGAATCAATTTATCGTTTAAAACATATAACTATTTCAATTGAACTTCAGAATTGTTGTAAGTGGATAGGGAGATTCGAACTATACATCTCGTAATTTTTAACATAATTATATGTTAATTGAACTATGCTCAATTTGACATTAAATATTGACACCAAATATTGCTTGTGTACTACCTAAAGATTTTTTAGTTTATATAAACACCAATTATTGACCATTGATGAGTTATTATTATTATTCTTGTTGCTATTATTGTTATTATTATTATGAGTTAAAATTTAAGTCTCAATTCTTTTTAGCAGCCTATAATATATAGGAAAAGTATTTTGACAAGACTATTAAAAATATTTATGAAATAGAGCAAAATTTCAAAATCTATCAATGATAGATATTGATAGATTTCTATCAACGTCTTTCAATGTCATTTTTCTGAAATTTTGTTGTATTCTGTAAATATTTTAATTCATTTTTCTATATTTGAAAACCGTCCTAATATATATTTTAAATTATTGGGCTAATTATTTTATAAAAATCACTCAAATTAACCTTTTTTCCCGAAAATTTGGAGAACAATAGCAAATGACCAGTACGAAGTAATAATAATTAATAATAATGAAATAACAAATCACATGAATTTCATGCAGCTACATTAGACAAAAAGATAATAAAAGGGTTGCAAAACTCGTCAAATTCTATGGTCCATGAGCAAATTGACTAATAGCTTTAAGTTCATCTGAAAAGCCAATTAAGCAATAATGTTAGAAAAAAAAAAATAACGATTAAATTATATATTTAAGATTTTTTTAATTACGTCTAAAATAATTAAAATCACTTTTATCATTTTAAAAATTATTATAGAATATATTTTTAATTATTCAAACCAATTTTGATGAAATTATAATTAGATTTAAAAGTATAAAATTAAATATTAAATTAATTTTGAGTGATTCGTATTTTTTTTGAATGATTTTTTCACTCTAAAACATATACTTATTTTATTTTTATTTTTCACTGAAAAGTTTCAAAACTAAACAAAATTGTATCTATACTCACAATTTTTCTATTCTTGATAGTTTACGTTGTGAACCAAATAAATTTATGTTTTAATTTACATATTTAATATCTTTCTAACAATATTATTTTTCAAATGGATGAGTTTAATAATCGTTTTTACAATTAAAAAAAAGCTTATACTAGCTTATACTAGATAATTATTTTAAATGATAAAATTATTAAAAATATTTATAAATAATAGAAAAATATCATAATCTATCTACTATAGATCACGATAGACTATATTGACATAAATAGTAGTCTATCTCGATTTATCGCAAATATAAAATAAAATTTTGCTATATTGTAAATATTCTAGTTCATTTTCCTATATTGGAAAACAATCATTTTTTTTTCCTAAATACAATTTTTTTTAAAAAAAAATTGCTTCTGCAAATATTTTAACAAATGATTTAGAGTACATAAAATATAAATTTCAATTAAAAGCATATATAATTCAACTTTCATAGATTTTCAACCATAAATTTTGCAATTTTAAAATGGTATATTTCATTTAGGCCACGTTTATAGAAGATATATCACAATTAATAAAAGGTAATTCAATAAGTAGGACCAATTTTTAGCTTTTTTAGTGTTTATCAACATTCTGTATTCGTGTGTATCCAGTTAAAAATCCATAATCAAGTAATGTAATCTGAATGACGAGCGTGAGGTGATCAATTGAATTGCGTTCGACAATATCGTATCGTTATTGTTACTGTCATGGTTATGGTTATGATTACCATTATTGTTACTGTTTGTTTTAGAGGAAAAAAAAAGTCTATGAATTTTGACACATGTACTGTTACTGTTACCGTTACTGTAAAGGTAACAATAATATTAACAATAAATTTGACAAAATTCTTAATTTTAGGTAAATGCAATTAAAATGGATATATAATTACATTTGCGGTTGAGACCTATTACGATTGATCTGTCAATAGAATTCAGTTACAATTACACTAGTTTTCATTACAAATTGGTAAACGTGGCCTTAGTACATTATAGCCAAAAAAAAAAAAAAAACAAAAAACTAATCCAAATTATTTTTTAGATTAAATTATAATTTTAGTCCATCAAAAAAAAAAAAACCTCACAGCTTGAGGTGAAGGCACAAACAAGGCACAACAAAAGAACAAATCTAAAAAACTAATAATCGAAAACCAAAAACANACTAGTTTTCATTACAAATTGGTAAACGTGGCCTTAGTACATTATAGCCAAAAAAAAAAAAAAAAAAAACCTCACAGCTTGAGGTGAAGGCACAAACAAGGCACAACAAAAGAACAAATCTAAAAAACTAATAATCGAAAACCAAAAACACAAATAAAAAACACCAAACTCAAAGGAAAAAAAGTTCTAAGGCGAAGAGTTCCCTTGGGTCCTCACAAGAGAAGCCCGAGTCTACTTAGAACAACAAATAAAAAGTTTAGATTGAACAAATCAGACTAATTAATCAAAGCAAACATAGTTCAACTGTTATGTAGTTATGCCATTAGCGACAAAGTAGTATGTGATTTGGATCTCCCACCCACTATTCTACTAAAAACTAAATGAAAATATTATTTTTGTCACTATGCTTTGAAGTTTGTTCCATTTTAGTTTTTATACTTTCAATTGTCTAGTTTTAGTCTCGTATATTTAATAAATTTTAAATTTAGTTTCTCAAGTTAAATTTTATCTAAATTGGTTAAAATATTATAACAATTTTGATGTAAAGAAACATAATATGTGAATGTATTTTAAAATTTTAAAATTTATTAAAAGTACAAAAATTAAAACTGAATAATTAAAAAAACATAGAATAAACTAAAATAGTACCTAACAAACTTATTTATAGCAAGAGAAATTCAATGTTGTCATTGTGTCACAGAGGATTTAAACAACAAAAATTGTATCGAAACAAAATGTTTTATATAAAAACAAATGTGTGAAGTCAGAGATATTTTGGAAAATTTAACAAAATTGTACGTATGAAATTAAAATTTCCAAATATAAAAGGACTAAATTAGCAAATTAACTCCATTTTTATAAAATATCTCTTAAGAGAGAAGTCAAAGCCATTGTTCAAAATTATAAGAAAAGTACAATGTACGATTAATGTTAGGTTTGGTCAAAACCAACCCATTATTAAATTATAATACTATTTCTTTCCAAAGCACTTCAATTATAATATTTAATCGTACTAAAAATATATATAATATTGAATCAATTCAATCTCTTAAAGAAAAAAAATTAACAAGTCGAATTAATTTAGATAAATTGTGTATTTGTCCTTAAATATAATTAGTGCCTTAGATGTTCAAGGGACATGGACTAATTAATAAATTTCACACTATTTGTTTTATTTAAAAAGTGCTAAATTATTTAAGTAAAATAAATTTGACCAATGTTTTTTATTGTCTAAATTATAAGAACAAAAATATAGTTGAATTTTAGTTTTTAGCCAAACTAGATTTTTTTTTTTAATAGAATAGCCAAAATAGAAAAGTTTAAAAGTATACTTTATAAAATTAAATCAATGTTTGTAAAGATTTGAAGAAAGATTCCAAACACTTTTGTTTATTATTTTTTTTCTAGAACAACTGAAATAGACAAATGGGGATCAAAGCAAGCCATCTTGATTACCATGATACTTTTAAGTTTCTTGTTTTTGAAAAATGTAGTTATTTTAAATTTTTAAGGAGCTAATTTTTTTATTAGTTTATTTTTTGGTTCAAACTTGACTAAGATTTCATTATTAACAAATAGGTTGTTTTCAAATATAGAAAAATGAGTCAACTTATTTACAAATATAGTAAAATATCATCGTCTATCCATAATAGACATTGATAGATTTCTATTAGTGTCAAATATAATATTGATAGACATCTATGTCTATCAAGTGTTTATCATTGATAGATGGTGACATTTTGCTATATTTGAAAATATTTTCAACAGATTTACCATTTAAAATAATTACCATTAACAAAAACTAATTTTCTAAAAAAAAATATTATCTTATTTTTTTAAAAAAATTAAATTATTGTTGAATCGGGCTTAAATTTTTTTGCTTTTAATATTTGATTTGATTTAAAATTTGTAGAGCTAGAGTCAAGTTCAAAACTTTTGAAAAAAAAAATAGTTTTCAAAATATTATATGTAGAGGTGTCCGGGGGCAGGGTGGGGTCGGGCTGGGATGCCATTCTCCATTCCCATCTCCTTGAAATTCTCCACGAGGATCGGGGAGAGGATTCCCCACGGAATTTTTTTTCATTACTTTTTTTTTTTTTTTTATAAATAGGCAATTAACTTAAATCACTAATGTGAGCAAATTTTAATTAAATAATTAATTTTATCACTAAATTGTTTATTAGGTTAGTTTTACCTGACAATTTGAATTTAAAGATAACTTACTCAAATTTTGGCCTAAAAAAGCTAATTAATTTTTTAGTAGAAAGAAAGAAATATAAATTAAATTATTCACATGTATAATCTAAATTTAAATATATTCATTATATTTCTCAATAAACAATAACATTAGATAACTATATTAAATAAATAGGTAGAAGCTAATCGGGGCGGGGATGGGGAATGCATTTTCCATCATCATTTAGCTTACGGTCGTCTAATCGGAGAATTCTCGTCCTGTTCGGGATGGAGCCTGTCCCCATAAAAATATTGGACATCTTTAATTATATGGTTTGGGTGCATTTAAGAATTTGGTATATATAGAAGTTTTTTCATGATGTGTTTTTGTTTTAAGGTCTTTTATTAAGTATTTAAAGTGTTAAATCACCACTTCTAAGGGCAGTGTTAAACACATTTAATTTAATTTCTCCCAAATTTTTAAATAAAAGTTTTAAAATGTATTAGAAATAAAAAGTAAAAAAAAAAAAATACTGGTATAAGGTCCCTAAAGATCAACATGGTGTCTTTTAACCTTTATAAATTATCAATTTTTTTTTATTAAAGATATAAAATTTTTAATTAAAATATATGTATGATCAATTAAAAGGTCAACATATCAAATCTTCTCCATCACACATGGTTGAATTATTTTTTTGGGTTAAAATTAAATAAATTTCTACCCACTATTAAAAAAAGAAAAATCAATAGAGTAAAAGGAACTTGAACATTTAGATAAAGTATGTCAAACGTGATTTTCTAGTTAAGTAGGAAAAAAAAAAAAACTAGCATAATATCTGAATTGGACGAGTTATAATACTTTGAGGATATACCTTAAATTAATTGACAATGGAAACAACCATTGATATTTAGTTCTTATTTTATATAACAAAAAAGGGAAAAAGAATACTTTTTTTTATTTGGATTTAGAATTAATTTAATTTCTATTTGTTTAATTTTAATTTAGTCCATGTAATATTTTTATTTTCGAGGTTTAAGTGTTTTTTCAATTTGATTTATAGATTTCAAGATCTACATTTTTAATCTTAGTTTTTCATTTAAGTCTTTGGAGTTAATGTCTATTAATTAATTTAAAATAATAATGAAGTGTAATTTTAAAATTAAATTTAATAGTGACAAAAAAATATTAAAACCAAAATAATTATAAATATTTTAATTTCTTTATATTAATCAATAGAAAACTAAAATCAAGTCTATATGAAAAATCTAGATTAAAAGTGTAAATCCTGGAATCTAGAAGCCAAATTAAAAGAAAACTCAGACCTCAAAGATAAAATTATAATCGTACCTAAATTGATACATATATCTCACAAAAAAAAAAATAGTTGTTAAGATATTTGTATATCCAATTGAGAGGCTTATAAATTTTTCTTTTTTTTTTTTCTCAAAGATATTGAATTAATACGGGAGATTGAGAGAATCGAACTTCTGATCTTGAAATTGATAATAGAAATACTATATCAGCTATGTTGATTTTGATCGTTGACAGAATTTTCTCCCGCACATGTTGTACCACAACATAATTAACATATAATGCATGATTGTAGTCATAATATCCAATAAATAAAAATTACTGAACAAGTCCTCCTTTATTTTATTTTAAATGTAATGTATTTTTAAATTTTGTAGTAGATAATAATAAAAACACGGTCACGTCAGATGTACATGAACGTAATTATTACAAATATATATTTTTTTAATTAATTAATTAATATATAATAAATGCATATGATAAAATTGTATAAAAAAGAAAATATTGAAAAGAAATTACAAAAGTTGTGTTTATAAATGATAAGACTTTCTTACTTGCCGTTTACGAATATTCAAACTTCAAAGTGTTATTGAAACAGAACTTCTCTTCTCTAGCCGCCATAATTTCTCTCTCTCTCTTTCAAGACCAAATTATCAATTGAGAGATGATGGAAAATTTCCCTAATTTTCTCTCAACTTCATCCTCGTCATCCTCCCTCTCTTTCCATCAAATGTTGTTTTCTCGAGCTTCCGAGCTCGTCGGAAGCCATGGCGGAGACCATTATAGACAGCCACCACCCGTCTCCGGTGGTTTTCCGCTGTCTCGTGACGTTTTGGGAGATGACATGTCGTTCGATGCATCGAGTAGTATGAAGGATGACGATGTCATCGTTTCGCTTAGTAAGAGCTTTCGTGTTGACGAGTCCGCTAGGATTGGAGTGGATGGGTTGGAGAAGAAGGAGGTTGCGACGGCGGGAGCGACAACGACGACGGGGACGGGACGGGGAGATCATGATAAGAAAAAGAAGATGAGAAGCCGGAGATTTGCTTTTCAAACAAGAAGTCAAGTTGATATTCTTGATGATGGTTATAGATGGAGAAAATATGGACAGAAGGCTGTGAAGAACAACAAATTCCCTAGGTATATTCAATTATTTATTTATTATTATTATTTTTAAAATTTTTCCCCTTCCCAATTCAGTTTGATAGAACAAAAATAGGTTAAGAAACAGTTTTCTTTCCCTTATACTCTCAATTTCTTATCAATATAATTTAGCTTATAAACTTTATTCATAAAATATAATTTAGTCCCTAAATCAGATGTGAATTTTTATCATTTTATGGTATAAGAAATTAAAATATTGAGTATCTAATTAATTTATCAATTTATTTATGTAAAAATTTTTATTAAATTTTAATACTCACTTCTTGAATAGAGACTAACTTATTACAAAATATAAGAATTAAATTGTTACGTAATAAATATGAGTTGAATTATTTAGTACAACTTAATTAAATTTGTGATATAGATATGATAATTATTTCTTAGCATTAAAAGATACCCATAAAAGTCAATTTCAATGGTTAGCATTGAATGATACCCCCAATTATTTCATTTAGCATTAATATTTTTTTCTTCTTATGATCTTAGAAGAAAAAAAAAAGATTTATCAATAATATGTATGGTTTTGTTGGATTGAGCTTTCCAAACATAAACATAAAATCTTATTTTTAAAAAAATATAAGGACTAAAATTAAACAATTAAAAGATATATAGATAAAAGTGGATGAAACTAAAATTTTAAAGTATACCACCCAAATATTATTTTGACAATTTTTTTTTTTTGAAAAATATGTTAGACAAAAAGCTCACCTCTTTATCTTACAAACATGTTTTTCTTATTTATTTGAAGACACACCTGAATTGGCATATTTTTAGATTTTACACATATTGAATGTGAACTCATCTTGTAGGAAATTACAAATGTAAACACACATTATATTTGGTAAATGCAAAAAATATTTTGGGTGATTAAAAGTTTGTACTCCAAACATATTTTAACTCATATTTTGGGTGATTAATCAAATTTGAAATGAACATTAAAATAGTAAAACTTGGATGATGAAAACTACCAATATGGGTCATTAAACTCTATATTATTATTGAAATGAATGATAATTTAGATCATTTAATTTGAAATTTTGTTAAAAAAATTGCTAATTAACATATTTTGGGTGATGAATAAAATTGCAGAAGCTACTATAGATGTACACACCAAGGTTGCAAAGTGAAGAAGCAAGTTCAAAGGCTAACTAGAGATGAAGGGGTGGTTGTGACAACTTATGAAGGCATTCATTCTCATCCCATTGAAAAATCCACCGACAACTTTGAGCATATTTTGAGTCAGATGCAAATTTACACTTCTTATTGATCATATACACTTTTTTTTTTTTTAATCATAACACAAAACTTTACCTATGTAAATTTTATTGCATTTTTTCCATAAAAGAAAACAAATATTTATTTCAATATGTTTGTGTTGAAAATGACTTGGACTTTTGACCCAATGCATAAAAAGCTATTGGAGAAAAATTTTATGTCAATGTTTGTGTTGATTTTCTTTTCCAGTGAGTACATGTCCTGGCAATTAGCATCAAAGTCGTGCTAAAATTCTTTTCAACATGTAGACATTCTATGACACAACTATCATTTAGATGAAAATTTGGATTAAAAAACCATCTATATTTTGTCATAATTTTGAGAAAAAGCTTTTTAAAAAACATTTTAAGTATTTATTTTGCATAATGGAAATATTGAACAATGTGAAAATGAAGACTTGAGAATCTGAAAACTTTTCTTAATTAATAATGGAAAAGTAGAGTATAAATCTATATGTTCATATTAGGTTCAGTTTGAATTTTTCCTTATTGTTGTTTATCAAATTAATTATTTTTATTCTTTTCACTAAATTATTTGACATATAACTTGCAAGGATAAAGAAAAAAATCAAGTTGTTATGTTCAACGAAGTTATACAAATATTGGAATTGTTCTTCAGTAGAATAAATCTTATTTCATTAAAAATGGATAAATGTTAATAATAATAATAATAATTAGTTGCCAGAATAAGTTAATGTGAATGAAAAAAAAAATTGTAATAGTGTGGCGTGTGAATAGAGGATGAGTAGACGTACATAAATAAATCGTTACCGCATTTGAATGAGAGGGAATCTAAAGATATATAAGTATGATCATATGTGACTTATCTTACTTTTGAGTAAAATATGAAATTCTGTTTCCAGGGCTTCATCCTTTAGTTTGTATGAATGAGAATAAGCATTGTATAGCCGATTCAACAAGTCTACCATTATAGGCATTTGACTGATTATTCCCATATAGGATAAGTAGATGAGTAGCTTCTTTTAGTATTGAAGACTTGAACAATAGACCCCACCTTATCACTGGCCTGAGAAGGATTCATTTTATGATTTGATTATAAACAAAGTGTTCATTAAAGAATCAGTGGTATTTAAGATATAAGGTCTAATTATAAGCATAAAACAGACTTTTGACCAAACTATTTTTACGAGCAACTAGTGAAAGATTGACTTGCATGTAGTGGTTATATCTATTGGACGTACTTAACTTGTCCTACAAAGTGTAAGATTGCAACTCTAGGTCTAAAATGGAGTGACCTAAAGTTAATGAATGAAAATTGATTGATTAAATAGTTCAATTAATTAATTTTGTATCAATTGAGCTTTTATAATGTACATCCATAATATCCCATTGCTAGTTCATAGCAATACCGAATCATCACCTTAGTTGAAAGAAAGATTTTAAAGATTCAAAATTGATATTTGATATATTAAATGCAAAAGGTGAAAATTGAAATAAAATTTAAAAGGTTCAAATAAACATCTAATTTGAAATGTTTGAATTAATATTTAATATATTAGATATATTAAAAGAGAAAAATACTATTTTTTTTTTTAAAAAAAATCAAACGTATCGATTGCTAAAAAGAGAATTGGGCATCACAACTTGAGATCAAGACACAAACAAAACACTACTAGAAAGAAAGAAAGAAACAATGACAAGAACCTACCCAACACAAAAAATGAAGCAAACAGGACTCAAGGAAAAAAGTTTCCAAAAAAAAAAAAAAACCTCCCACTGTTTGAAGTGTTGATAATCAAAAGAGTTGGGTAATAAGTGATTTTTATAAAAGCAATATAAGAAGGGAAAAACCTAGATGTAAGGATTTCTTTTTTTTTTTTTTTTTACCTAGGACATAGGGCTAAACTTATAGAATCCATTGAATTACATGCTCACTATGTTCTAAATTAGTCTTAAACATTTTATGCAACAACCCTTCCTATCTAATAGAAAAAGATCCCATGATCCTGAACCGATCTTACCTAGGATCGCCAAAGAAGTAGCCCTTGCCTTAACCCGCATCTCTCATGCCTAATAGAATATGGATCACATAGTTTGGGCTCCTAGAATATGGTGCCCTTGGGACTTTTGGGGTGCTAAGATCCAAAGTCGAGAGGGAAACAACCCAAATCATACCTTTCATTTGCTTCTCTTCGATGGAAGTTTGCATTCTCAAGCCACTTCCAATAAGATTTTTTTAACATTCCCCCATGATGCTACCAAACCGATTTCTGTCATTTTCTTTGCATCAGGAGATGTTGTACGAGTATCTACAGGACATAAATTATCAATAGGCTCTCCAAGCATGTTGAAAATTTGGCCTTTAATCATTCTATCGATTGGGACACTTAGAGGAGCTCTCATGTCAATCACTTCCCTTTCTCTCATTACACCATTTGTAGCACTTACAGTTATAGCTCTAACTCAATTATTTCCTAATAACTGTTGTACTTCAAAAGGCACATTAATTTCTTGACTAGCAGTATCTCAACCTTTCACTATCAAATTATTGTAAATAGTAGGCATTTTGCCCGGGGGGAAAAGATACATCTAGTACCGGACCAATAATTTGAGCGATATGTCCCAAGTTGTTTTTTTTTTCAAGCATATTAGAAGTAGTAAGATTTATTCCTTTCCACTTTAGTCGTTCGGGAAGAAAAAGTTCACCCAATTCTGATGTTCAAATTCCTAAAAGTATCTTAAAGAGGGCTAAGTAGGTGTTGAGTTTGATTCATATTTTTAAGACTCGAGAGGACAACGTCTCATCGCTATAAAGTTTGATGGAAAAAAAACATGTGCGCATACAATTTGATCAAAATTTGAAAACTAGGACAAGTAGCATCTCAATGTTGCCACAGTTTTCTATATAAATATCTTATTTAAATCGATTAGAGGAGAAATTTTTGGAGTGCTTATAACCATAACTCGATTACTGCATTCTTGGAGAGTCTTTAAAGACTCTTTGGTGAGCCAAGACAAAATTTCTAGGTTATTGAGAAGATAGAGATCATGATGAAAATGTGGATTGACGCACAATAAATTAATTTTCTCTTTATGATATTCTATTTTGTAATAGTTGCTATGGACTTTGTTAGTGAAAATTTGATTTTTAAATGAAAAAGAAGACCCTTTAAGAATCCCACATTGCTAAGTTTAACAAGTGGAACCTTCTTTATAAACTCCCACCTTGAGTTGTGGGTTTGGGCCCTAAGGGGTATCCATGTTTTAGTGGGAGTGAAGAGATAGGCAAAAGTGGGTATGGTGGATATCCCACACACGCATGGCATCATTTGAAGACGATTGTCTATACCTTCAAGATGCCTTGTAGAAAAAGTACAATACCGAGAAGGCCAGTAAAAAAAAGTATGTCGCCAATCATTATTTAAAGTTCCAAATGAAGATAGCCCACGACGAAATTATAAACGAAGGTATGTCCCTATGTCCCTAAATCCTTTAGCAGCCATGATCACAGAAGAAATAGAAACCCCCTCCTGACAGAAGAGCCTTTAGCAGCCATGATCATAGAAGAAAATGTGATTGATGACTCTAAGGGTGGTGGATAGACACTAGCACTATGCACCATGTCTGTCATGATCTTAGTCACTTTGAAGCTTATACTGAAACAATGGATAAAAACATATTGAGGGATCACCACTCGACGAAAGTTGCTGGAATCGATGAGGTGAAGTTGAAGTTCACCTCCAAGAGGACTCTCACTTTGAAGGAAGTCCTGAATGTTAGGTTTTATGTCCTAAAACTTGTGGTTTGTAAACAATAGAAGTTATTCTGAAAATTCAATAAAGTTGTTATTGAATATATTGTTTTTTTTAGAAATCCAATAAACCTAAGTACCTTGACTATTATATGAGTACTTAAACTTTATGTGGAGACATACAAGTGGATCAGGTTCGAATAAGTAGTCAAAATGATCTATAGTATATGGATAAGATTGGGTACTTTATTCTGGTAACACTATTGGATGTGGCCTACTCTGTAGTTGTTACAAATAATTGTAAAGTGCTACATATGAAGTGATCCTAATTCATGCATGTTGGGACATGAGGAGTGGGGGTGTCTTGTGCAAATGAGTTTTGTGCAAGATTGGACCACGAAACTAGTTACTCTTACACTATAATGTTGTTTACCATTTAAGACTGATTATTTCAAAGTGATGACTTAGGTAACTTGACCTTAATCCTGAGCTAACTATGAACCCTTGTTTGTTCGGGATTATCCTTTGATTTGCAAATGGTGAGAGTAGACCAACTGCTTCTGCTCAATAAGCTTACCATTTTGGGGATAAGACTAGATGAATAGCTGGAAACATAGGGTGCAAGAGGGAATTCACTCCTACCTGATTAGGAGTTAGTAGAGAGGTTGTTCCCTTCCAGTGTTGATTCTGGGTCTTGAACAAGAGGCCTCACCTTTTCATTGGCCCGAAAGGGATTCGATTTGTTGATTGGGTCATAAATCAATTATTCATTAAGGGTTCAGTGGAACTTAAGGAACAAGAGGTAATTTCGAAGGTAAAACAAAGATTCGACCCAGCCATTATTACGAGCAACCTGTGAAGGGTTAAGTTACTAATCATGGTTATATCGAGTGGACATAATATATCTACAGTGAGGGGAATTTAGCTATGGGCTTTAGTAGAATCACCCATTAGTTAACGAATGAGGGTTAGATCGGTCTAATGAGTTTAGTCGATTAATCTTAGATCGTTGGAGCTCATGATCTGTAGGTTCGCAAGGTCCCCCTACTAGCTCGTAAATGGATTCGCTCTAAAATAGCGTGATAAGTTAATTTGAAGTGTTCAAATTAGAATTAAATGAAATTGGAGAAACAATATTTAAATATGATTTAAATACTTGAAGATGGAATTGTGTAAAAATTAATTTAATATTTAAAATTAAATTAATTAAAATTATTTAAATTGTTTAAATAATTATTTATTAATTTTATTAAGAAAATTAATTTATGAAATTAATTTTGTAAAATTAATAATATTTTTCAGTTTTATTAAATAAAATCGATTTATGAAATCAATTTTGATAAAATTGAAAAAGAAAAGAAAAACACAAAGTTGGAAAATTGATTTTCCATTGTCTTCATGTACTAGCTCACCAACAACCCACTTTAAAGTCTTCATTAACTCCAAGCATGAACTGCATCTCATGCAGAAAATCTCTTTGCATGAATGTCTGCAATATATTGAAGAGATTAGAGTGTTTTGAAGGTAATGCAACCGACTAAATTTTTTAGAAAAATTCGAGAGAAGAAAGTTGTTCTTCTGCTGGGTTGCTGCTGTGAGTTTCTCGTAATTCCCTTAATTCCAGCTTATTTTGAGTCCCACTACTCAATCTTGAGCATCAAGATAATAGTAGAGAAGATCTTGGGGTGGTCTACAATAAGATTTAGAGGAGATTTGCAGCTGGTTTCAAGCTTAGAGGAAGTTCTTCAAAGATATGTCATGAAACCCATTTATTTTTGTTGAAGTATGTTTTCTTTTCTGCCAAAATTAATGAATTAGAGTGCTTATGGATCCTGGTAACTTTCGCTGCACATTGGTACCTTCCAACACTGAACACTCCGAAGATAAGAAAGGTATGTCAAAATTAATGAATTAGAGTGCTTATGGTTCTTCAAAGGTATGTCATAGATGATCAATCCACAATAAATTTAAGCATAGATAATAGAACTAATCAAGAATTCAGAGAAATAGAGCAACAAAACATTATATTCAAATTCTCACAACCAAATTATGAATTTCAATCTAACCCTAAGCTAGAAGCACTTACCTTATCCACTCATGTGCTTAGATAAAGTTCCAAGTCAAAATAAAATGAAAAATTAAAAGAGTTTATGTCTAGGAAAAGAAAAATACAGAGGAAATGAAGTTGATGGTTGCCAAATCGAGCATCCAATAACCTAAATCAGGCAAAAATTCTTTGAGTGCAGAGTGTAGCTATGCTGGCTTTTAAATGCCATAGTGTAGCCCTTGAGCGTAGCGATGTTGAGCGTTACATTCATCCATCTAATAATGTGCGCACGTGTTTCCTCCGTGTCCGTCAAACTTCAGAGCGAAGCTATGCTCTAGTTCAACGTCGCTATGCTCCTTGAATCATCAACTACTACCTTGGGCTCCGGTGGTTCGTTCTATCTCTTAGTTGCTCAATATCTATAAAATAGCAAATCCATGAACAAGTCAAATTAATCTAGGGAAAATAGACCTTTTATGGTGCTATCAAAGTAGTTTATGAATGGATGGGTGATAACGGACAAAAATGCATGTTATCATAGTGCTAAGTTCTTAAACAATGTTGGATTGCGTTGATGAAATATGTTAAATTGCGTCCATTAGGCATAAATTCTATAATATTGCAGTTGCATGCGTTCAACGCATTAGAACTATTGATTTTTGTATTTTTTGTGCAGAATATGCGTTAACGCAATGCAAGATTACGATCATAGGAAAATATCGATCGAGCGCAACTTCACCGCAAGACTTTGCGTTGATCGTGCTCGCAAAAATTCGTCCGAGAAGGATCGCCGTAACTTGGTCAACACAACATGGTGGGCGCATCTGGGTGAAAGGCCAATTAAGAGCGATGGGACAGAACACTGATGACAGTCAAATCCAAATTAAGTTGACAGCCAATAACGGTCACAAAGTACATTCAACTTTATCGGCAACAATCATTCAGCACGTCAATCAGGAATTAAAGTTGTCCCATCTGTACAACCGGGAGAGAGAAGCCGCCTTTCACCATTGATGCCCTATAAATACCAAGTGTATTCTTCAGAAAAGGGGTTGATCGGTTGACAAGTTCACGATATAACCAGCTCATCGTCTTCTGTTCATAGTTTTTCTTTCATTTTTAAGGTGGAGCACGAGAAGAGTGATGGCGCCGGAGATTGCCCAGGGAAAATCGAGAGAGAACCTTGGGGCGTAAGGGCAGAGAGCGGGCCGACTCTCGCGAGAGCGAGAATATCTTTAGACCACGAGTAGAAATAGTGTAAACGCCTGACAGCAAGAAATTGCTACCATGCTCTTTATTATACTTGCATTGTTATTTGTACTTCATCTTCGTATCTATTCAATGAAAGTCCTATTTCTACATTTGCTCACCCTTTTAATACCCATGAGTAGCTAAACTAGTTGAATGGGTTGAGAGGAACTAAGCTAACATGATCTAGGAAGTTCATTGCTTGCGATTGTCTTGTTTTATGTTGTGCAAATTACCCTTTAGAGTTACTCGAGAGAGAATCTAAAGAAAGAACCTAATGTCTCGAGAGAGTTAGGTTAGAATTTGGACTCGAAAGAGTAAGATTAGGCTTGCATAAAAAAGAGATAGGGACTTAGAGATAAGCTCTATTTGTCAACTTGCGTCGCATGCATCCCAGGAATGGGAATGATATTATGTGGTATGAATGTTGCATGATCACAAAGTATGAACGTATTCTAGAGAGTGTTAGCCGAAATCTTTCTCAATCCGTTCACCGTATATTCATCGCATTTCCCGTTTACCAACTCTTTTCAAACTCTGCCGCATTTATTATTTCTTTTAATCAACGCAATTAATAACCAAACTCTTTATTTATTTTCTCGGTTACTACAAAGTTTTCATAAAAAATTATTAACGCATTTTATTTTCACAAGTCCCTGTGTTCGACCCTAGACTTACCAGGAAACTCAAAGGAATTTACACTTGAATTCCACTGGGGAAATGAGTGCACAATGCAATCCATCAGCGCATATCACCCATATTTCCACTTAATAAAATAGCGCATTAATGGGAATACCCCAAAGTGGAAGCAAATGAATGCTTAATATCTTGATTTCATTTTACAGAACACAAAACTCAGTGTGACAAAAACTACGATAAACATAATTAACTTAGCATGCATATCTCCTTTAAATACAGAGAGAAAATAGATCGAGAAACTCACCCTTGAAGAACCAAAATCTTCACATTTCCTTTTCACAGTATGAGCATGAACAAATCTTCTTTTGTTCTCTCGAACTCAGAAATTTCACGAACACAAAACTCCAATGTAACCAAAAAAACACCACCACAAAAGAGTCCAAGCTATTCTCAAGGATGAGAATCAATAAAGAGGTGTGGGTTTCTATTTCTTAATTTTGGTGTGGTTGGGATGTTAAGAGAGTTTTTCTGAGAGAGCATAAACACCGAGAGATCTTGAATTGGGGGATGAAGATGATAAATAAAAAACTGAATTTCTCATTTTCGATGTTGCATATAATTGAGAGAAAATGGGTTGAGAGGAGTTATGAAAATAACTCCCTCCCTCTTTTTTTTCAATTTTTAAAATTTAAATAATTTGAATTTTAATAATATATTTATATATATATCATATCGCATATAACATATAACCTATAGTTTATTATTCTCTCAAATAATTTATAGTATTAATATGAATCATATTCATATTAATTTTAATCTATAGTTTTTATATGAATCATATTAATATAATTAACATTTCAATTATATTCAAATATTTATTTCTCTCACTAAAACTTAATATTATAATATATCAGATACATTATATTAATTGTATCTTATACAATTATTTCCCTTTAATTAATTTGAATAATTCAAATTAGTCCAAAATTAATTTAATTCTCATTAATCCTCATTAAGCTAACAAGGAGACCTTATGGACCTATAGATTGAAGCTCCATTGATACTTGATTAATTAATTAAACTCTTTAATTAAATTAATCAACCTTCATTAAATGTCGTTCGCTCCACTAAAGACCGACAACTGCAGTCTTCACACTATAGATATATTTTTGTGTCCATTGGATATAACCAATCAATAGTACGTTAACCTTTCACAAATTGCTCAAAAGTACAACTAGGTCAAAAGTACTGCTTTACTTTTATAACTATATCTAACTCCTTAAGTACCACGAATCCTTTTAATTAACAATTAATCATAGTCCAATTATAATTGAACCCTTCTTGAGCCAGGAGAGGGTGTGACACCGTATTGTTCAAGACTTGAAATCAACTCTTAAGGGATTAATTTATCTACTTAACCTAACAATAGGGAATGAGTGAATTTTTTCTTCTGTAGTTGTGTTTCTAGCTCCCCAATCAGACGAATCCCCAAAATGGTAGGCATATTAAATCGGCAAATCTGGCCACTTTCACCCATGCAGATCAAAGGATCACCATCATAAGAAGGAGTTTACAATTCACTTAGGATTAAGGTAAGTCACCTATGGTCATCCAGGTGAAATGTATGTCTCTTCTAGCAACGATGTTATATAGTACATTTCATAGTTCGATCTTATACAAACACATTGTATAAAATACCCCCGCTCACATGTCTTCACATGAATGATTAGGATCATATCATTTGTAACACTTCACAACAATTGTAACAATTATAAAACAGGTCATATCCATAGTGTCACCAGCATAAGATACCCAACCTTATCCATCTACTAAAAATTGTTAGGTTATTACTTAAACATTATCCACTTGTATGTCTCCACATACATGTTTAAGTTACATCCAATAATTTTGGTTCTTAATTTATTGATTTTTGAGTTAATGTCACTAAATGTCAAATAAAATAGCACTTATTTTATTAAATAAATAATATGTTAGTACAAATACAATTTACAAAACTACAAGACCACAAGATTTAGGGCATCGACCATAACAATCTCCCACTTGTCTTAAAACTAGTGGGGTGTACAAATATAAAATACAAAACAGTACAATAAATTAAGGTATATACTACGCACCCAATAAAATCTCCCAATTGTCCTAAACTGCATGTCTCGTAGATCCACACTCTTCAGGTGACCCTCAAACACTTTAGCCATGAGAGCCTTTGTAAATGGATCAGTAAGATTGTACTCCAAAGCGATCTTTGTGACGATCACGTCCCTTCGATGCACAATCTCCCGAGTGAGATGATATTTATGCTCTATGTGCTTTCCACGCTTATGATTTCTAGGCTCCTTGGAATTTGTCACAGCACCACTATTATCACAATAAAGAGTGATGCCCAAACATGTCAAGAAATACTTCCAGATAAGTAAAAGGTTTTCTAAGCCATACAGCCTCTTTGGCAGCTTCACAAGCCGCTACATACTCTTCCACCATAGTAGAGTCAGCTATGCAACCTTGCTTTGTGCTTCTCCAAACTACAGCTCCTTCGTTAAGAGTGAACACTATCCTGAAGTGGATTTTTTAGAATACCTATAAGTCTGAAAATCAGAGTCAGTGTATCTTTAAGGATCAAATACTTACACCCATGCATAAGCATGTAGTCCTTCGTTCTTTGAAGATATTTGAGGATGGTTTTAATGATTGTCCAGTGATCTAATCCTGGATAGACTAATATCTACTGACTATCCCTACTGCATAGCAAATGTCAGGTCTAGTCCATAACATTGCATACATCAGGCTGCCAACAGCCGATGCGTAAGGGATCTGTCTCATCTTCTCAACCTCTTAAGGTATTTTAGGACACTGTTTCTTCGACAAGATAATTCCATGCATGAAAGATGATGGAACATAAAGAAAGCATGCAATAGCAGAAGTGAAGATCGATAACATTCTAATTACATAAAATACAAGAATAAACATGCATAAAAGGTTAGAAATTACAACCTTTGTAGAATCCACCGCAATCTTCCTCTCCCGAGCTCGATTGACAACAACAATTGTAAATCCTCGCTATTCTCTTGTTGAAAAATATGGTGGTGAGACCGTTTTGTTAGTGAATACAAGGGAATTTCACTCTAGAAAAGTGGAGAGTAAAGAGATTTTGGTGGAAGAGTCAAGTGAAAAGTCAAAGAAGCATTAGGTTTTCCACATTTCAAAAACCAAACTATTTAAAGACAATTTAAATGCAAAATCCTATTTTGCAT
The DNA here is from genome assembly GCF_009727055.1 of Benincasa hispida. Classification (NCBI taxonomy): domain Eukaryota; kingdom Viridiplantae; phylum Streptophyta; class Magnoliopsida; order Cucurbitales; family Cucurbitaceae; genus Benincasa; species Benincasa hispida. The sequence goes on from NC_052349.1 coordinate 68,190,714, forward strand.
GTCTTCCACCTCAAAGTCCACTAGCATGTAATCTTTAGATGTTAAGCTTTGGAAGTGCCACTTCAAAGTCCACTTAGTTAATGGGAAAATCCAAAAATTGGATTTTTCCACTAACTAATTTTAATATAAATAAAACAAACTTTTATGCAAATGTTCAAGTATACTCTAAAAAATAATTAATAAATAAATTATTTAATTGTAAAGTATATCTCATATAAAATACAATTTTCCCTAATGCCTGAATTTGAACATTTCGAATTCTTACTTCACCTAGTTCTTCAATTTTGTCCGTAGTGAGCTAGCAAGGAGACCCGATGGACCTATAGATCATGGACTCCACTAATCTGAGACTAATCGGTCAAACTCTTTAACCTAGTTAATCAACATTCGTTAAATAATAGGACTATTCACTATAGCCTGTAGTTGCACTCCCCTCACTATATATATATTATGTGTCCATTTGATATAACCATGATAAATCTGTCAACTCTTCACTGGTTGTTCGTAATAACGGCTGGGTCATAAGCTGTTTTACCCCCAAGATTACATTTTACTCCTTAACTCCCATTGATCCTCTAATGAATAATTGGTTTGTGATCCAATCACTAAACCGAGTCCCTCTCTAGCCAATGAGAGGGTGGGACCCCTTGTTCAAGATCCAGAGTCAGCGCTTAAAGGAACAACCTCTCTACCATCCCTAAAAGTGGGTAAGCGCGAATTCCATCTTGCACCTTATGTCCCTAGCTATTTTTCTAGTCTTACCCATGAAATGGGGGCCTTACTGAGCTGACGTTGTTGAGCCCACTCTCACTCATGCAAATCTAAGGATAATCCCAAATAAACAGAAGTTCGTAGTTACCTCAAGATTAAGGTCAAGTTACCTAGGTCATCACTTTGAAATAGCCAGTCTTAACAGTAAACAATATTATAAAGTAAGAGTGACTTAATTCTTGGTCTGATCTTATGCAAATTTATTGTAACAACTATAGAGTGGTTCGCATCCGCTCCTCATGTCAATACATGAATGAATCAGGATCACTTCATTTGTAGTACTTTACAATAAATTGCATCCGATACTGTTACCAGAATAAGGTACCCAGCCTTATTCGTATACTATAGATCATTTACTCTTGACCTTGGGAAATTAATCCTTCTGGTTGTTGCATATAGATAGTATTCTCAAGATTTTCATTCAGAAAGATAGTCTTAACATCCGTTTACCAAATCTCATAGTCATAATCTACAGCAATGGACATGAGTATTTGGTTAGACTTTAACATGGAACAGGTAAGAAAGTTTCCTTATAGTTAACTCCCTCAACCTGAGCATAACACTTTACCACTCGTCTAGCTTTAAAGGTTTGCACCTTACCATTTACACCACTTTTTCTCTTATAGATCTACTTGCAACCTACAATTTTAACCCTATCAGGTTGATCTACAAGATCTCAGACTAAATTAAAGTACATAGACTCCATTTCGAGATCCATAGCTTTGATCCATCCATCTTTGTCTACATCCTCCATTGACTGTTTATAGGACACTGGATCCTTGATAGCATAGAAAATGTGCTATTTTCCTCTTCTTAATTCTAAGTCGTTACTATGTTTAATGTGTTTATTTAGTGATTTTATTGGTATAGAGCATCTTGGAGGTAGAATCCATCATTACGAACTATTTGGGGTTAATTTGAAGTAATTAGGAGCTAATATTTGAACAACCAGGCTTCAAAAGGACGTGAAAAGATGAAAATGCCCCTAGACGGAGTGTCGCAATGCTCAAATGAGCGTTGCACAATGCTACAAGGCAGTAGCTAATTGTTTCTGAAGTGTAGAGTAGCATCGCGACGCTACAGGCAACATTGCAACGCTTCAGATTATGACTAACAGACGCGCGTGCGTGAGGCTTGCAGCGTTGCAACGTTGTGATGACTACTATATATAGCTGTCTTCAATTTAGGGTAGAAGAATCGACCTCCATGATAGCACTCTATTTTCTTCCGCTTAACTCAGGGTTGTTTAGCTACTTAATTTGGTTAAATTGATCATTTTATAGGATTCGAGTGTACAAGCAGATAGATTAAGCGTTCGGGACAAAAAGGTGCTAAAATGACGAAGTTATGAGCTAAGTTGCTTAATTGACAAAGAAGTGAAGGTTGTTGCCCTGCCAAGCATTGGAATGCTTCCAATAAAACTAAGTTCAACGCTAGTTAATGCTAGAAGGTAGAATGCTCGAATGTAGGGCAGCGTTGCAACACTGCCCTAAGTGTTGCAATGCTCTGGAGATGCCACAACCCCACCGTTACGCCGCTCATCAACGCTGCCCTCCAACACTCTAAGACAGAATAGGCAGTGTTGTAATACTCCTGCTGAGCGTTATGTGTATTGACGAACGCATAGCCCCAGTGCACGCATAACGCAGCGTAAGGCTCGTGCTGCAACACTTACCTAATGCTCGGCCATTATGCGTCATATTGTTGCAACGTTCTTCCTAGTGTTCGATGCTGCGACAGTTTTATAAAAGAATAATTTGGGTTAGCCGATTCCCGAAGAACATCGATTCTTGAACACCACCGTTGTATCCAGCCTAGTTTTAGCTCTCTTTTTACACCAAAATTCTATAAAAAGTCTTCCTCTTTGCCAATTGTATTGAATTCGAGCATGATTCGAGGATAAAGGATAAAAACTTAGCTTGGGTTTGTTAGTTTAGTTTGGTCCCAATTCAATTCTTGAGACTTGAATTATAATTCTGTGAGTATTTATTATGAATTTATGATAATTTATCTTGAGCATATTCTTCAATTTTTGTGTATGGGATAATCTGACAAATTAGTCGTGCATGTTTAATTGATTGCTTTGATTGGCCTTAATTTGTAATTGTTAGGTAATCGTCACCTAGAAGCATGAGTTAAGTTAGTTTGTTATGTTAATATGGGATTCCAATTAGCAAGCATTTACTTTCTAATTTAGATAAATCTCGCTCAATTAATTGGTTAGACGATGGAAATCAATTAATTGGCTTAGCTTTGCCTTCAATCTTAATGCCTGTTGATTGATTGATTAGTTCAGGATTCTTGCTTTTTCGTTAATTAACTTGATTTTATGGACTACTGATTAGGATTCTAATAAGTTTTAATTCGAATATTCTCACACATCTTTTGAGTAGTCTGTGATATAATTGATGAGGAATGAACTAAACTATAATTACACAAGCTAAGTATTTGTTCGACTGATAAATTTTCACATCCGTTTACGTTGCGCACTTTTTGTTCTCTAGCAAATTTATTTCAGAATTTCTCACAAACCCCTCCCCCCCTTTTTGGTTACTTCCTACAAGTTCCAATCTTTGAAGAATCCATATTCGACTCTCTGTGGTTCGACCTCAGACTTATTACTTGTATTACTAATTAGTATAAGGGGTTAGTTCACTGTATACAAATTTTTATTTGCATTCGGTGTGGGTTCATAAACGATGATGTATTCGGTGCCCAACCAAATTGGCGTCGTTGCCAGGGAGCCAATGGAATCCTTGATTTTTAAAACTTGTAGTATTTATCCTTGCTAATCAATTTTCCCTTTTGGTGCATGACCCACACTCCAAAAGGTGCTAGACAATTGTATTTTGCAGAGATTTCCAAGAAGGAGTAGAGAATCAGAAGAGGATGGAAACAGCAAGCTGCGCTTGATAGAGACATTCGTGTTGAAGACACTTCGGGAAAGGAAGGCATTCTTGAAGATTTTCCAGTGACGATTGAATGAGAAAAAACCCTCAAGACGCTTGTAACATCTGACTTCACTCAGTAGCCCGTGTGCATTGCCTATTGTAAGGATACGAGTGGAGTGTTATGTTGTGTTATGTTTTGTATCGCTTATACACACTACTGATGGATGAATGTAATACAAGCCCATGTCACCAGCAATGGCGCCATAAACTTAATGAATGATATTTTATGTGATATTACGTTCTAAGAGTATGTGCTGATAATGATATGCTCGTAGTATGCGATGAAGTAGTGCATGTCATAAGTTTCCTTGCGCTGAACTAAGTATAATTCCAACGCAAGTTTCTTAGAGTGATCTGAGGTCGAACACGGGGATTGTTGTCGTTAATGTGATATTTATGTGATACATGCGTTCGGTTTTAATAATGAATAAAGAATGTTGGTTTGTATAGAAATATAAATTGCGATGAAGTAAAAATGCGTTGTAAAGTAAATATGCGTTGATAAAGTAAAGTCCTAAACTACTATGATACATGATACATGATACATGAGACTAAGGTCGAGTACTGACTGTGAAGTTGTTAAAAGAATTGATGTATGCGATGGCACGTCTTATGAATGAAGCAGAAAGAGAAAGAGTAAAAAGTAAAAACATCGCAAGTTTGTTAATCATGTTAAGGATGCAACTAAGGTTTCGCTTTCCCTTGGCGTACACCTTTCAGTGATCGGCCGCGTTCCCATATGTCTATGGTGAAACAGAGATGAACGTGATGAACGCAAGGTTGTTTCCATCTCTGGAATACTTCCCGCTTTAGTTAACGCATTCTTCCAACCTTCTCTCGATAGGCGGAATAACAACTTCACTTCTACTCTCACAGGTGAAGATGCCGTCAGGCATGCTTTAGCTAAACTTAATTAATTCCTTAACACAAATTAACTCACTCGCTTAATTCTCACTTTTTAACCTAGAGATTAAGAACACATCATGGAGAAAATGGATTATGAATATATGGAAAAAGACAGAGAGATTATAATGGTGACGATGATAACATTTAATTCTAAAATTAAGCATTTGATACATGTTGCGAATGAAGGATTAAAGAAGATGAAATAGAGTATAGAAACAAATACAGAAAGAGTGTCAACGTCTTGACACAGATCCTAATCGGAGATTTGCACTTGCCGGCGTATGGAAGTGGTGAAGAGGAAAGTTTCCCTCTTAGGCTTGCTTTCCCGGTAGAATTGACCTTTTCACATAGCTTCAACTTCGGGAATTGAAAGAATTCTCTGCTCGAAATTCTCCCGGATTTACTCTGTAGTCGCTTCAGACCAGTCTCTCTCTCAATATCAGTATATGCACGTCTCTACGTATACATGTATATATATTCTTTCAGCGAATTTAAGGAAGCTATTTATAGGCGAGACCTTGGCTCTTTGAATTTGTGGTCCCCACTGTCTGATTATAGTAGTTCCTGAAATGGCGGAATGGAAAATTCCTTTCTGTTACGCAATCAATCCGTCAGAAATGCACAACTAGAAGCAGTACACTTGTCAGAATCGTATGCATTGCTTTTCATATCTTCAATCTATCGCCGCATGCAGTGTTGTTTTTTATTACCGCATACGGTTGACATGCATTGATCGCTAAAGCTCAGTATGGATTGTCGCATGCGTCGTCATTGCGTTGATCATCTCTTCGTTCTTGATTGATGGGTGCAATGCGACGTAGATACGTTGTTTATTTCGTCGTCGAGTCCATGAACGCATGCGGTGACCCATTTCCTGCAAAACAGAAACTAAAACATTTTATTTTGCCATCGCAATGGTGTTAGTGGGTGTATTTATGACATTTCATAATTTTTGTATTTCTTAGCCAATTTGTATACTATCGACGCAAATTTCCTCTCTTTTTGCCGCAATATCTAAATAAAACAGTATAAATAACTTGTATTTCTACAAGTTATCACCTATTTTGCGATGATAGGTAACTTTAAGCTTAAATCTGGCTTAATTCACTTACTTCCTGCATTTTCTAATCAACAGGGCGAGGATCTACACAAACACATGAAGGAATTCTATGTTTTGTGCAATGGGATGAGACCTAATGAGGTGACCCGAGAGCAAATTTACATAGAGCATTCCCCTTTTCATTGAAGAGAGATGCCAAGGAGTGGGTCTACATTCTTCCACCAGGAAGCATCACATCCTGGGAAGAATTGTAGAGACAGTTCTTAAAGAAGTTCTTTCCCACATCCCAAGTTGCTAGTGTGAGAAAGGAAATTTATAGCATCATGCAATTTAATGGGGAGACCCTTCATGAGTATTGGAAATGATTCAGAAAGACTTGTGCCAAGTTCCCCCATCATCAGATCTCAGACCAACTCTTGATCCAATACTTCTACGAGGGACTGATGCATACCAATAAAGGCAGTATAGATGCAGCTGCAGGATGAGCCTTAATCAATAAAGCCCCAACTGAGGCCATCAACCTAATAGCTACCATGGCTGCAAATTCTAAACAATTTGGCACTAGAGCTGCAGTTAGTGTTAAATCCGCCAATGAGGTAAGTGAACTTAAGAAAGAAATATTTGACTTAGTTTATGTTGTTAAGCAGTTGGCGAAAGTGGAGATTGGACAAACCCGCTTCTATTTGCCAAGTATATCATGGGACTGGCCATTCCGCTGACATTTGCCCAAGTGTTCCGCAAGGAGCAATTCCTGAGGTAAATGCCATTAGAGGCTACAATTACAATGGGCAAAATAGAATGCGGGACCCATTCAGTCAGACTTACAATCCTAGATAGAGAGACCACCCAAACTTCAAATGAGGAGGGCAAAATGAGCAGACTCGGCCTTATCATGGAGCTTTGTTTGGTTCAGGTATGTCCTAAGAAGACATTATTAAAATCAGTTGACTCTTTTAAATTTCAACAAGATACACAAAATTTTCAGCAGGATATAAAGAAAGCCATTGAAGCTTTGGGGATCTAAGTCTCAAAGCTAACCATCTCTATGAGTAGATTGGAAAGACAGTCAAGCAAACTCCCGTCCCAGTCCGAGTCAATTCTTAGAGAAAATATTAGTGCGATCACATTGAGGAGTGGCAAGGATTTGGAGCTGCCTGTTGAGTCAGTGAAAGAACAAAAATTGGAAAGTCCAGGAATTTCTTCTTTAGATCCAACTGTCTTACCACCACAAAACAAACAAAGAGTATCTTCTCACCCTTATCCTTCTTTGTATGCGTATGTGCCAAAAGCACCTTTTCTTCTAGGCTTGCAAGGCCAAAGGAACCAGTTATAGACAAGGACAAGGAGCTTTTGGAGATGTTTAGAAGGATGGAGATAAATATTCCTCTCCTCAATGTAGTCAAGAAAATTCCTCAATATGCCAAATTCCTTAAGGAGCTTTGTACGAGGAAGAGACAAGCCAAGGAAAAGAAGAGGATGGTGGTAAGTCAATCTCTGTCTGCGATCCTTCAGAAAAACTTACTAGAAAAACAAAAGGATTCAGGTATGTTTTCTCTCCCTTGCATTATAGGTAAAAAGAAAATTGATAGGGCCATGCAAGATTTGGGTGCATCAATAAATGTCATGTCTTATTCAATTTATCAAGAATTAAAATTAAAGGACCTAACTGAAACTGGAGTTGTCATTCAATTAGCTGATAGGTCTTTCAAACACCCATTAAGAGTCATAGAAGATGCCCTAGTTCAGCTCAATGAATTAATTTTTCATGTTGATTTCTATGTTTTTAAAATGGAAGAGCCCACATCTATCTCATCTGCATCCATCTTACTTGGTCGACCTTTTATGAGGACAATCAAGACTAAGATAGATGTGGATGAGGGCACTTTGTTTGTGGAGTTCGATGGTGAGTTGGCTAAATTTAATATCTTCGATGCTATGAAAACTTCCACCATAGGGCAAGTACATTCTTTGTGCCAAATTGATGTGTTTGACTCTCTTGAGCAGGAGGTTATATGGGACGTCTATGACGATGATGAGAATGACTCAGGAGAGTTGATCCCACTCGAGAGCTTGCCACCTTATCTATGACAGAGTCGATAGGTATGCCCTTATATTCTGATGATGAATCTTCTGACAAAGTGCTTCCTGCTATTTTGCAAGCACCTAAATTAGAGCTGAAGGAGCTTCCAGACCACCTAAAGTACGCTTATCTGGGGGGAAGTTGAGACCTTGCCTATCATAATTTCAAAGGACCTGATTGAGGAACAAGAGAAGTAGTTGGTGGAGGTATTGCCGAAATACAAGCTGGCCATTGGATGGACGTTGGCCAACATAAAAGGTATTAGCCCGACTGTGTGTATGCATAAAATTTTCTTGGAAGATGGAGCTAAACCTTGTTGACAACCCCAGCGACATCTGAATCCTATCTTGAAGGAGGTAGTCATGAAGGAGGTCTTCAAACTCTTTATGCACGTATTATCTATTCTATTCCTGATAGCGAGTGGGTTAGTCCTGTCATGTAGTACCAAAGAAAACTGGTATTTCTGTGGTAAAAAATGACGAGGGTAGTTTAATTCCTGTTAGGGTTCAAAATGGGTGGAAGATGTGTATAGATTTCAAGAAATTAAATGTTGTAACTAGAAAGGATCACTTCCTCATCCCCTTCATTGATCAAATTCTTGAAGGCTAGCTGGAAAGCCCTTCTTCTGTTTCCTTGATGATTTTTTAGGTTTCTATTAGATCTCGATTAGCCAGAAGGACCAACAGCAGATGACCTTTACATGTCCCTATGGCACCTTCACCTTCAAAAGAATGCCATTTGGATTATGTAATGCTCCTGGCACCTTTCAGCATTGTATGATGTCCATATTTTCTGAGTTTATTAAAAAATTCATAAAGGTTTTTATGGATGACTTTACTGTATATGGAGACTCATTTGCTGATTGTCTGTCTAATTTGTCTAGGGTGCTAGAACGATGCATTGAGTCTAACATGGTTCTTAACTTTGAAAAATGTCATTTCATGGCCTCACGTGACATTGTATTAGGACACATAGTATCTGACCATGGCATAGAGGTAGACCCTGCTAAGATTGGTGTTATTGCTAAGCTCTCTTACCCCACAAATGTGAGAGAGGTTTGTTCGCTTCTTGGTCATGCAGGTTTCTATCACAAGTTCATTAAAGGTTTTAGTAAGATTGCTCAGCCGATGACCTCTTTCCTTCAAAAGGATGTGGCCTTTGATTTCAATGATGATTGTAGGAGAAGTTTTGATGTACTAAAGAACACCATGTCGTACATTTTAGTTATTTAGGCTTCTCATTGGGATCTTCCCTTCGAGATCATATACGATGCGAGTGACCATGTTGTAGGATCAGTGTTGGGGTAGAAGGTTGATAAAAAACATCACGTGATATACTACGCTTCAAAGACACTCAACTCGGCTCAATTCAGCTACACCACGACGAAAAAGGAGTTTTTAGCCGTTATTTTTGCTTTAGAAAAATTCCGCTCTTAAATTATAGGATCTGAAATTTTTTTTTTTTTTTTTTTTTTTACCATGCATCTTTGCGCTATGTCAAAGAAGAAGTCCAAGCCCAGATTGTTGAGGTGGATTCCTCTCCTCAAGGAGTTTAACCTGAGGCTTTAGGATAGAAAGGGATGCGAGAATGTCGTTGTCGATCACCTAACCAGAATAGTAGCTGATGGAGGTTGCCTCAGTTTTGATGGAGACTTCCCTGACCACACTTTGATGCAAGCAGATGATCATTCTATGACTCTCCGGTACGCTGATATTGTGAACTACTTAACCACTGGTGAGGTCCCTCATGGTATGAATAAACATAAACAGGATAAAATCAAGAGTGAGTCAAAATATTATGTTTGTTCAAATTTTGAGATTGCCTACCGATTGGACTCGCTGGTCTACATTTGAAATTGAGCCATCACGGTCGAGCAACCGACCATAAATATTTGCGCTACCTGGAGGTAGCCAGGATTTAAATTTACATGCTTTCTAAAATTAGCTTTCAATTCAGTATTTCCTCTTTTCATTTATTTTGTTGAGCTTAATTCTTTCTATTATTCTTGTTTATTAGGATTTTTGGAGCAAAGAAGTTGAGCTGAGTGTCCTGCATCCTTCCTTCACTCCATTATTCAAGTAAGTATTTTGATCCCTCGTACTTCATTTGAATCACAGTGGGGAAAATGTGTGTTTTAAAAGTTGGGGGATGTTTCGATTTTTTCGCTGAATTTTTTTATGATATTATTTGGGTCCTAGAACGTCGTGCTCGGACAATGATTGCTTAATTGAGTTGTCTTGCTATTTTGTTCCTTACGGTGACTCATCTATGATGCACTCGTATGAATTTTTTTTGCATTAGGATAGGTTGGATGAAAGGGTTCATAATTTTCATGATGTTTTTGAAAAATTCTGCTTAATTTTTTTTATTACATCTCCAAGCCCTTTGCATATTCATTTGACCTGTTTGCTTACTTAGAATTGAATTATGAGACCATAAGTTTGTTGTCACTCCGATAGGCCTTGATGATAGATATTAGTCATTTCGCAGTTCAATTTAGTAATGTATGCTTGAGATGTAGTCAATTGATATCATTGTCACCTAGTAAAAAAAAGGAAGAGAGAATTTCAATTTATGCATGTTCAAAGGTCTACTCCTCTTCTTCAAGGGTATGATTAACTTGGGGCGGCCATAACACCCATGGTTTCCCTCTGAGCTAATGTATCCTAGAAGAATGAGTAAGCTTAGGCACTTTTGAAGGGAAATTGGCCCGTAGTAAGATGACTCGTATGACACCCGTGTGGGCAAGCCAAAACGAAAGTCGGTTTCCTAGATTAAGTTTCCCTTTTGAGCTTTAAAAAAAATATAATAACAATATACGATAAAGAAAAGCATAAAGTAAGGCTATGGATGACTAGATTTTGACTGATCCCATTTTATGTCATTACCACTTTGAATTTAGAAAAACTAATTCATGAACCCTCGAGCCAGTGTAGGGGAAAACAAATGGACGATTCATAAGGCCATTCCGGGTTTGTTCTCATTTCAATTAAATAATTTTGAGCTTGAACATGCATTAAAAAAATTAAAACGATTTTCAACCCGTTCATGAAATGATGGAATGTTTTTTTGTTACCTAATCGATTGTGAAATTAATTCTAGATTGATTGTTGAAGCTTGAGTAAGAAACATTCTAGTTTGAAAAACTGATTATTCTTGCATGATTGCTTGTTTTAACTTGCTCGAAGACAATCAAGAATTAAGTTAGGAGATTTGATAACACTGGAAATGTGCTATCTTCTTCCACTTAACTTAGGGTTGTTTAGCTACTTAATTTGGTTAAATTAATCATTTTGTAGGATTCGAGTGTACAAGTAGTCAGATTAAGTGTTCGAGACAAAAAGGCGCTTAAATGACGATGTTATGAGCTAAATTGATCAAATGACGAAGGAGTGAGGATTGTTGCCCTGCCAAGTATTGCAACGCTTCCAATAAGCCTAAGTTCAACGCTAGCTCAACGCTAGAAGGTAGAATGCTCGAATGTAGGGTAACGTCGCAATGCTTCGGAGATGCCCAAACTGAAGAAACTCTTATCAAAGAGTACCTCTGAGCGGAAGCAAGATCATTCCAAACTCATTGTGATAGAATTACCGCATTCACTATCTAACAGAATATATACAATATACAACAAATTACAGGCATGCTTTGAAACTTAAAAAACAAAGAGAACAAAATACGTACCAGTTGAAGAACCCTTCTTCACAGAAAATCTCATTCTCGCCAAAGACTGCTCCTCTCGCTCTCGCTGAGAACATCTAAGAAAATCGTCCACCAAATTGTCAACCCACGAACGGCCTCCTCACAAACACAACAGCAGAGAAGACACCACCACTTGGAACCCTCAGTATTTTCAGTGTGAGAATCCAGGAGGTGTGGGCTCTGTTGGATTTGGCAGAGGGAAGGAGGAAAAGGCCATTGTATACCACGACCAATCAAGTGGGAGAAAGCTGGTGTCTAACGTATAGATGATGCTTAATCGTTTAGGTAGAGGTACACGATCGTTAATTAAAAGAGTCACGATCGTATAGTTGATCGTTTAGTAAATGCTCGGGCGCGCGATCATTTAGAAAATCCTATGCGATCATTTAGTAAACTGCGCGCGTGTATACTATCGTTTAGAAACGTTGAGCTATCGTGTAGACTCTCAGTTTCCTATGCGATAGGCAGTATACACCACTTGTGAGCGAATATCTGATTTTTTTTCTTGCAAAATGAAAATTATTTTCATTTTATCCTTTAGTTACGAAAACTGAATGCAACCTCCCACTATCATTTGGTTACAGAGAAAAAATCGACAATTATCCTATAATTATTAAAATGAAATAATAAATATAATCATATTATATTCATTAACCTATGGTTTAATATCACATCAAATGCAACATATGAACCATAATCTTTTCCCCTCCACTAGATATAAATCATATTTATATTCATTTCCTCCAATTAATGTATCTCATACATTATGTCAATCATATCACATATAATTGACCAGTTCAATCATATCATGTATAATCGAACTCCCTCTTGTCAATTTGAACACTTCAAACTAACCCAAAAACTGATTCTCAACTTGAATCTATTGATCTACCAAGGGGATCTTATAGACCTATGGCTTGAAGCTCCAACGGTATGTGAATAGCTGACTAAACTCTTTAGCCACGAGATCCACCATCCGTTAACTACCAGGCATTCCACTAAAGACCGACAACTGCACTCTTCTCACCACAGATATATTTCTGTGTCCATCGGATATAACCAATAAACAGTATGATAATCCTTCACAGATGCTCGTAAGTACAGTTGGGCCAATGTGCCATTTTGTCCCTGTAGTTACATCTAACTCCTTAAGTACCACTGATTCCTCTAATGAATAATACAACATAGTCCTACTATGTGTGGACACCTCTTGGGCCATGAGAAGTTGTGGCATCACATCGTTCAAGACCTGGGATCAGCCCTTAAGGGAGCAATATATCTACTTACCCCTGCTTCGGGGAAGAAGTGAATACCATCTTGTGTAACTAAGTTCCCAGCTTCTAAATCAGATGAATCCCCAAAGTGGTAGGTTTGGGTCGGCGATCTGGCCACTCGCACCCATGCAAATCAAAGGACTACCCTCAAAGGCAGGAGTTCCCAACTCACTCAGGATTGAAGTCATGTTACCTATGGTCATCCTAGAGAAGTGAAGTCTCTGACATGAACGGTGTTATATAACAAGACTATAACACTTCGTGGTCCGATCTTATACAAACTCTTTTGTATAAGACACCCCCGCTCACATGTCTTCACATGAATGATCAAAATCAGACCATCTGTAGCAAGTCACAATACTTGTAACTATTCTACAAAGCGGGTCGTATCCGTAGTGTTACCAGGATAAAGTATCCTTTCTATATCCATATACTACAGACCATTTTGGTTATCACTTAAGACATGATCCACCTGTATGTCTCCACATACATGCTTAAGTTACAAACGAAAACCAGGGATCTTAGTGAAGGAAATCGAACATGAGGACTTCCATGAGCAGCAGAAAGATCGTTCCAAATTTCAATCGTATATGAACATTAAGAATTACAATCACAAACGAAAACATACAGTCATGCACAAAATGAAATTACCGCATGCTTTTCTACAAATCAAGGGAAAGAACAAACATACCTTTGAAGACTCATCATCAACACTCTTGATAAAAAAACGCTCGAACATTCCGAAAGACTGCAACAATCGAACGATCGTACACCACGACTACTACACTACACGATCCACAACAATCTCGAACACAATGATCACCCAGATCACGAACACAGTGAACGACCTACACAAAACCTCGACTAGTGTCGAGTTGAGTATGACACCACCACAATGGCAACCTTGGTATTCTCGGTGTGAGAATCCAGAAGTTGGGCTCTATGTGGACTTGGTTAGAGGAGAGACTAGAGGAAGAACAATCGTGTAAACGATTGAGCAAGTGGGAGATGTCAAAGCCTATCATATAGAACGATGCCCAATCGTTTAACAAACATTATGTGATTGTTTAGCAGAAGCTGCACGATTATTTAACTCATTGGCTAGCTGAGTGTCTATCATATAGAAACATTCCACGATCGTCTAGTCTCTCCAAGCTGTCGTTTAGAAAATCTTATTCATTTGACAGCCACCGTGAGTAATTTTTGAAATGGAAATCTCAAACAACATCTTCTAAATTTAGGAAAACAATTTTTCTTTTATCTCACGGTTACCATGAAAACTACCAATAACCTCCCACTCAATTGGTTATTAGAGAAAAAGAGATAATTATCCAAGAATTAATATTATTATAAATATATATGATAACCAACTTACTATACTATATTTATAACCTATAGTTTTAATATTGCATCTCATGAAACATATAAACCATAACTCTTTTTTTATTCCATGTTACTTAATGTAAATCTCATATATATTAATCCTCCACTTGATATATCTCATACATCATATCATATATAATCTAATTACCTCTTGTCAATTTGAACATTTCAAATCAACACCAAGAACTAATCCTCTACTTGAATCTATTGAGCTACCAAGGGGACCTTATAGACATGTAGCTCGAAGCAACAACGATACGTGAATAACTGACTAAACTCTTTAGTCACGAGATCCACCATCAACAAAACTGCCAGACACTTCACTAAAGACCGACAGCTGAACTCTCCTTACTATAGATATATTATGTGTCTATCTTAACCAATCAACAGTTCGATATATTACAGATATATTACAGATCGCTCATAAGTACAGCTGGGTCAATAACCATTATGCCCCTGTACTTACATCTAACTACTTATGTACCACTGATCCCTCTAATGAATATAAGTCATAGGACCATGGCTGAGTCCTCTCTTCCAAAGAGAAGTTGTGGCTACTATGTTCAAGCCCCGGAATCAGCCCTTAAGGGAGCAATCTATCTATTTACCCCTGTTTTGGGGAAGGATTGAATTCCATCTTGTGTAAGTGAGTTCTCAGCTCCCAAATCAGACAAGTCCTCAAAAAGGTAGGCATGTTGAGTTGCCAATTTGGCCACACTCACCCATACTAATCAAAGGACCGCCCTCAAAGGCAGGAGTTCCCAAAACACTCAAGATTGAGGTCATGTCACCTATAGTCGTTTAATTGAGATGTAAGTCTCTAGTAGTATCAACAACATTATATATAGAGACGAATAATCTCATGGCTCAGTCTTATACAAACTCTTTGTATAGGACACCCTCGCTTGCATGTCTCCACATGAATGGTCAAGATCTACCTTCTGTAGTAGTTTACAACACTTGCAAACCTCTACAAAGTGGGTCGTATTCGTAGTGTCACCAGGATCAGGTATCCCACTTTAATCCTTATACTACAGACCTATTTAGGTTATTACTTAAGGCATGATCAACTTGTATATCTCATATACATGCTAAAGTTTACATACGGTAACCATAGAGCTTTGTTTATTGGATATCAGTAAATGTCAGAATGAAATAATTCTTATATTATTCATAACAATGTGTATATATTACAAACAATGAGATTCCGGGAGAACTAGGACACCAATCCCAACACTTAGTTTATTGGTTTGTGGTAAAGCAAATAAAACATCCATTGTTCATAGACCAAAGTGAAGAAAATATCATATATTATACATCACAAGCATTTATTGAAAACTGTGTTTACAAACTACAGGACCCAACAAGAGTTTAGGGCATCATCCTTAATAATCTCCCACTTCTTCTAAAGCGAGTGGGTGTACATACAACTAGTACAAAACAATAAACTAGGGCACTAAGGCCCACTACAAAAATATCTCCCACTTGCCCTAGTCCAACCGCAGGCAGTCTCGTAGACCCATGCTCTGAAGGTGACCCTAAAAAACTGTAGCCGTGAGAGAGTTTGTAAACGGGTCAGCAACATTGTGCTTCGAAGCGATCTTCATGACTATCACATCCTTTCGATGCACTATCTCGCGGACGAGATGATACTTCCGCTCTATATGTTTTCTGCACTTGTGACTCCTTGGCTCCCTGGAGTTCACCACTATTGTCATAATAGAGAGTGATGGGCCTAGACATGTCTAGAACCACTTCTAGATCTGTCAGGAACTTTCTGAGCCAAACAGCCACCTTAGCAGCTTCATAAGCCGCTACGTATTCGGCCTCCATCGTGGAGTCGGCATGCACCCCTACTTAGTGCTTTGCCACACTACTGCTCCTCTGTTAATAGTAAAAACTGACCCTGAAGTGGACTTCCGAGAGTCCTTATCAGTCTGAAAATCAGAATCCGTGTATCCAGTAAAGATCAAATCCTTAGTTCCATATACGAGCATGTAGTCCCTCGTTCTCTGAAGATACTTGAGGATGTTCTTAATTGCGGTCTAGTGACCTGGCTTGGGTTAGACTGATACCTACTAACTATTCCCACAGCATAGCAAATGTCTGGTTTAGTACACAACATCGCATATATCAAACTGCCAACGGCAGACGCATATGGAACCCATCTCATCTCTTCAACTTCTTGAGGCATCTCAAGACACATATCCTTAGACAAAGTAACTCCATGTCTGAACGGTAGTAAGCCCCTTTTGAAGTTCTGCATCGAATACTTGAGCAACATCTTGTTAATGTACGATGCCTGAGACAGTGTTAGCACTTTGTTCTTACGATCTCGAAGATCTGTATACCAAGAATAAACTGTGCCTCTCCCAAATCTTCCATTTGGAATTGGGTCGTTAGTCAGTTCTTAACTGCAATCAGTAGTCCTGCATCATTCCCAATGAGTAGGATATCGGCTGCATACAACACTAGAAAAACTACTGAACTGTTGATGATTTTCTTGTAGACACAAGGCTCATCAACGTTTTGATCAAAGTCATACGATTTGATCGTAGTATCAAACCGAATGTTCCAAGATCGAGGTGCCTATTTCAGCCCATAAATGGACAGATTCAGTTTGCAAACTTTTTGCTCTTGACCTTGGGCTATGAATCCCTCGGGCTGCACCATATAAATGGTTTCCTCAGGATTTCCATTCAGAAAAGTAGTATTGACGTCCATTTGCCAAATCTCATAATCATAATAAGTGGCAATGGACAGGAGGATGCGGATTGACTTCAACATGGCAACAGGCGAGAAAGTCTCCTCATAGTCGACTCCCTCCACCTGGGTACAACCCTTTGCCACAAGTCGAGCTTTGAAGGTTTGCACCTTCCCATCGGCACCCCATTTCCTCTTATAGATCTATTTGCAACCTATAGGGCTAAGGCCATCAGGCTGATCTACAAGATCCCACACTGAGTTAAAGTATATCGACTCCATCTCGAGATCTATGGCTTTGACCCATTCATCCTGGTTAACATCCTCCATTGCCTTCTGATAAGACAATGGATCCTCAAAGTTGCCATCGGCTACCATAGCCAAGATTTTCGTGAAACCCAGATAGCGAGTAGGTGGGTTCGCAACCCTCCCACTGCATCGAGGTTCCCTCAACTCTTGAGGTGGAATCGACCTACCAGATGAACTATCATCAACAACTCTTGCTGATGAAGCAGGCCGTTCAACAACTCTTGTTGAAATTTCAGTAGTTGGAAAGTTCACGTAACACGATCTTACTATGTGGACTGTGCTTCCTAATATGATCCTCCTCTAGAAAGGTAGCGTTCGTAGAAATAAACACTCTATTTTTCGTCAGATCATAAAAGTAACTCCCTTGTGTACCTTTAGGGTAGACTACAAAGAGGCACAACCTCGACCGTGGTTCCAATTTTTTTGGATTAGCCTCAAGCACATGTGCTGGGCAACCCCATATGTGGAAGTGACGTAAACTAGCTTTACGCCCATTCCATAACTTCAGAGGTGTTCTCGCAACACTTTTAGAAGGAACACAATTGAGTATATATACTGCAGTCTCCACTGCAAAACTCCAAAACGAGTTCGGTAAGAAAGCGTAACTTATCATCAACCGAATCATGTCCAACAAGGTTCTGTTTCTCCTCTCTGCTGCACCATTCTATTGAGGTGTGCCCCGTGCTGAGAGTTAGGAAACCATTCCATGTTCTATCAAATAGTCCTAGAACCCTAAATCCAAAAACTCTTCACCTCGATCCAATCGAAGTGTCTTAATTTGTCTATCCAATGCATTTTCAATTACAGCCTTAAACTCTCTGAACTTTTCAAAGGATTCAGACTTCCGTTCATCACATAAAAATACCCATACCTAAAGTAATCATCAGTAAATGTGATGAAATACTCATAACCTCTCCTAGTTCGCACATTCATCGGATCACAAAGGTCAGAATGCACTAACTCTAGAGGCCCTTTGGCTGGATAACCTTTTCCAGTAAAAGATCTTTTATTCATCTTAACCTCAAGGAAAGATTCGCACACTGGTAAAGAATTTTCCTCTAACTCACTTAGAAGGCCATTTTTTACCAACATCTCAATCCTATTGAGATTGATGTGTCCTAATTGAAGGTGCCAAAGTTGGGCATTTTCTTTTGGAGAAACTCGTTGACGTTTATTTTGAGTCACGACAGTTTTAAACATCTCTATGTTATGGAGGGAACTCATTGCTAATAGGCTTAGCACATTCAAGTTATTTTCCAGTTTTTTTGTACAGATCTCAACTCCATCTTTATGAATAAACACTTTATTCAAATTAAAATCAAGAGTATATTTACACTGCAACAAGCACTTTATAGAAATTAAATTCCTTTTCAACTCAGGAACTACAAATACATCATGTAAAACAAGAAATTTCTTTCGTAAAGTCAACTGGACTCCTCCCACTACTACAGCTAAGACGACGTACCCGGTGCCTACTCGCATCGTCATCTCACCAGCATCCAGCTACCGCCAGGATCTAATCCCCTGAAAAGAAGAACAAACATGATTAGTGGCGCCTGAATCAATAATCCAGGCAGAATCATCATTCTCCACTAAGCAAGTTTCCAAAACTAGTCAATCATATTTACCTTGTTTTGATTTAACCTTGGTTTTAGCCTTGGCCGCCTTCTTCTCTTTAAGCCAGCAAGGACAATTCCTCTTCCAGTGTCCGTCTTGGTTACAGTGGAAACACTTTCCCTTGTCAACCGGTATTGGAAGCCTATTCCGCTAGGCAACAGGCTGTGGGTTAGCAGGTGTCTTCCCCTTCCCCTTACCACCCTTTTTCTTCTTCCACTTTCCAATGAAAGTAGTAGAAGATGCAGACTTCGTTCCTAAGGTCGAACCTCGATGGAACTACTTTGAAGACGAGGCAACATTTGCCTCACCTCCCCTTTTCTCCTTACTTTTCATTAAGGATTGGAATGTCTGCAACTCGTTGAGGAGAGTTGTAAGAGTATGGTCCACTTTGTTTAAAATCGCATTACTGACAAAGTGCATGAACTATCTGGCAACGAAAATAGAATTATGCTAACCTGGCTACCCTTATCGATCCTAGACTCAATTCATCTCTGCCACATCGAAGTGGACCATCATATTAAGAACACGTTCTCGAACAGAGGTTCCTTCCTCCATTTNCAATTCATCTCTGCCACATCGAAGTGGACCATCATATTAAGAACACGTTCTCGAACAGAGGTTCCTTCCTCCATTTTGGAGTTGAAGATACATTTCAGTGCCTCGTGCTTGAGCTGTCCAGACAGTTGTCCGAACATCCTCCACAGGGACTCCATGATCTCACACGTTGAGACCATGGGCTCATACTTCTTGGCCAATACGTCATTAAGACTGGCCAAGATATAGGCTTGGGCCTTCTCGTTCGCCCATGTCCAGCACTCATAAGCCTCCCCAACATTTTGAGTGGTGTTAGGAGGTGGAATAGGAGGACGCTCCTCCGTAAGGATGAACATGAGATCCTCGATGATAAGTATTATCGTGATCATGTGTTTTCAACTAGTGTAATTCTCGCCAGTTAGTTTATTGACACTAAGTAGAGCAATTATGGCTGTAGACATTTTAAAACGTAGCTGAAAAACAGAAAAAACTTTATAAGCCTCTTTAACCACATTTTAACACCAATTTTAGTTTTAGAAAAATAGTTACCAAGTACCCTAAGTGAAAAAACTTCTATTTCGCAATGATGCCCCAGCGAGGCAGGACAAACGTCACCGGTGGGGTGATCAGATACCCCTTCACTAGGATGAGACAATCTCAACCATTGGGCAGAAGCAACTCTTGGAACTACACCTAACAGTCACCATTCGTTTAGTTCAAAATTGTTAACCCTTAACAATTTCGCATAAGTGTAACCCCTCGTTTTCGGCCCCAGAGTCCTGCCCTAATGCGCCCACCGTAGAGAAAAAGCATATTAGGACAAGAGACTAAGCGACCTTATCCTATACAAGAGATCAAATAAAAGAACATGCAAAACTCCCATCCTATAGGGGGGACACTCCCAGGGTGCCTCGAGGAGATGCACAAAAACTTTATCCAACCTAACGAAAGAGACCGTGGGATATGCTGTCACACGTCCCGCTCCCACTTACTATGCACATTCTCTTCATCCACTTTGATATTGACCTACCCAAACACCATCCTTTAGGGGAACACTCTCAGAGAGCCACGAGACTGAGGATAAATCTCACAGTGTGGACAATAAAGGGAGAAATGCGAGAGGTTTAAATGAAGCATCAGATAACCCAAGTACCTCCCACTGAATGTTCTACCTAGGAATTCATTAATTTAGACCATCCGACTACTGATTTTAATCTAGGTCAGTTTAATTTGCCCAAAAACAACTCTTGTCTTTGAAATTAAACAAGTTTAAGTAGTCACATTAAACTCTTTAATAGGCTATCCTCAAATTTGCATGCATGCATCAAATCTATCTAATTCACCTTTCCAGGTAGGTTCCCAGGTAAGAGTGTTTCGTTTCTGTTTTGGCTTACCCCCACGTGTGTCATGCGGGCATCCAAATTCTGTTGCGTTCCATATTCAACTCAAATTTTGTTCGTTTGTTTTGGCTTGCGCCGGACAGAGGAGTTGCACTAAGGAGTTGATCTTGGCGACTTGCCTTCGTTTTGGATTGCCCCCACGTGTATCATGCGAACATCCAACTACGAGCAAGTGCATTTCACAACTTAACTCTTATCAACATGTGTTTCCTCATTGCGTTGGCAGTGGAGTTATTATTCCTAAAATCTTACTTCAACATTTTTTTTTTTGTTTTTTTTCAAATGATCGCAATATAATGAACGCAATTCTCTAAGACCGCTGCCACCCCCAAAATTAGAGGTTGGCAACGTTCTCACCGCAAAGCTAAAAACAAAATTACAAGAATGCGATAATAAATATTTGAACACAAGTTTGTGCAAAATAAAACTTAGGATTTTCAAAATTTGAAGAAGCTAATAAAAGTAAAGAATGCCTTGCATTGATTAGTTAGAAAATGCAGTGAATTATACGTACCATCATAGAAACATCACAAAACAACACAATTGAGAAAAAGAGAATTTCAAAAAGATAAGGTATACAAGATAACAAGAAAAGACCTTAGGCGGAACAATGCATGCGCTCATGCGTTGGAATCCACGTGATTGAAGCCATGCGTTGAAGGGTGAAAGGAATTCTTTCGTTGAACTATGAACCGAGGAGACTTATTGTTGCACCTACAAGAGAAAATGTACCAAAAACCAAGGAAGCAACTATATATCCAAAATAACAATAAAAATAAAATAAATAACCTATACTAAGAAAGCAATGTAACGATAGAGTAGAAGACGTCCCTGGAAAAATAAGAGTGTTGTCACTGCAAGGAGTCTTCCGTGCAGGAGATGACTCTCAACTACTTGGGTCAAGTTGCCTTGACCATTGGAGCTTCCAACAATTGTTGGGCGCATGTTGGCCACCATGAGCTTAGAACTGCCTTCGACTCTTTTGCGACTGATTGCCCTCCTACCTTGGGGTCAATACTGTCTTTCAGCGCATCGCCTACACTTCAATATCGGTTGCAACCTGGTCGAACAAGCTGCAATACACCCAAGATAAAAAGTTTGCTCGCAGAGACACAAAATGTAACAAACATTTAGTTGCCAAGTCGTCAGCAATGGTGCCAAAAACTTGATGCGCGAAATTGGAAGTCAATTCTACTCGACAACCAACTTCCCTTTGACGCATTATTCGATGCATGTTCTTAAGATATGCGTTGATAGTCATGCATCGGTGGTCATGCGTTGGAATGAAAGTTGCGTTAACGAATGTATGCGATGACCATGCGTCTTGCCACATGTTTTCTTGCGTTCACGCCAAGTATAACATGAATGCAAGTTTCTCGAGTAATCTGAGGTCGAACACAGGGACTTGTAACTATATGTTTGCGGTGATTGTGCATGCGACGGTATAAATAAAAGAATGGAGGGGGGGTTGTTAAATTAATCCTACTCCTACTCCTATCTAACAAACAACGCAATGAGAATATGCATGAAAGGTAAAGATGCGACAAACCTTAACATGAAATAAATCTATGGGAAAGTAGATAAAATGCAGAGATGTTTTCATTGCAACCCTTAAGAGTGACTGCAAGGGAACCTTAGTCAGCGTCAGACTATGTGATCATGTTACAACCATACACGGCAAGTCATTTTCCAATGGAAATGCAGTGCTCCTAATTCTAGGACGCATGTGTTGAACGCAAAGTGTCCATAGAGCTTATTCCTAAGTCTCTACTCTTGTCGTATGAGATGATGCAAAATGCATGAAAGCAAGGCGACCACATTCAATCGTATCCTATCTCTAGGATGCATGCGATGCGTTAATAACAAATAGTGCTCATTCCTAAGCGCCTATCTCTGGTATTATGTGTCTAGATCTGGCTCCCCAAGCCTAGATTCTGACCTGACCTTCCCAAGCCTAAATCCTATCCTTAGACTACCCTCCCGAGTAATCCCTAATGAACAAATGAAGCATACATAATACAAGACAATACAAATATAAACTTCCGCTGACCTATAAGGTTGTTACTAATCCTATAAACAACGCATACCTTGGCTTAATACGTCCAACCACTTACCCTCCCAGATAGTTGATTGTTGCTGACTTTACTTCATAGACAAGTAATGTGTTAGCCCATAGACAGGCATTGTAGTAGCTTCACACTAAGCAAATAAGATTACTCATAATACTCGCGCAACGCACACTCTCGTGAGTTTACTATGCTTCATATTCCTAATCCACATGACTAAGTATGCAATACCCAAGCACTCCCACTAAGTGTTGCAATGAAAGTAAAGGTGCTAAGCAAAGAAGATGGAAATGGAGTCGAAGGAAAGAGAAATGCATTGAAATCACATTGTTATTAAATTTCTTAATTCAAAATGTCATACAATACAATATAAAAGAGAGGAAAAAGAAATGACTGGCTGGAAGCAAAACTTTGCTTCCAGTGGATTGCGTCAAGGCTGCTCACGAGATTTAGCTCCGATCGTCACTCGGAATGGATGAAATGGAGGTGAAGAACTCCCAGCGTCTCCTACGCAGTTTATCTGGATCACAAGGATCAACCCCAAGCGAACCTCAGGCGAAAACCTTGGATTCAACCTTGGGCGAAAACCCTGGAGAAAATGTTCATTGACCTCATCGGCTTCTATTTATAGAGCCTAGCCATCGACAACATTAATTGGACTGCTCTGAGTTTGACGTTCGGCGCGTTCGTCCTTTCTAAACCTCTGCCACCAACGGCATGTTAGGTGAAATGTCAACATCATCTTTGGATTTTTTCGAGGTAGATGCGTTGATGCGTTCATTCCACCTACCTTTCGTTGATCCCATTAGTTACATTGTCACGCAGCGGCAATCATTCAATGGCCGCATTCGCTTAATACCGCAACTCTACACGATGATCGCATTCGCTTGACGATCGCAACTCCCATGCGATGGACGCATATGGCTGATTACCGCAACATCCATGCGTTGATCGATGCGTTTGCCTTTGCGATGGAGTGTTTCTCTGCATGTGATCGTCTATGCGATGGTCCGATTTCCACATTTGCGTTCATTTCCTGCATTGGCTACAAAGATAGAACATTGAATGCATAATTAACGCAAAATAACGGGTTAGCTGAGATTCGACATGCTGATCGACGCAAACTCTTTTTCTCATGAATTCCTAGCACGATCGACGCAATTTCTGCCTAACAACCTTCATAATTCTAAGTAAAAGGACTAAGATGGCATGCATTTCTACTTGTCATCACGCGATCATTTAGGAAAAAAGCTAGACAATCATTTAGCAAATCTTATGTGATCGTTTAGTAAACTATGCGCATATATACGATTGTTTAGAAACATTGAGCTATCGTGTAGGCTCTCGGTTTGCTATGTGATAGGCAGTATACACCACTCGTGAGCGAATGTCTATTTTTTTTTTTTTTGGCAAAATGAGAAAGATTTTTATTTTATCCTTCAATTACAAAAACTGAATGTAACCTCCCACTATCATTCGATTACAGAGAAAAAATCGGCACAATTATCCTATAATTGTCAAAATTAAATAATAAATATAATTATATTATATTCATTAACCTATGGTTTAATATCACATCAAATGCAACATATGAACCATAGCCTTTTCTCCTCCACTAGATATAAATCATATTTATATCCATTTCCTCCAATTAATGTATCTCATATATTATGTCTAACTATATCACATATAATTGACCAATTCAATCATATCATATATAATTGAACTCCCTCTTGCCAATTTGAACGCTTAGAACTAACCCAAAAACTGGTTCTCAACTTGAGTCCATTGAGCTACCAATGTTGGAATAAAAGGAACGGATGATGGGATTATTGCACGCCATCATGCATTGTACATGCTTAAGCTATGTGTTTATGCCCATGCGTCGGAGGTCATGAGTTGGAATGAAATGCGTTAATCTAGTATGCAATGACCATGAGTTCCAATCACAAGTTTTCTTGCCTTCTTGCCAAGTATAACGAAAACACAAGTTTCTCAGGTAATCCAAAGTCGAACACAGAAACTTGTCACTCAATAATGCTTGTGAAGTAATGTGTTTGAGGTGATGAATAAAAGTAAAAAGAAGAAGTTTAATGGATATACACAATGCTCCTACTCCTAACTAAACAGATAGAGCAATATGAGACTTGCGATGAGAATTGGTAGATACACAACAACCGTTAATGCATAGTAATATTTATTATCTTAAATCGCTCAAGTAATCTCAGCTCGTCACACTAACGCATCGCATACCTCTCGGTGGTCAGCCGCATGACTATATCTCTATAGTGCATGGTTGCATCGATCATAAGATTGTGCTTATCTCTAGGAACAATGCATACTTTGCTTTAGTACGTTCCATCTCTTACCTTCTCAAGTAGTTAGACGCGGCTAATTACTTATAAACAAGTATTGGAACAACTCATAAACAAGCGTTGCTACAACCTTTTCACCAAGCAAAGAGGATTAACTCACTAAACTCGCATAATACACACCTCTCGGTGGGTTGCTATGTGTCCTATCTTTAGGCTACACAATTAAGTATGTGATTACCTTTGATAAATAAACGATGAAGGTAAATGATGATAAAGATAAAGATGATGAAGAAGATGGCATTGAAGGAATCAAGATATGCATTGATTACAAAATGTCTTAATATCTTAAGCAAAAATGTAATACGATACAGAGGTTAGAGGAGAAATGAAAGACTCTGTGTCAAGGCTGCCGATGGTGCCATGGATGAATGGTGGAAATGTCTCTCTCGAGCTCTATCTCCGGCGAAAGCTCCGGTCGTCATCAGTCTGGTTGGTGGAGATGAAGAATTCTCACTGGAAATCTCGCTCATGCTCTCATCTGTGATCACAAACCTCTACCTTGAGGCAGAAGTTCGAATGTCTTGAAATGAAGGTCCAAGAACGCCGACAGCTATCATGATTGTGTTATGTCTCACTGTTGCCTATGTCGCAGTATGGGCAATGTCACATCATCTTATCTTGTTGACACTCCCAAGGTATGTGTACGAGCTTGATTCAACTGAAGTATCAATGCATTCTACCCATCTTGTGATTGCCCTTCTATTATGGTTATCACTCTGTGGTTGCAATCTTCAAGTGATTACCGCATTTGCTTGATCACCGCAACTTGCATGCAATGGACACATGCAAACACCGCATGCGTTCGTCTATGCAATAGCTTGGCTTTCAGTGCATGCGTTTGTCTTTGCGGTCGCCTGGCTTCAGCGTATGCGTTTGATAGTGATTGCTTATTTCCAACGCATGCGTTTGAATCCTACAATGGCTACAAAAATGGACACTTTGGCATGGAGTAACGCATAATATTGGGGTCAATGAGGATTTAGGTGCTAATCGACGCAAAACTCAATTTTTCACAAATTCTAAGTATTATCACCACATTTTCTACTTGTTAGCCCTCATAATTCTAAATAAAAGGCTTATAATAACTGACATTTCTGCCAATTATCAGGGACCTTATGGACTTATGGCTTGAAGCTCCAACGGTACGTGAATAGTTGACTGAACTCTTTAGCCACGAGATCCACCATCCATTAACTACCAGGCATTCCACTAAAGGCCGACAATTGCACTCTTCTCACCATAGATATATTTCTATGTCCATTGGATATAACCAATCAACAGTACGATAACTCTTCACACATGCTTGTAAGTACAGCTAGGCCAATGTACCGTTTTGCCCCTGTAATTACATTTAACTCCTTAAGTACCACTAATCTCTCTAATGAACAATACAACATAGACCTATTATGTGTGGACACCTCTCGAGCCATGAGAAGGTGTGTGGCGCCACATCGTTCAAGCCCCGAGATCAGCCCTTAAGGGAGCAATCTATCTACTTACCCCTGCTTTGGGGAAGGAGTGAATTCCATCTTTTGTAGATGAGTTCCCAGCTCCCAAATCAGACGAATCCTCAAAGTGGTAGGTTTGAGTCGGCGATCTGGCCACTTGCACCCATGGAAATCAAAGGATCAACCTCAAAGACAGGAGTCCCAACTCACTCAAGATTAAGGTCATCTTACCTATGATCATCCTAGTGAAGTGAAGTCTCTGTCATGGTGTTATATAACGAGACTATAACACTTCGTGGTCCGATCTTATACAAACTTCTTTGTATAGGACGCCCCTACTCGCATGTCTCTACATGAATAATCAGGATCAGACCATCTATAGCAAGTCACAACATTTGTAACTATTATACAAAGTGGGTCGCATCCGTAGCATTACCAAGATAAGGTATCCCTCTTATATCCATGTACTACAGACCATTTTGGTTATCACTTAAGACATGATCCACCTGTATGTCTCCACATACATGCTTAAGTTACAAACGACAACCAGGGATCTTAGTTTATTGGTTTGTGGTAAAGCAAATAAAACATTCAATATTCATAGACAAAAGTGAAGAAAATATCGTATATTATACATCACAAGCGTTTGTTCAAAAATATATTTACAAACTACAGGATCCAACGATTGTTTAGGGAATCGTCCCCAACACCAATGCCACCGTCGCGCCACTCGTCAACGTTGCCCTCCAAAGCTCTAAGATGGAATAGGCAATGTTGCAATGCTCCTGCCGAGCATTGCAACGTTACGTGGTTTGACGGACGCACAGCCCTAATGCACGCACAACGCAACGTCAGGCTAGCACTGCAACGCCTGCTTGACGCTCGACCATTATGTGTCGCAACGTTGCAACGCTCTTTCTAGCATGGCGACGCTGCATCAATTTTATAAAAGAATAATTTGGGCCAGTCAATTACATCATCCGTAGACCAATATAATCAATTGGGCTCGGCATAATCAAGAAACTAAAATTGCATTTAAACAACTCGATGAACAAGAATTATATTGGTCAATTCTGATTCCCTTAAGCTATATCATTTCCTTTAATTTCATTTCTATCTTTTATTTTCTCGCATTTTATTTTCATGCACTTTCAATTACCAATCCACACCAATCCCCCCCCCCCCCTCCTCTCTTTACCATTTTAACTGAAAATGAGCTTCGATGAACTAATCTTCCGCGCTTTCTTGAGGTTCGACCCCAGACTTGCCACTTGTACTACCAGTTATTACAAGTAGGTTGTTCTGTGATTTATAAATATTATTTGTGTAGCAAGGTTTACGAGCGACGATAAACTCGACCCTACCAATCCTCAACATAACCATCTAATATGACGGTCAGGGTTTCTATTAAACCCATATAACGAATAGGTGGGTTCACAACCCTCCCACTACATTGAGGCTCCCTTAACGCTTAAAGTGGATGTGACCGATTAGATGAACCGATATCGACAACTCTTGTTGAAGTTTCAGTAGTTTCATTGGAAAGCTCGTTTAACACTATTTTACCGTGTGGCTTATGTTTCTTGATGTGGTCCTCTTCTAAAAATGTAGCATTTGTCGACACAAACACTTTATTATCTTTAGGATCGTAGAAGTAACCACCTCTCATTCCCTTAGGGTAGCCTACAAATAGACATAATTTTGAATGGGGTTACAATTTCTTAGGATTAGCCTCAAGCACATGTGCTGGGAAAGCCCAAATCCTAAAATGGCGTAAACTACCTCTACGATTATTCCATAATTCCAAAGATGCTTCAAAAACACTCTTGGATGGAACACTGTTCAAAATATATGATTCCATGTTCTATCAAATAGTCCTAGAATCGCAAATCCATATGCTCTCCACCTCGATCAGTTCGAAGTATCTTAATTGTTTTACCTAATGTATTATCACCTTTAGCCTTGTACTCCGTGAACTTTGCAAGAGCTTTAGAATTGTGTTGCATTAGGAAAACATGCCCATACCTAGAATAATCATTCATGAAAGTGATGAAATATTCAAATCCTCCTTTTGCCTTAACATTCATAGGACCACAAACGTCCGAATGTACAAGTTTCAAGGGTTATTTGGTTGTATGATATTTTTCAGTAAAAGGTCTTTTAGTCATTTTTCCTTTAAGGCATGACTCATATACTAGTAAAGAATTTTTTTCTAACTCACTTAGAAGTCCATTCTTAACTAACCTCTCAATCCAATTAAGATTTATGTGACCTAATCTTAAGTGCCAAAGTTGGGCATTTCTTTAGATGAAACCTTCTGTCTTTTATTCTGAGTTATTGCAATTATGAACATTTCAGTATTAAGAAAGGTCTTAGATGCTAATGGCCTTAGCACATAAAGATTACTTTCTAGTTTGCTGAAAAAATAAAAGCACTATTCTTGTAAACAACACTTTCTTTATATTGAAATTTAGAGAATAGTTCTATTCAAGTAGCCATTTTACAAAAGTCAGGTTCCTTTTTAAATCAGGAACCACATATATATTATTTAATAATAAATATGATTTGATAGCACCGAAAATGTGTTATCTCGCTCCGCTTAATTCAAGATCATTATTGTGTTTAATTTGTTTATTTAGTGTTTTTATAGGTTTCGGGTACTTTGGAGGTAGAATTGACTGTTACGAGTCGTTCTAGGTTAATTTGGAGTAATTAGAAGCTAAATTGAGCATACGAGCTTCAAAGGAGACAAATTACCTGAATGTCTCTAGCGAGAGCATTGCAATGCCAAGCGTCGTGTTACTCTTGAAGGTAGAATGCATGCATAGGTAGGAACATAGCGACACTGTGCTGGAGCATATCAACGCTTCAAATATTGACGGACGCATGTGGAGCGTGCACGCACTCGATCGTAGCGCTGGGCGTTGCTACGCTCAAGCGCTACAATGCAGCAAGAAAAAACCAGTGTCACAATGAGAAGGTAAGGATTATTGTTTTTCGATTTTTAGGTAAAAAAATCACCCATTTGGGCTCCAGCCTTCTTTCCCCTTTCTTCTCTCTTCCACTTTCTTCTTTAGGTATTCATTTTGTAGTTAGTCAAGGATATTCCGGATCTTGTCTTCTTCATCTCGATGAAAAGGTAAGGATTTGGGTTTTCTTAGTTTAGGGATTTAGAGAAAGCCTTGTAATCTTGGGAGATTTTTTATATTATGCTGAATATTTCTTATTTATGATTTTCGATCTGATTTGTATCACTTTATAATTTTAAGTACCTTCAGAAAAACTAGGCAGCTGGCCATATTTTTTAAGATGGTAACTTTCCCAACCTTCACAGCATTTCCATCGTTATTGATATTATTCTTCTCATGTTTTCTCCTATTGAAAAGCCCAATCTCTATTTGCAGGTTTACTATGCATTTCTCAATTCTTATTTTTATTTAACCATCTACTTTTTCCTCTTTCTTCGTCAAAATTAACCTTATAAACACGTTTCTACCTATAAATTTAATGAGAAATCAAACATTTGCATTCTGCTTCGATTCTTAAACGTGAGAACCGTTTAAGAACACAATCAAACCCCAAAACCCCAACCTTCGCGCCCTAATCACGGTGGCTCAGTTCCGCTTCCAGCATTTTCAAAAAATGGTACAGTTATTCATGATTCTGAATTTCATAATATAGTTTATTGATCGAACAATACAAGATTGAATTATTCTTCTTACGATTATTTTCAGAGATTCATTTTAATCTTTGAGTTCATGACTTCAACTTTCTGCATTTCAGTTTTCAATCTCTGCAATTAATGATACCAACTCCAGAAATCAGTGGCAACTCTTAGCTCCCACTAATGAAGCTCAGGCATGCCCTCTCTTTCTCTCTTTAGAGATGGTTGTTTATCACTTAGTTTTAATGTCATTTACAAGAGGAGAAAGAAGAATGTGTTTCTATATATGATTGCATTTCTTAGTTTTTTTATTATTAACAGTGTCAATGCAACTATGCAAGTTGATGGTCTTTGATGCAACATAGAGCTTTTAAGTTTTATATTTTAATTTTAAGGATGTGATTTTGTTTATCTCCTATTTTTTGAAGAATGGCGATGGTTTCCTTTCCCGATTTGTTTGGAAATAAATGTGGTTAGATAGTACAATAATAGTTGAATTTAAGATTCAATCATTATCTTTATTTTATCTGCTTTACGCAGGAATTCCATTTGAAGAAAACTTACCACGATGGACTTCTTAAATTACAA
This sequence comes from Benincasa hispida, assembly GCF_009727055.1. NCBI lineage: Eukaryota > Viridiplantae > Streptophyta > Magnoliopsida > Cucurbitales > Cucurbitaceae > Benincasa > Benincasa hispida. Next base: position 68,221,542 of record NC_052349.1, read on the forward strand.
GCAAAAGAATATGAAAAGGTTGACGTTAGTCTTCTCATGTTTTCTCCTACTGGAAAGCCCAATCTCTGTTTACAGGTTAACCATTTGCATTCTACTTCGGTTCTTAAACGAAATTTCCCTTAGTTCAATAAGTATTTAATAGTTATTGCACATTTATTATGTAAACATTTTAATATCTTGTGTATTTATTTTCTTAGGACCATAAGATTGTTCTATGCTTGAACAAATACGAGACTTCGACCTCTTACTTGAGATCATGTTAAGGTATGCATTTTAATTTTTCTTAAATGATAATATATGTTTGGGTAAAATATTTATTTTCTTATAACATGAGCAAAATAATACGGAGTGAGACATAGTAAAACACATAAGCAAAATAATTATAGACATGGCATATATTCTTAGATTATCTTCTCTAACTAATATTTACACTTAGTATAAATTTTGTTAATAAATTAATTTAGTTGTTTGTTTGCAATTGACGAGACAAATACCTTAAAGTAAATTGGAATTAAATACAATAAGAGTTGAGTATTGTGACTTTATAGGAAGCTACATTTGATGGATTTTTGTTCTACGATGCATCAATAGTTTAGTATGTATGGGTTTAGGGTATGAGATAAATGTCAATTTTGGTAGGGTTAGGTATTATATGATTAGATTTCTAGATACTAATTGTTTGTAGAAACGTTGTTTTACTGGTTGATTAATGAAAACTATTCGGTTGATTCGTTGGATAGTAAGTTCATTAAATATGTTACTTATTTCAATGAGATGGTCTGATGATATGAATTTAGATGTGTTATTGAAAATTTATTGTCTTGTATAGTTGGTGGATTGCAAGATATATGTGTAGTTATTGGTGTTGAAGGAGTTATGTAGTTGTTGGTTTGGTTTTGTAATTGTTGGTATTATGAAGAATGATACACTTTGTAATTTGTCTAGTTCTGATGACGTAGTCATGTGTGTTTAAAAAGTTAAGTGTATAGTTGGTGGTTTGTAGGAGCTGTGTAAAGTAGTAGTGTTTGCAAGAGTAAAGATGTGCAAAGATGTTTTGCAGGATTTGTTTGAAGTTGTTGGTTCGTATTTGTGGTACAAACTTTATGTAAATAATTTGGTACTTTTTTTTTTGCTCGTGTATTAAGTACAGCTTAGTTACCATGAGTGTTAATGCAAATTTCAGAATAAAAACTTGTTTATGGTTGATTACAGGCTGCATATGAAAGGTTCCAATGATCCAGGTTTTCTTTTTCAAATTGGTATAGTTGACGGGCAAAAAATGTCAACAAAAATATATAGTTGACGCTTAAAAATCGTCAGTATAAACATTTACTTGACATGCGAAAAATGACAATAAAAAGGATTTTCTTGACATTCATAAAAAATAGTTGATGGACAAAAAATGTCAATATTACCTTACTTTGACGTTCAAAACATATCAACAAAAAGTGTTTTTCTTGACTTTTTTTCATATAGTTGATGGGCAAAGAACGTCAAAGTAACTTTTCTTGATGGCCAAAAAGGTCCAGAAAGGGTTTCTAGTAACATTTTTTTTATTATGAACAAAACTAGTTTTCTTGATGGTCAAACTTTCTTGATGTTGCCTTTCTTGACTTTTTTTGCCATCAAAGAAGACATTTTTTTACATTTTTTATCCATCAACAAAGGCCAAATTTGTAGTAGTATTAATTAATAATAAAATTACATAAAATATAAATAAAATAAAAAACTGAAGCAAACTGCTCCCACTAGGAATCGAACTCACGATTTGCCAACTGTTGGGTTTTATGTTCTAAAACTCATGGTTTGTAAACAATAAACATATTTTATTTTACAATAAAGTTGTTATTGAGGTTTATTCAGTAAAGATGAAATTGAATATGTGAATTGCACTTAAAAACCCTAATTCTAATCAACTAAGAACTCTTGGTTATTACATGAATACTTGAACTATGTGTGGAGAATGATAAAAGTGAATCAAGTTCGAGTAAATAGCCAAATCGATCTATAGTATAAGGATTAGGTTGGGTACCTTATCCTGGGGACACTATGGATGTGGCTCACTTTGTATTTGATACAAACAATGTGATTTTCAATCGTTCATGTGGAGACATGCGAGTGGGGGCGTCATATGCAATGAATTTGCATAAGATCGGAGTACGAAATAGTCATTTTTACTTTATAACATCGTTTACTGTTAAGACTGACTATTTCAATACGATGACCTAGGTAACTCGATCTTAATCTATGAACTCATGTTTATTTAGGATTATCCTTTAATCTGCATGGGTGAGAGTAGCCCGAATTCACCGACTCAATAAGCCCCCCATTTTAGGGATAAGATCAGGTAGATAGTTAGGGACATATTCCTACAAGATGAAACTCACTCCTACCCAAATCTAGGGATAGTAGATAGGTTGTTCTTGAAGGAACTCTTATTCAAGAGTATTTACGAGCGGAGCCGGATCTTTCCAATTCATTGTGACGGAATTGCCACATATACATTCAAAACATACTAATATGCATTCATAATGCTAAAGAGATCAAGAAATCATACCAGATGAAGATTTCTTCTTCACAGCGAGTCTAAAACCCAATTGTCTACCTCGAACAATCATCATTCGGACAGAAGGAAATAGAGATGACACCACCACTCAGAGCCCTCAGTATTTTTAAAGTGAGAATCCAAAGTGTGAGCTTTGTTCGGATTTGGTAGAGAGAAGGAGGAAGAGAGACCGTACACAAAGATCAAGCAAGTGGGAGATAAGGTCATCTATCACATAGACAAGATGCTTGATCGTTTAGATGAAGTATACGATCGTGTAGGAAAAAGTAAGCGATCATCTAAATAATTGTGTAGGAAAGAGTAAGCGATCGTCTAAACGATCGTGTAGGAAAAGGATAAGCGATCGTCTAAACCATCGTGTTGGAAAAGGGTGAGCAATCATCTAAACGATCATGTAGGAAAAAATAAGCGATCGTCTATACAATCGTTTAGTAAATATTGGGAGCTAAACGATCGCTTAGGAAAAGATAAACGATCGTTTAGTTAATAGCGCGCGAAGGTATAATTGGTAAGCGATTGCTTAGCAATATCATATATGTAAGCGATCATGTAGGCACTATCGTATAGGCACTGATTTTCTAAGCGATGACATCTCTTTAACACAGTGTCTGCACCTCTCATGCTTAACACACCGTCAGCTATTTATGTATCTCAAAGTGATCTTTCAATACACTCATCCGTTATTTAGAACAGAAGAGACGCCATCCCATTTCCTTTATAACCATCCAATGAATGTGATCTCATCATATTCATAACATATAAATTAATATCATATATTAATTATAATATTTTCCTTTACTAGATATAAATCATATTTATATCATATTTCCTCCAAATTAATGTATCTCATACATAAAGTTAATTATATCATATTTAATTAACTCGTTCAATTATATCACATATAATTGAACTCTCTCTTGTCAATTTGAACATTTCAAAATAACCCAAAACTGACTCTCAACTTGTATCCAAGCTACCAAGGGGACCTTATAGATCCATGGCTCGAAGCTCCAACAATACGTGAATAGCTGACTAAACTCTTTAATTCACGATATCCACCATCCATTAACTATCAGGCATTTCGCTAAAGACCGATAGTTGAACTCTTCTTGCCATAGATATATTTCTATGTCCATTGGATATAACCAATCATCAGTACGATGACCTTCACAGATGCTCGTAAATAGTGGCCAATTTACCATTTTACCCCTATAATTACATCTTCCTTCTTAAGTACCACTTATACCTCTAATGAACAATACAACATAGTCCTATTATGTGTGAACACCTCTCAGACCATGAGAAGGTATGTGGTGTCACATCATTCAAGCCCTGAGATCAGCCCTTAAGAAAGTAATCTATCTACTTACCCCTACTTTGGGGAAGAAGTTAACTTCATCTTGTGAAATTGAGTTTACAGCTCCCAAATCAGACGAATCTCCAAAATGGTAGGTTTGAGTCGGTGCTTTGGCCACTCACACCTATACAAATCAAATGACCGCCCTCAATGGTAGGAGTTCCCAACTCACTTAAGATTGAAGTCATGTTACCTATGGTCATCCTAGTGAAGTGAAGTCTCAGTCATAAACGAGTTATATGACAAGACATTAACACTTCGAGGTCAGGTCTTATACAAACTCTTTGTATAAGACGCCCCCGCTCACATGTCCACTACATGAATGATCAGGATCAGACCATCTGTGACAAGTCACAACATTTGTAACAATTCCACAAAGCGTGCCGCGTCCATAGTGTTACTAGGATAAGGTTTCCCTCCTATATCCATATACTACAGACTATTTTGGTTGTCACTTAAGACATGATCCACTTGTATGTCACTAAATACATGCTTAAGTTACATAAAGACAACCAGGGATATTAAGTTTATTAGTTTGTGGTAAAAGAAAAAGTATATAAATGTGCAAAGTCAAGAGGTGAAGTAAATATCATATATATTATACATCACAAGTGTTCGTACAAAGTTGTTTACAAACTACAGGACACGAGACTTTAGGGCACAAACCCCAACAGTTCTCTTAAGTGCTGACTCCAGGTCTTGAACAAGGGGCCCTACCCTCTCATTGGTCCGAGAAAGACTCGGTTTGGTAGTTAGACAACAAACCAATTGTTCATTAAAGAGATCAGTGGGACATAAGAAGCAAGATGTAATTATAGGGGTAAAATAGTATTTTGACCCAATTGTAACTACGAACAACCTGTGAATGATCAACTTACTAATCATGGTTATATCGAGTGGACAGAAATACATCTATAGTGAGGAGAGTGCAGCTACTGGGCTATCATCGAGTGTCCTAGTAGTAACGAATGTTGGTTAGCTAGATTAAAGAGTTTAATCGATTAATCTGGTATCGTTGGAGCTCATGATCTGTAGGTCCATTAGATCCCCCTACTAGCTCATATCGAACTAAACCTTAGAACAGTGTGATGAGAGAATTTGAATTGTTCAAATTCGACTTAGGGAGTAACTGTTATTTATATTCAATACACTTAACGTTTTGGATAGTTGAAAAATATTTAAATGTGATTTAAATATTGTACACATGAATAGGGATTCATGTTCGGGATTCATGTTAATTATTAATTAAATTATTTAATTAATTATTTAAAATTAATTTTATAATTTAATAATTGATATTAAATTAATATTAATTAAATTATTTATAATTAATTTTAATTTATAATAAATTTATTTATTTTAATTAAAATTAATTTATTTAAATTTTGAATTTAAGAATTTTGAATTTTAAATTTTAAATTTTGAGAAAGTGAATTTATCCCACATTTTCCATCTTTCTAAACACCTCAAATCCCACAATTTTTATTCAATTGCTGTCATTTTGTGATAAACTTGTTTATTGCATGCTCTTTAAATAGAGGAAAGGACATATGAGAAAGGGTTGAATATTTAGTTTGTTGAAGCTGCAATTCTCTCTCACAAACTAAAAGAACCAAAAGTCTCACCATCTCTTTTTATGCTTCAAATTCATCACAAATTCGGATCCCATCATCCGTTCTAAGGTTGGAGAATAGCAAGAAAGACTCTAGCGATGGTCCACGAATCATTCGTGATTAGAAACAACCAACAAATTGCTTTGATTTTGAGCTACATCAAGATTTGCTCTCATATCTCTACTTTAACAACTTGATATTAGCATGTTTGATTTTTAAACTAATGAAATTAGAGTGCTTAAGATCATGATTGCTTCCGCTTGCATGTTGCTAAATCCTTCACCAACCTCCTGCATACCTCAGCATTGGAATGTAGCTATGCTGGTTTTTTTCTTGTCGTAGCGTAACGCTACGCTGCCTCCAGTGTTGCTATGCTAGGCATCAGCATTGCAACACTACCACCTAGCGTTGCAATGCTAGGCCTTCTATGTCACAGTATAAAGTACAACGTTACAACATTGTGCCTTATACTCCAGCACAGAATGTTATGCTCTGCTTTGTTCTTCATTGGAATTCCTCCATTTTGTATCTCCTTCCTCCACAACTCCTGCAAAAACAAGGGCACGGACTTACAGACTCGATAGTAAAATTAAAATGCCTAAAATAACGGGTCCTTATACATTTTGATCACATCAAAATAGTAAACCTATGGTGCCAAAACTGTAAACATCCATTTTGCAACCCAACATTTAAAATGCAAAATAAACCCACATTTTCTCTGATTTTTATTTCAAAGGAGAAAATCAAATGCACAATTTGGCTCTGATACCAATGGAAGTAATTGAATTTCTCGCAGAAGTGTGTGAACGTCATGCAAGTGACATCCAATTTTAAAAAGAACAAAATTACAGAGAAAAACACACATATATGCATTATAAACAATTTAAAACCTATAAGCATGCAATTTCTATAGAGAGGAAGAGGAAAAGAAGAATTTACCCTTGTAAAATACTTCAAGAAATTTTCTCTTCTCGAACTCACAATCTCTTCTCTACACAAATACAACAACACTTCCCAAACACGAACTTCAAAAGCCAAAACCATAGGACACCACCACACACTGACCTTGCTATTCTTCGACAAGGAATGAAGTTATGGGATTTTGGAAAGATAAAGATAATTACATAGAGGTTTGAGAGAAGATTTTTGCGAGAGATTTCTTGATTTCACATTCTCTTTGAACTCTTCTTTCTTTATTCTGAAATACAGATTAAGAAAAAGAGGGATGGGGAGGGAGTTACTATAACTCCCACCCACATTAATGAACTCCCTTGTAATGGAGAATTATAAAATAATATTATATTATCATATAATATAATATACAGTATGATTAATTAACTAACTTAATTAATCAAATATACATTTTAATTAAATTAAAAAAATAAATCTCTCTTTTAGTATATAGTTTTAACATGAATCCTATTCACATTAAATTTTAATCTATAGTGTTTATATGAATGTCATTCATATAAATAATATTTAAATCTTATTCAAATATTTATGTCTTGCATATTATACTGTTTTAATTATAAATCATATTTTTAATTAATTATATACTATAATGTATTAATATACATTATACTTTATATTAATCATATCAATATAATTAATATCTTTAGTTCCCTTAAATAATTTGAACAATTTAAATTATTCCAAAAATAATTATTCTTTATTTTATCCTTAATGGGCTAGGAAAGGTACCTTGTGGGCCTGAAGATTTGAAATTCTAATGATACGAGATTAATTAATTAAATTATTTAATTAAATTAATCAACATTTATTAACTGTCGGTGACTCAACTAAAGACTGACAGCTACAGTATTTGCTTTGTAGATATATTTTTGTATTCATAGATATAACCAATTAACAATAAGTTGACCCTTCACAAATTGTTCGTAACTACAACTGGATCAAATTACCGTTTTACCTCTATAGTTACATCTACCTGCTTAAGTAGCATTGATCCCTTTAATGAACAATTAGTTGAACAATTAGTTATCGTCCAACTATAAACTAGACCCCTCTAGTTAGTGAGAGGGTGAGGCGTCTCATTGTTCAATATCCAAAATCAGCTTTTAAGAGACCAATTCATCTATTTACTCTAAAACTAGGAATGAGTGAATTCCATCTTAAAGGGTAAGTTTATTGAGTTGACGAATCTGGTCACTCTTACCCATACGGATTAAAAGATCGCTCTCACAGACAGGAGTTCACAACTCACTCAAGATTAAGGTCAAGGTACCTATGGTCATCCTAGTGAATATTAATCTCTTCAAATAACGGTGTTATAAAGAGAGACTATCATTTCGTGACCAAGTCTTATATAAACTCTTTGTATAGGATATCTCTCTCACATGTCTCTACATGAATTATTAGAATCACATTGTTTGTAACACTTTACAACTATTTTAATAATTATAAAGTGGGTCATATCCACCGTGCCACCAGGATAAGGCATCCAATCTTATCCACATACTATAGTTCATTTAGGTTATTACTTAAACATGATTCATCTATATGTCAACCACATACATATTTAAGTTAAATAGAATAACCTTGGATCGAGAGTTTATTGGATCGAGTTAATGCAAACTAAACATTGAATGAAATAACATCTTGTTTTATTAAATAAATAATTTTTGTACAATACATTTATAAATTACAAAACCCACGAGATTTAAGGTACCAATCCCGACAATAACATACTTTATTTGAGTTCAAAATAGCTTGAAATGTGTTAAAAAATCTTGAAATGTGTTCAAACTTACCAAACCTTAATCGAACACATATAAATTTAGACAAACATAACAACCGAAGAATTCCAAAGACTTAAAACCTAATACGAAGACTTAAATTCAATTTGAAGAAGAATTAAAAGCAACAATTCTTGTTGTATCTTACCAAAAAGGTTCTAAACCTTGCTAGTTGGTGTCCAAAAATGTATAAACTTGCAGATCTGGACCTTAAACGTTATAGATATACTAATTTGAAGCCAATCGCAGTGTGGGTAACAGTCGAAAGCTTACCCCCAAGCAAAAAATGTTGTTGCAAGCCACATAATCGTCAGAAAAGTTTATTATATTTTGAGACAAAAAATTGACCGTAGCACTTTTCTTAAAAATCAAATAAATCTCAAAATTGAGCCTAAAATGAGCCTCTCTCTCGCTGCTAATTGAACCACATTATGTGCAATCAATCACAAGATTAGTCAAAGTAACCATTTATCTTATTCGTTTTTTTGTTACCGTTATTGTGTTTAATTATATTCCTTAAGTATATCAACCAATTAAAGACTGATTTTCTTTTATTTCACAGCAACCATGTATTTCCTTTTATTTGTTTGTCCTTATTGCAAATTAAATAGGAAAATATTTGTATAATCAAAGCATTGAATTGAATTGAATTTCTCCTCAATTATGTTCTCTTCAGTGTATAAATTTTCAATTTTTTGTTGTAAAGCTTCAGTGTACACACAACTTTTCATTTTCTCCTCTATATATAAAATTCTCCCCTCTAGAATTTTCTTTTAAGTATACATGTATTCCATCTTCATGTATAATACAACTGATGAACAATAAATAAATAAATAATAAGAATACCGACAAAGACCACACCTGGTGAGTCGAAAAAAAATAACCAAAAAGAAAAAAATTAAAAAAATGCAAACTTTCAGAGGGAGACCAATGTTGGAGATGAGCGTAACTAAATAACACCAACAAATACCTGTGAAGACCACCAGCACTGATGAAGGAAGTTGAGGATGAAATGTAAAGATCACGACTGAAAGTCCAGAGCTGAAGATGACAAAGACGCTTCAGACCACCAGTGTTGATGGATGGAAGACGCTGAAATATGTGAAAAACCTTGTTTTTCTATCGACATTGAAGAAAGGGGAAAAGTCAACTACTTATGTTAGATTAGGGTTTGAGGATATTTTTATTAAAAATTAAAAATTATTAATTATATTTAATGACGATTAATAAATATCATAAATTCATGACATTTTTAAACTATCATGAATGATAAAATAAAAATCCAAGAACTTCCACTTTTTTCCACCAAAAACGCAAATTTTTCTTGTTTATGACACTTTTTCCTTTCTATCCTCTCAATTTGACTATGGTATTGTGTCATGGTAGCTTAGTTTTGTTGTTGTGGATCTTGATTGTAACACTAAGGGTTGTTTTCAATGGTTGAGCTTAGATTGGTTAGACGTACTAAGTCCAACATTTGCTTTAGAGTAAGGATCTAGGATGTCTTGGCTTCCTATACCATTTTACTAAGAGTTTGAATAGTAGCTACTGTTCAAATTCATGGGTTATCTTTTTTTTCTCTTTTATTTATCTAATTTAATTTAGGAAGTTTGCCAACCAACTCGGTGATTGCGGCCACTTCTACCGACCTGCCGACAAACTTTTGACCACCAATTTCGTTGACCAACATCGGTCAACCTTGAAAAATATTAATAAAAACACTTTTAGCATACTACAAAGAAAATAAATTTGAATATAAAAGTACTTTTAAGAAAGAGTTGTCAAACACATGTATGTTTTTATTTTAAGGAGTTTTTATCAAAAGTGTTTAAATAAAGATGAATTTTTGGAAAACATTTTTTCCTAAGTCATTCCAAACAAGCACTTAGCTTAATTACAATAATATTTTTTAAAACAAGTTTTCTTTTTCTTTTAGTTCTTTTTTCTTTTGGAGTTTTTTACTTTATTGTTTTTAATTCTCTCTCTTCCCTTTGAAGACTTAGAGTCATTTTTAAAATGTAAAGAATTAAAATATTGAAAGCAATTTAGTCATTAAATAAAACTAAAACTCAAATTTTGTGATTTTTATTCCTCAAATGTAATTTGATAGATAATATTTATAGTTTCCCAATAATTGAATTTAAGATTAAAATAATAGTTTACTTCAATCTGAAGTTAGCATATTATGGTTAAAAAAAATAGATCCTTTTCAAACTAGTTAAAGTGATAAAAAGTCTATCAAATTTTATTTTAAAACCTAGTAAATCAAAATATCAAATTATTAAGATAATAAATTAATAAAATTATAATTTTATTAAAAACTCTATTTCAAAATTCAAGAAAAAATATTCTTTCTCAATTTTTTAAGTTTATTTTAAACTTAACTATATTAAAATAATCAAGATAACAAATTCAAATAAATCTAAAATCTAACCGCTAACTAAATATAAGAAAATATTTCACAAACTCAAGATTTATAAATCCATCTACAATCTTAGGCTTTCTAAACCTGCTTGTGTTGAAACAAAGGCTTCTTAAACTCAAACTTCTAAAATCAGAACTCCAAACATAGTTTTCTTAACTCGACCTAACCTTTAGGCTTAAGATTTAAACCTGTGCCAAATGCCCCCTAATAAGAGTTGTTCTAACGAAATGATTAGTGCTCCTTTAGAGTTGCTCTATACTATTTATAAAAGTGGTTATATGTGATAATTTTTCTCATTCCATTTTACCATTTTATTTTAAATTTCATTTAAATGATTCTTTTAGTTGAATTTTCATTTATTGCAATTACTTTCTTAAAGTATACTTTTAAATTAAAAATAATTAAATTTATTTCATGAGGGAACTTTTTACCATACCCTCACCTATTATGAACAAGCATAATTCTCTTTAACCATACCCTCAAGCCTCACCCACGTTGGTAACAATGAATTGAAATTTTATTTTTTATTTTTACTTTTTAAAAGTATTAAAAAATTGAATTGGATATATCTATATCTATATCTATAATCTATATAAAATTACTAATAAGAAAGAAAAAAAATTGGACAATTATACCCTTAACTTTTTAATATAATGCCTAGGTTATCCTTTGTTTTGATCTCTCTCACATAATCTTCTCTCTCTAATCCCCACGTTCCATCCTCTCCCCACCCATACAAAATTTTGGAAAAAATTATTCATCCTCCATGAACCATATCATTTATGAATAATATTAATTCCTAAATGAATTTTCCCACCCATTCAAATTCCTCCCTCTCCCATTAACCATATAACATTTATGTCATTAACCATTCCTCCCCATTCACATTCCTCCCTCTCCCATTAACCATGACATTTTTGTTTGAATTGTCATCTAAATAAATTTTAAATATTTTTCTCTAGTACATACCTATACAAGTATTTGAGAGATGAAGAAGTTAAAATTTGACTAGTTATGTCCCCACAAGGTTTTTAGTAGAGAAATTTGTTTCGTGGAATTGAACTTGTGTTGATATAGATTTGACATGAATGTAGTTCGGTCTTTAGCGTACTTGATCCTCTAATTCCCTCTCAATTAAATGCGTACGTTTGACTTGAGGAAGTGGAGTGTGTGATGTTCTTGAAGTCGAAGTCTTGGAAAAATATTTGAATCTTCAAGACTTGAGCTTCAAGAAGTGATTCAATCTAAATGAGTTAGAGAGTCTTCTGATTGTAGAGAATTTTATTTAGGCTTTATAAAGTATAAAATTTCTGCATCCCCTACAAATGAAGAGAACTCCTCTATCTATAGAGTTCCATAGTGGGCTTTGTGCGCTTGGGTTCAGTTGGTCTATGAGCTTGGCCCTTGAGCCTAACTAGTTGGATTTGGGTTTTAGTTGGCCATTGGGTCAAATTAAGCTT
>NC_052349.1:68233735-68235236 GCF_009727055.1 Benincasa hispida
TTTTTGCTCAATTGGACTTTAGCCCAAATATTAATATAAAATTGGATATTAAAAACTAGTATTTGTTGTAAAATATAATTTATTAAAAGAACTGCGAGTTTTAGGACATTTCTGTGTTGCATGTGTTGCATAAAGTTTACTTAATTATAAAATTTTTATAATACAACTTTAATTTATGAATATGAGAGTTTTATTTTTTAAATAAGCCATGAAAAAATATTTATAAAAATTTTGGAAGTTGGTTGAGGAAAAATAATAGTTAATTTAATTGATTATAGAATGTATTATAAAATAATATATAAATTAAAAGAAAATTATTTTAAATGACAAAATTGCTGAAAATATATACAAATGATAGCAATATATCACAGTCTATCTACGATAGACCACGATAGACTGCGATAGATTGCTATCTGTATCTATCATGACACATATAGATACAAATAGTAGTTTATCATGGTCTATCCCGGTCTATTGTAGATAGACTTTGATATTTTGCTATATTTATAAATATTTTAGTTTATTTTCCTATATTTGAAGACAACCCTAAATTAAATAGGTATAAAATAATATATAAACTAAAATATTTTATACTATTTAAAAAAATGTGATAAATATCATCTTAGTAAAAATATCTGTTTTATTTTAATCAGGATGATTTGATTATCTTGCTAATTTTGAACTTCAATTTGAATAAAAATACTATTATTATTATTTTAAAATTCATGATCACTTGGTTAAAAAATGTATTTGATATTTGGATTTGGATTATTTGATTATCTCTTAATTTTGTACTACTTTTTCTTAAATTTCGTGATAATAATATCTTAGCTAATTTTTTTAGTTTTAATTTTGATTACTTGATTATCTTCTTAATTTCAAACTTTGATTTAAATCAAGATTTTTTTTTATTTTTGTGATAATCCTTTCTTCTTTCTAAACTTTTTTATTACATGATTTAACTTTTACCTTTTGTTAATTTTGTATATTATTGAATAAATAGAGTACATCATCAACCTTTTGCAAAAGTGAGTAAATAGGCACCAATAAACTAATAAAGGAAAATACAAAAAAGAAAAATATAATAAAGAAAAATAATAATTAGTAATAAACCTATTAATTAATTCAAAGTTGATTTATTAATGGAAATGGTAGGGTTGGACTTTTCAATAGAATAATTGTTTTAAATGATAAAACTATTGAAAATATTTTCAAATGTAATAAATATTTATGTCTATCAATGATAGGCACCTATGAAGCACAGACATAGATACGGCTACACGATATGAATACAATCGGATACGGCGATTCGTCAATTTCTAAAAAACTAAGATATAGATACGTCTAAGGATGCGTCATTTTTTTATATATTTTTTTTTAATATATATATTTCTAAAAAAGAGGATATTGATACATTAAAGATTCATTTTTTTCTTTAAAAAAATCTAGGATATAGATAAATTTAGCATATAAGTTAATAACAATAGTACAAAATAGAATA
>NC_052349.1:68235256-68380628 GCF_009727055.1 Benincasa hispida
AAAAAAAACAACAACATCTAAGATGTTAAAGTACAATAGTTAATAAAATGCAACAGAAAAGTGACTCATATTGCAAAGAAGAAGAAGAAGGTTAGAGGGAGAAGTATGAAGATAAACGAAGAACTTATTGTTGAAGATATTCAAATGGTTTATATTTTGGTGAACTTTGTGGGGACTCAAATGTGAAGATGAAGAATTGATGATTCTAATCTAGAGTTTGGTTCGTTATTTAATTTTTTTCTTTTAGTTTTAGACTCGAGTAGTGAGTTTTGTAAATAGGTTGCCTAATTTTATATTGGAAAAGATTAGATGAGTTACTTGTCTTTTTTTTTTAAAAAAAAAAAAAGTACGCATAGAAATAGATACGTCAAATTGCGTGTCAGATACGTATCTAAGAAGTATCGGTATCCAATATGTATCTGAAACCAATTCTTTGCCTCACATGAAGTATATGTGTTTTATAGATAAGCACTGATAGATATTGTTGGATACACATTAACATTTTGCTATATTTGTAAATAAGTTGGTTCTTTTTCATATATTCGAAAACAACCCTTATAAATATATTTTATTTTTTAAAATCATTTTAACCATTAAAATTTTAAAATTCTTTAACCTTATTAATTATAATTAGTGGTAAAAGAATGTGAAGAAGGTAGAATATGAAAAGTTTTAATATCACCGTCTAATTTGTATTGGAATTCAAAAGTTTTGGAATTTTAACAATTTCTTTTACCTTTTTCTTACAAATGTAGGATAATTGTTTTCCAAAAAAACAAGAAAAATAGTAATAATAATAATAATAATAAGAGTGTCTACTCCTATTAATTTTATTGTCATTATTTTCTACAAGTATAAAGACTTATAGTTTTTTTATTTTTTTTAAAGTTAATTATTCAGTATAAGTGACAAAATTTATTCTTAAATTTAGGGTATGATCATCAAATAAATTAGAAATATCACGTGCATGACATGTGTTAAAAATTAGTGTCATTAAAAGTAATCATGGATGTGTTGAGAAATATGGAGCCTAAAACAGAAGGCTTACTACTTCAATAAATGAAAAAATAAATAAATAAAATCTACCGTATGGATCTTTTAGGCTCCGTTTGATAGGATCTTTTTTAAAAATATTTTTACTTCAGAAAAATATTTAGAAAAGTATAGTTGTTTGCAAAATATTTATGAGAATATGGTTGTTTTTCTTGATAAGAGAGATTAAAAAAAAAAAAAACCTGGTTGTTGCTGTCACACCTGTCGACTTTGTGGTAGGTGGTAAAGATACGTTGTGGCAGCCGGTAAAATAGGTCGCAAGTTCACTTACATTTTTTTATTATTTGGATTTTTGGATGAAGTTCATGTGAGATAACTAGAGGCGTTCAAAAAATCCGACAATCAATCCAACTCATGTGGTTTGGGTTGAGTTATCAACTCATTTGAGTTGGATTGGATTGAGTTCAAATAAATGAAAATTTTATGGATTGGGTTGGTTCATGAATTCTTCTAATATAATCCAAACTAACCCGAACCAACCCGAATTTATTATTAACTTTAAAAATATATTTTTTTATTATTTATAACCCAATTATTTATCCATATATTGATTTTAGTTTTATTTAATTCCAATATTTTTTTGAATAATTTATTCTTCAACAACTCTTAAAAGTAGTTTCTTTGCACTTTAGAAAGAAAATTTGCACTATATAAATTGAAATTGAGTTGTTAATTTTAATTGAGTATATGAAAATAATTAAATTAGGTTTTTACATATTTACATTTTGCTTCTTTTTAGAACAAAATTTTAAGTAAATGACCCGAACCAACCCAACCCAAATATTTCATGGTTGGGTTGGATTCTTTTTTAATATGGGTTAGGTTCTTTTTTAATAAGAGTTATTTGGATGGAAGAAATTTACAACCCGAATAATTGGGTTGGGTCTCAGAAGTCTTAACTTAATTTCAACCATAAACACTCCTAGAAGCAACCTTGATGAACAAAATGATCTAAATACCCTTATTTTCTTTGTTTGAATTTTCTTTGTCATTTATGATAACTATATTTTAACTTAATTTCAGCCATAAAAAATTTTATTCAATTTTTGGTTTCAAGCAATATATATTACACTCTCAACTTTTATATTTGTATCAAATAAATATATAAAATAGTTAAGTTTATATTTAATAGATCTCCAAATTTTAAAAGGGTTAAAAATCACTTTTAGTCTGTAAACTCTCGTAAAAGTAATAATTTAGTCAATGAACTTTGGTTTGTAACGATTTAGGTCTTAAACTTTACTATGTAACAGTTTAGTTTCTTGTATATTAAATTTTGTAATAATTTAGTCCCTATTGTAGAAATTAGTGTTAAGATTTATTGAGATTTTTTTGCATAAATAAACCGATGAACAAATTAGAAACACAATGTTTTTATATACTAAAATATCTACATAATAAATTAATAAAATTTGGCATCTAATTTTGATGAATTTTTCTATGTTAGGGACTAAGTTGTTATAAATTTGAAAGTACAAAGATCAAATTATCACATATTAAGTTAAGGGGTTAAATTGTTACAAAATTAAAAGTATAGGACTCAATCATTATAAATCAAAGTTTAGGGAATAAATTGTCACTTTCATGAAAGATTAGGGACCAAAAATGTTTTTTTAACCTTTTGTAAACTATCTAAGAATTTATACAATTTCACTTTTGTGTTTAATAATTTTTTTTAGTGTGTTCAAAATATATGTAATATTTTTTTTCGCATACACTTTTGTGTTTATCATTTTGGATTCCACTCTATATTTTTTACATCTATATTTATCATACGGGGGAGCCACTACAACAAATATCACATTTAATAACCTTTTATAGAGAGTCATTTGATAAAATAGCTATGAAAAGTGGAAGAAAAGTGGGAAATAAAAAGTGAAAAAAAAAATAAGGCGTGTCCGAAATCGTACGGAAGACGCGTTGGAAATCCTTTTGTCCTGTCGATCGACTTCGTCGTTTTGCCCTCGTTCGAAATCCTATTCGACTTCACTTCTCCTCACACAAATTCTCTCCTCGATCGACTTCGACTTCTCCTCGCTCAGACTCTCCTCAATCGACTTTAATCGAGTTCTCCTCGTTCAGACATCGAGTTCTTCTCGATCGGTCAATTTTGAACACTTGGTCAATTTTGAACACTTTGTATTTTGAGGGCTAACTTACGTTGTTGGTGTGGTCACTAAATACTTTATCTAGCTTCTATCATTTAAACACAACTTTGTTCTTGAAAATTATCGAATATTTTGTTTTGTAATGTTAATAGATTATGAATGGAAGTTATTAGTATTTATTATGTTATGAAATATATTATGTGCGTATATTTTAACTAAAATTGAGTACTTGAGCTAAAATTTATCAAAATCTAATTAATTAAAAAATATATATTTTTGAAAAAATGTTATCTCTTTTATAGCCATGAGTTAAAGCTATAGAAAGATTTATATAGCAAAAATGAAATGTTATTAAAAGGTTATTATAATAATTATAATAATTGGAAATGATTAAATAACATTACTATAGCCTACAATTACAACTATAAATACTATACAAACATATTATAGCTTTAATAAAAAAAACGCTATCAAATGTTTTTATAGCATCGTATATAAGTTGTATCTTCATACTTTATAATAGCATCCATTATAGCTTAAAAAAACGCTATAAAAAGTCCTAGAGTTTTAATAACATGGGCTGTTAGGACTTTTGAAAAAGGCTATAAAAAGTCTACTATAGCCTTTTCTATCGTATATGTTATTTCTTGTACTCATCCTAAAGAGTCTATATGTATACCATTTTGGGGACAAGACCGAGTGGAGAGCTGGGAACATAATAATACAAGATGGATTTCACTCATTCCCTACTTTAGGATAAGTAGATGATGGTTTCCTTAAGTGGTATTTCTAGAACTTGAACAAAGGACTCCTACCCTCTCACTGGACCGAGAGGGTTTCTGTATAATAGTTGGACCATAAAAGGTTGTTCATGAGACGAGCACTAGTACTTAAGGATACAACGGTAAATATTGAATATGACTCGCATGTAGGTTAAATTAAATTGTGATATTTAGTTTAGTAATTAATTAATTGGAAGATTAATTAATTATTAATTTGATTTGATTTAGTTTAATTAAAACTATAGGTTATGTGAGAGATATTCATCTCAATAGGATTTAAATGAAATTATTAATTAAATTAGCTGAAAACTTTATGGGTTTAGTTCAAATAACCCAAATCAATCCGAACCAATAGGAAACATTAAGTTATTGTTTATTGTATTGATTATACATTTTAATTAACATTGTATTTCTTTTATAATTTTATTGGGAAAAAAATAATAAATCCATAGGTTTCAAAATATTACAATTTTACCCTTGATATTTGAGTTTTCTTTCAATTTGGTCCCTAGATTTCAAAATTTATATTTTTAACATTGATTTTCCATTGAATACTCATTTTTCGTCTTTAATGTTAATGTATGTTAATAAATTTAAATTAATTAAACGAATTATAATTAATTAAGTTTCACTATTTTTCATCACTTTTAAAATTGAATTTAAAATTTCATGTCATGATTATTTTAGATTAATTGTGATTAAAAATATAAATCATTTAGTCTAGGGACCAAATTGAAACAAAACTGAAATCTTAAGTGTAAAATTGTAACATTACTAATTTGAGCTTATGTATATAAGTGTTACCAATTTAATTTAGTAGTTAGTAATTATTGAATTATATATTAACTTTTATTTCTAATTGCATCAAACCATAAAGTTTGTTTTATTTACAACATTTGATTAATTTTAGATTTTGCTATAATTTTTTGTTGTGTTTACTTTATGTTTAAAGGTATACAAGTTATCTTTATGTAAGAAAAGATATATAAATGAAATGGTTCAATTTGAATTTTTTTAATTAACCTACCAGGTTAAGAAAGAGAAAGGGAGAGAAGAAAGAGAAAAAAATGTGAGTAATGAGTGGAGATTATTGGAAATTGGGAGAGAAGAGAGGTAAGAGAATGTAATTATTACAAAACTACAATATTTTTCTAAATATTTTTAAAAGTAACACATTTTCATAAATGTTTTTAAAAACTACAATATAATTCCAATTTTACCTCGTTTGATAACTATTTAATTTTTTTTAAAAAAAATTAAGTCTATATTATCCACATTTCTTATAATAATTGTATCTTTCTTAAGTACAATTGTTGAAATCTTAGCCAAATTCTAAAAACAAAAATAATTTTTCTACTTTTGTTAATTCTCAAAATTTGTCTTGGTTTTTAAATTATCAATAAAAAGTAGATAACAAACAAAGAAATTTGATGGTTAGACTTAATTTTTAAAAAACAAAAATAAAATTAAAATTGTTACCAAATGGACGTTAATAAATAGTTGCCGAAGTTAATTTTGTATAGCTGAAAGAAAAAATTATAGAAGGCAGTAACATATGTTGCTCTCTGCCGTGAGTGGTTTTCTTGTTGAAGAAGATGAAAACCTCAAGCTTTTGGGGTATTCTTTTTCTTGGCGTTATTTGTGTGTTTGTTTTTCTTCCATTATAGAGTTTGAATGCTATTGCAAGAGTGATTCGTGAACATTTTTTCTTTGAAAGAAAATTGAGAGAAATTATTCTTTGAGCGTTCTAAATTCTTGGATTTTTCTTCCAATCATTTTTAGTAGAACCTGCATCGATAGCAGAAAATTGGACGTAGCCCACACTGAGTAAACCGGGATTAATCGATATCATCTCTCTTCTTTTAAATTCGATTTAGCATTGTTCTTATTGCTTTGAAGTTTAGATTATTTTAGCTATTCTTTTAAGCTATGAATTTCAAATTGTTTATTCCATTGTATTTTGGAATTCGAATCTAATCTAGGATTGTTGAATAATATATATTGTCTAAATTAGGTAGCTTAATTTAGGTTGATAAAATATTACTCCTATCAGAATGTCAGTTTTGTTAATTTCAACTTTTGATTTCAAACCTGTGCATCAAACGTTTTCTTGATGTTAGAGCTAAAAATCATGATGTAAACTACTGTTGAATAGAAACAAAAAAGAGAAATATTGAAAATATTTTATGTTAGTTGAGCTATTGAAACACACAAACTTCTGGACATCAATGAGAGGTAGGAAGAGGAACAAAGTAGAAATGGAGATGACAACCATACATTCCATTTTATCCTCAATTAAGTTTCAGTAAAAAATTCTCACCCACCCTTTCCCTATGAAGCCTCATCCTCGTTATTAGGCCACCAATTGATCCAAAACTTAAGTTGATGAGTGAAAACAAATTTAACATCATATCATCTAAAATTTAATATCATCTACAATCCTGAAAAAAGTAAGAGGACGTTTGTGGCTAAGAGTTGGTTATTATAGTCTTAGGTTATTATAGTTGAATTATAATAGTTTGTGTTTGGGGTGTAGATTATTTTAGTTTGGGTTATAATAGTATGTGTTTGAGGTGTAATCTATTTTAGTTTGAAAAGGAAATAGTAAATACTGTAAAAAATAATAAAAGAAAATTATGAATATAAAATAGTAAAAACTATAGTAAATAGTAAATACGGTAACAAATTGAGGTTTTGAAATAGTGTTGACGGTAGCTAATTAGGGAATAAAAACTTGTATTTATTGTAATGGTTATTAGTCTTAGGATAGTCTTGTCCTAAGTACACCCCAACATATTTCTAGTTGACATTCACTTTGGAGATACAACCATTGATTTTTGTAATAAAAAAAATTAACATGTTATTCTCAAGATATGTTTCATCTCTAAACCAATTAACCGATTTAGTCTTATGAAAGCATATTAATTTATTTTTGGTTGCCCTACATGAAAAGAAAAAAGATACGCGGATAATGCATTATTATTATTATAAATATTATAGAAAATAGATGCCCATTTAGATGCTCATGGTTAGTGTCCATTGACCATGTGTCATTTTCTTATTTTTCCAATGTATTGTCTATATGTCTTGTAAATTCTCATTCTAAGTGTCTATGTAATCCTCTTACTTGCCAAATTGCTTATAAATAGTGGCATTTGATAGATTTTGAAAGATACACAATGGTAAATTCCAAAAAATTTGGTGAAAGTGGAGAAATCCAAAATTTGTTATTTTATTTACTTTTGTTATTTGTTTTATTTCATATATTTATATATATTATGTTTAATTTATTTTATATTTATTTATTTATTTCATATATTTATATTATGTTTATTTATTTTAATATTATATTTTATTGGCATCTATGTTCCCGTTGTGCTCCTCAAATTCACAATACGTTATCAGCACGAGCTTCTGTCGTTTTCCCCGCTAAAGGTAAATCATAAAGGTATGTCGGTTTCTCCTCTTCGTTATAATTAATAAATTTAATGTTATTTACATATTTAATATCTATTAAATTTCTAACATAAATACAATAGTGTTGTCATGACAAATCTCACAAAATTAAAAAATTTTGCTCTTGATATTAACGACAATAATTATTTGTCATGGGTGCTTGATGCCGAAATGCACCTGGATGTTGTGAATCTAGGAGAGACTATTAAAGAAGAAAATATAACATCCCGTCAGGAAAAAACAAAAGTTATGATTTTCTTTCATCATTATCTCCATGAGGGATTGAAAATGGAGTATCTTACAATAAAAGACCCCCGTATCTTGTGAAAAAATTTGAAAGAGAGGTATAATCATTAAAAAAAATAGTTATTCTTCATAAAATTCGTTGTGAATGGATGCACTTGAGGCTACAAGATTTCAAACCAGTAAGTGATTACAACTCCGCATTATTTAAAATTAGTTCGAAATTTTTATTATGCGGAGAGAAAATTATTGATGCTGATATGTTAGAGAAGACATTTTCTACATTTCATGTAATATGCTCATGCAGCAGCAATATCGAGATAAAAGTTTTAAACAATATTTTGAATTAATTTCACGTCTTCTCGTGGCCGAACAAAACAATGAGTTATTGATGAAAAATCATGAATCTCAACCAACCAGAACGATACCATTCCCTGAAGTGAATGCTATGAATTTTAATAATAATCGTGGTCGAGGTCGTGACTGTGGCAGAGGAAGAAATAATTATTATTTTCTTGGTGGTCGTTCTAATCATTCAAATTTCAAAAGAACCATATAGAATAGTGATCACAAAGAAAAAGCTCCACAAGATAAGAGTTTTAAAAGTGTTGAAAAGAAATGTTTCCGATGTGGAATGACTGGGCATTGGTCACGTACCTATCGTACGTCAAAACACTTAGTTGATCTCTATCAAGCCTCCCTGAAGGAAAAAGAGAAAAACGTGGAAGCAGATTTTGCATACTAGGATAATGACATATTTGACCCATCCCATACGACAAATTTGGATGTGGCGGACTTCTTTGAATCTTCTGAAGAGAAAACCGAAAAAATTGATGAAACATCAAGTGTTTCATTTAACTTTGAAAATATCTAGATTTAATGTTTTTTTTTTTCATCTTCATTTTTTTTCTTCTCTTCTCTTAGTAGATGTTAATCTTTGTATATTCTAAATGTTGTTTTTCTTATTGTAATTATTTTCTTTTAATGAAGAAATCTGGATCATCTTCATATGTTGAGTGACTAAAAAATGAGTAAAGAAGATTTATGTCTAGCAGACAGTGCAACTACACATACAATACTTACAAGTAAAATAATATTTTTCCAAATTAACAATACTGGAAGTAAAAGTCAATACGATATCAGGTTCTGCAAACTTGATTAAAGGCTTTGAAAAAGCAAATATTCGTTTGCCTTGAGGAACAAAATTTACAATTGACAATGCATTGTTCTCTAGTCAATCAAAGAGAAATCTACTTAGTTTTAAAAATATATGTTGTAATGGTTATCATATTGAGACTGATAGTAAGAATAATGTGGAATATCTACATATCATATGTAGTGTCTCAAATGAAAAATGTATACTAGAAGAGGTGCCTACTTTATCTTCTGGATTATATTATACTCATATACAAGTAATTAAAATATATGCAACAATAAATTTGAAGTTTATGAATCTAGACATATTTACAATTTGGCATGACAGATTAGGTCATCTAGGGTGTATAATAATGAAGAGAATTGTTGAGAATTCAAATGAATATCCATTGAAGAGCCAGAAGATTCTTCAAAATAATGAATTATCATGTGATGTTTGCTCTCAAGGAAAATTGATAATTAGACCATCACCAACTAAAGTGGAGACTGAATCACCTACATTTTTAGAACGAATTCATGGTAATATATGTGGATCTATTAACCCACCAAGTGGACCATTTAGATATTTTATAGTATTAATAGACGCATCTAACAGATGGTCACATATGTGATTATCAAGTTGAAATCTTGCATTTGCAAGATTACTTGCTCAAATAATTAAATTAAGAGCAAAATTTTCTGATTATACAATTAAGACTATTCGTCTTGATAATATTGGTGAATTTACATCCCAAGCTTTTGATAACTATTTTATGTCAATTGGGATAAGTTTTAAACATCCTGTAGCTCATTTTCATACACAAAATGGTTTAGCAGAATCATTCATAAAACGTTTGCAATTAATTGCTAGACCATTGATTATGAGACCTAAGCTTCCAAAATCTATATGCAGACATGTTATTTTGCATGCAACATCACTTGTACGCATTAGGCCAATAGCTTATCATAAGTACTCGTCATTACAATTAGCTTATGGCCATGAGCCCAATATTTCTCATCTGAGAATTTGTGGATGTGCAGTATTGCTAGGACTAGTGTCTTAATTCTCCCGGAGTCTCGTTGTTTTGTAAAGATACACATTGTTTAATGAATAAAATAAATGTTATTTAATTCTGGCATTTGCTCATATCCAATAAACAAAGCTCCTTGGTTATCTTATGTGAACTTAAGCATGTATATGTGATATACAAGTAGATCATGCCTTAAGTGATAACCTAAATAGGTCTGTAGTATAAGGATTAAGGTGGGATACTTGATCCTAGTGACACTACGAATACGACCCGCTTTATAGAGGTTTGCAAATGTTGTAAACTACTACAAATGGTAGATTTTAACCATTCATGTGGAGACGTGCGAGCGGAGGTGTCCTATACAAAGAGTTTGTATAAGACCTGGACCACGAGATGACTAGACTCTGTATATAACGTCGTTGATACTAGAGACTTACATCTCACCTAAAAGACCTAGGTGACAGACCTCAATCTTGAGTGTTTTGGAACCATTGCCTTTAAGGGCGGTCCTTTGATTAGTATGTGTGAGAGTAGCCAGATTGCCAACTCAACATGCCTACCTTTTTGGGGACTTGTCTGATCTGGGAGCTGGGAATTCAATCCACAAGATAGAATTCACTCCTTTCCCGAAGTAGGGATAAGTAGAGAGATTTCTCCTTTAAAGGCTAATTCTGGGGCTTGAACATAATGGCCATAGTTTCTCTTTGGGAGAGAAGACTCGGTCATAGTAGGACTATGACTTATGTTCATTAGAGAGATTAGTGGTACTTAAGGAGACAGATGTAACTACAGGGGCATAACGGTTATTGGCCCAACTATACTAACGAGCGATTTGTGATGAGTTGTTGCACTGCTGATTGGTTAAGATGGACACATAATATATTTGTGGTAAGGAGAGTTCAGCTGTCGGTCTTTAATAGAGTGCCTGGTAGTTAACGAATGGTGGATCTCGTGACTAAAGAGTTTAGTCAGTTATTCATGTACCGTTGAAGCTTCGAGCTAGCTACAGGTCCATGAGGTCCCCTTGGTAGCTCAATGGATTCAGTTGAGGATCAGTTCTTGGTGTTGATTTGAAATGTTCAAATTGACAAGAGGTATTTTACTTATATATGATGCGTTATTTTATGGTGTGGAATTATGGATGGAATGCGTTGATGGAGTTGTGTTGAGCACTCAAGTTTTCTTCGCGGAATCCAAGTGTAAATCCCACTGAGTTTCTTGGTAAGTCTAGGGTCGAACTCAAGGACTTGGGAAAATAGATTGCAGTGGTAATTTTTAGGAAAATTTTGCAATAACCAAATAAATCAATAGTTGTTGAGGTTGATGTTTACGGTAATGAAAAATAAACAAATGTGGCAGAGTTTGAAAAGAATTGAATAAACGGAAGATACGATGAGTATAAGGTGAATGGGTTGAGAAGGGTTTTGGCTAACACTTCCTAGAATGCGTTCATGCTATGCGATCATGCAACACACATACAATAGTAAACCACCTCTCGGTGTGAATGCTACGGTTTCTAATACTAGAACACATGCGATATAAGTGATAAGTCTACAAGGCCTACACATAAGCCTCTATTCTTATTTATGCGATGACAAAATGATATCCACACAAATATGTGACTACATAATATCATACTTATCTCTAGAGTGCATGCGATGCAGTGTTGACAAACAGAGCTTATCTGTAAGTTCCTGTCTCTTACTTATGCTGATCTAATCTCACTTTCTCGAGTCTAGATTCTAACTTAGCTCTCTCGAGTCATTAGGTTCTTTCTTTAGACTCTCTCTCGAGTAGCTCTAAAGGGATGTTTGGCACAGTATAACACAAGATAATCGCAAGCAATGAACTTCCTAGGTCATGTTAGCTTAGTTCTTCTCAATTCATTCGACTATTTTAGCTACTCATGCGTACTAAGAGAGTGAACGGATGTAGAATAAGAACTTCCATTGTATAAATATAAAGATGAAGTACAAAATAACAATGTAAGGATAGAATAAAGAGCCTAGTAGCAATCTCTTGCTTCCCAGGCTTTTACACTGTCTTTATACTCGTGTTCAAAAGATAATCTCGCTCTTGCGAGAGTTGGCCCTCTCTCCTCTTCTATGCCTCAAGGTTCTCTCTCGAGTTGCCCTAAGTGA
Source organism: Benincasa hispida (assembly GCF_009727055.1). NCBI lineage: Eukaryota > Viridiplantae > Streptophyta > Magnoliopsida > Cucurbitales > Cucurbitaceae > Benincasa > Benincasa hispida. Next base: position 68,247,205 of record NC_052349.1, read on the forward strand.
TCTTCAGCGTCTTTACTCTTCTCTTGCTCCGCCTTAAAATAAAAAGGAAAAACTATGGACAAAGACGTGCTGAGCTAACTGATCCGAACTTATAAATTTCTGAACTCGTGAACCCCTTTTCTGAAGGATGCCTTTGGTATTTATAGAGCTTCAGGGTGAAGGCGACTTCTCTCTTATGATTGCTCAGATGAGATGGCTTTAATTCCCTGACTGATGCGTCGAATATTTGTCACTAAAAAGCTGAATGTACTTGTTATCGTTAGCGGCTGTCAACTTAATTCGGATTCGACCGTCATCAGCTTTATGTCCCATTTTGATTAATTATTCCTTTCACCCAGATGCGCCCACCAAGTTGCGACAATCCTTCTTAAACAAATGTTTGTGAACACAATCACCGCAAAGCCTTGCGGTAATGCTGCGCTCGACCAATGATTTCCTATGATCATAATTTCCGCCACGCATATTCTGCATAAAAATACAAAAATCAACTGCTCCTATGCGATGAATGCATGCGACCATAATGTAATAAACTTAATGCTTTTTTGGACGCAATCTAACACATTTTATCAACGCAAGCCAACATTGTTTAAGAACTTAGCACCATGATAACGGGCAGAAATGATATAATCGGTATGATGTATGAGATACATCTAGTGGAGGATTGATGTAAATGAGATTTACATTAAGTACCATGGAATAAAAAAAGAACTATGGTTTATATATTTCATGATATGAAATATTAAAACTATAGGTTATAAATATAGTATGATAAGTTGGTTATCATTTATATTTATAATAATATTAATTATTGGATAATTAATTCTTTTTTTTTTTTTAAATAACCAATTGAGTGGGTGGTTATTGGATTCATGGTAATCGTGAGATAAAAGGAAAATGGTTTTCCTAATTTTAGCAAGATTTACAAATTGTTGAAAAAGTTTTCATAAAGAGTTTTTTGAGATTTCTCTCTCGCACAAAATAATCTCACGGAGTCGTCAATTAAATACAGATTTACTAAACGATAGGTTGGGCGAGCTAAACGATCGTGCAGTGACGAGTTAAATGATCGTACAATATTTACTAAACGATCGCATAATTTTGCTAGACGATCGCTTGTCTAAAGTAAACGATCGTGTAGTGTCTATAGACGATAGACCGAGCTAAACGATCACATAGCTTTTTCTAGATGATCGCTTAGCTTTATCTAAACGATTGGGCATCGACCTATACGATAGGTCTTCGCCATCTCCCACTTGGCCAGTCGTGTACACGATCGGTATATCCTCCTTCGTTTGCCTCATACTAAGTCTGAGTAGAGCCCACCTTTTGGATTCTCACACCGAGAATACCAAGGTAGCCTTGTTGGTGGTGTTGCTGAGGAGTTTGTGGCTGAGGCGATCGTTGAGGACGAGTGCGAAAAATTCGTGTTATGTTGCGGTCGTGTAGATCGAGCGTTCGAGGTTACTGGACGAGCGCGAAAAGTTCAGAAGATAATTCATTTGCAAAATATAGCAAATCAGTTACCATATGCATTTATAGATTCAAAGAAAGTAACTAAATCACATATACCAGCTACAAATGTTCCATAAAAAATTGATATCCCAACATAATAAGTTGTTACCAATGAGTCTGGAACACGCCAGAAGCTTGGTAGATCAGTGGGTTCCAAAGATAAAAATCACCAGAAAAGAAAAATAATTAATAGTAAAAAAGTCTTGGTTGAGGATGTAAATACTAATAAAGAAATCATTGACATGACTAGTGAGGAAAATGAAATACCTAAAGATAGTAATGAGATTTTAAAATTTGCTTTGGCTTGCAAATTGAGCATTTAACAGATGATATATATGTTCATCAGTAAACTTATATAGGAAAAATGTTGAAAATATTTTATTTGGTCAAAGCACATCCATTGAATATTCCAATAGAAGTTCGTTCACTAGATGTAAAGAATGAAATATTTCGACCTTGAGAAGATAATGAAGAACTTATTGATCTTGAAGTACCATATCTTAGTGCAATTGGTACACTTATGTATCTTGCTAATAATATAAAACAAGATATTGCATTTTCAGTAAATTTATTAGCAAGATATAGTTCTTCTCCAACTAAAAGACATTGAAACGAAATTAAGCGTATACACCATTATCTCTGGGGAATGATTGATATAAGTTTTTTTTATTCAAATAAATCAAATTTTGATCTGGTTGGTTATGCAGATTCTGAATATTTATCTAATCCACACAAAACTAGATCTTAAACATGTTATCTATTCACATGTAGAGGAACTACTATATCATGGCGATCGGTGAAATAGACCATAACAACTATTTCCTCAAATCATGCTAAAATTCTTGCAATTCACGAGGCTAGCCGAGAATGTCTATGACTAAGATCAATGACTCAGCACATTCGTGGAACATGTGGTTTGTCTTGTAGTAAAAATTTTCCAACAATATTATACGAAGACAACACAACATATATATCCCAAATTAAAGGAGGATATATTAAAGGAGATAGAACAAAACACATTTCACCAAAACTTTTTTACACTCATGATCTTGAAGAAAATAGTGACATCATTATATAACAAATTTGTTCAAAGGATAGCTTTGCAGACTTATTTACAAAGTCATTACCTATAGCAACCTTTGAAAAATTGATGCACAATATTGGAATGTAGTGACTCAGAGATCTCAAATGATGTTTCCATGAGGGGTAGTAAATATATTGTATTCTTTTTAAGAGTATTAGATTATATGAAATAGGTATGTTTTTCCTTCACTAGGATTTTTTTCACAATCATAGTAAAATTTTAACTAGTCATATTTCATATGTATATATAATGGACATCTAAGGAGGAGTATTATAAATATTATAGAAAATAGATGCTTATTAGATGTTCGTGCTTAGTGTTCATTGACCATGTGTCATGTCTCCATTTTTACAAATTGTTGTCCATGTGTATTGTAAATACTCTTTGATAGTGTCCAAGTAATCCATCTTTTACTTGTCATTGCCTATAAATAGTGGTATTTCGTGGGTTTTGAAAAATACACATTGCGCAAATTCCAAAAAGTTTGGAGGAAGAGGAGAAATCTATAATTAATTATTTTATTTACTTTATTTTATATATTTATGTATATCATGTTTAATTTATTTTAATATTTATTTTTAGAACAATTATTAATCTAGATTCTCAAATAAATTCTTAGGTTTGAAAAGCGAAGAAAGTTCAAATATTTGTAATATTCGTAAGGATTTTGCCAATGAAGCAAAAGTGGTGGCGTTAGAGTTACGCGAATTACTTTTCAAAACACCAAAAAAAAGTAATAATAATAATAATAATAATTTATTTATTAATAATAAAAATCCCCAAATCGGACGATTCTAGCCCTCGATATTTGTTGACACTATAAATTCCGAATTAACCCTCTCCTTCTCGAACCCTCGGCTAACGCTGTCGTCTCCATTTGTTTCTCTCAAAAACCCGGCGTCGTTTCCAAGCAGGGCGGAAGAAAAGTGGGTCTCTGTTAGCTCTTTCCCACCGGCGGATTTGAAAGTTATCGGAATGGATCCCGACGCGGTGGCTAAGGCTTTCGTCGATCATTATTACTCCACCTTCGACACCAATCGAGCCAATCTTGCGAATCTCTACCAGGACAATTCCATGTTGACGTTTGAAGGTCAGAAGATCCAAGGCTCACCTAGTATCGTAGCCAAGCTCTCTGGTCTCCCCTTCCAGCAGTGCAAGCACAACATTACCACCGTTGATTGCCAGCCTTCCGGTCCTGCTGGTGGCATGCTTGTCTTCGTCAGCGGCAGTCTTCAACTCGCTGGAGAACAACATGCTCTCAAATTCAGTCAGGTAATGCGTTTTTTTTTTTTTTTTTTAAAAAAACGAAGGTGTTGCTCGATTTGATTCGGTATGCGAGTATCCTCGTGGTTATTGATGTTGGATTTATGGATTGATCTTTGCTGGATCTAGTGTTCTTTTGGAGGTAGCTGATCGATCCTTGCTATAGAGTTGGACTGACTTGATTGAATTCGCGTTTTGATTCTCTAATTTATGCGTTTGTGCACTTTCAATAATGTTAGGCTTTGTGTAGTTTGTGTTGTCTTTTTTCTTTTAGATCTAGGGGTTTTCGTCGGAATTATTTGTATTGTTTTGAGAAAGCGAGACTGTAGATCAAGCTTGAGATCGTGATGTGGTTGCTTCAACATATCTGAGACGATTTGTGTTTTTTTTCCAAGAAATGTTATGGAACAAATTTTTTTTGGTCATCTTTCTGATTTACCAGCATCGGCTTAGTGTGAATGAGAAAATAAAAGGAAAGGTGCTTGATTATTTAACTCGAAAAGTTGATGCTAAACTGATAACTTATTATGAGTTCATGATTGCTTTTTCTTTACGGGGATTTCTGAGGTGACTGAGAAGCTTTCTCCTCATTTGAATAATGAATTTTGGAGGTGACTGACGAATTTTTGTCATTGAGAACTTGGTACTTTAAATATATCATTTTTGTGGGCGTGCAAAAATAATGAATTTGTTTCGTTGTTGTATGTTCGTCATTAACTTCTAGTTCAAATCATTTTCAAATTCCATATGGACTGGAATTTATTTTAGAATGATGAGTCATGACTGTTGTTAAAATCCTATTTTATATTTTATATTCTATGAATAACCATATTAGTGAATATGTATTATGTATAATGGTGTACAAATCACTTTTCTGAATGTTAATAGCCTTTGAGAATGTGATACATTGGCATTACTTTTCTTGTTTGTACTTTGTATTATCATGAAACAATTTCAATTACGTTAAGATATTCTTGGAAGAATTGAGAATTTGTTACAACAGTATATACTTATGATGGCGAAATTTGAAAATTGAATTGCTTTATGGACAATTTTCTTTGTTTTTGTTAGCCGTGGATCTATGTTTTCTTAGAATTTTGACTTGTATACTAATACTAGTTGCTTAGGGCTACTTTACTTAAGAGTATTTTTTCGGTTGTACAACTGTAACCACGTTTCTTGCAGTTAAATTTTTTTTAACCAAAATGTATTTTCTACGTGCTTTCAGATGTTCCATTTGATGCCAACCCCACAGGGAAGCTTCTTTGTGCAGAACGACATTTTCCGATTGAACTATGCCTGAAGTTGAGAGTAATCCATGGTATTGGGAGGCCTGAAATGTCAGGTCATTCCACCAGTTTGTTTATCACCGTTCAGTTTTTTAGTCATTTTAAATTGAAACTTGGATTATATTTTATCGTGCTTATGCTTCAATGTGTGCCTATGCAAAGTCGATTTTCTTGGTTGTCATTGAGAATTGATGAAATAGATACTTTCTTCAAATTCAAGTGATTTGCTCAATACTACTCCCTGCATTCTATCAAATTGCAAGTGTACTATATGCTATTATACCGGTCGAAACGAAAATCACAGCTTTAAACTTCTACATCATGGAAATTGAAATATGAATGTCCAAAATGAAAGCAGTACCGGCACTCTAGGCCCAAAAAATACAGGGTTTCAATTTCATCTTTTCCTTTAGACAACTAATACATAGATACAAAGTTGTTGAAATGTTTGGTTGTGCCTAGAAAATTAAATGAAAGAGCTGCACATCCAATGGAACAACTTGGGTGATCTTGATGAAGCTATGTTTGATTGGTGGCAATGAATCAGGTATTTATCTTCCATCCAAGTCAAACTCTGGTAAGTTCACATGAGGTAGGGCAGGCATATTAAGATGAGGCAATTCAGTAGCTTCAATCTGATGTTGTATTGCTGAAGTTGTCTTCCTTTTCAGAATTGTACCCAGGGATTTGAATGGATTGCTCAAGCCATTTCTGAGTTTCAAAATGAAAGACACTTCAGAGACTTGCCAAGCAACAGTGAGGATAATCATTGCTGAAACAAGGCAGTGAGTTATGAAATTCTGCCTCTTCACTTCTTTTAGCTCTTTCACTATCACTTTTTCTATTTTCACTCTGTTTCTTCCACTTCTTTCCACATTTTCACTTTGAGGCTCTAATTCTGTCTCAATTATTTTCTCATCCTTTTGCTGAGCTGAGATTTGGGAGTGGTTAAGCCTCTGTTCTTCTCTTGTTGATTCCACCTGTTAATGGCAGTAAAGGCCAATTACAAGGACTAAATTACTTGTTCCCCAATTAGAAAATGAAAGAGTTTTGACCATTTGGCTGCGCAAACTAGAAGATTAGAATAAACTTTTAATACTGTCCCCCTATTTCTTTGGTTCTCTTGCTTTGTAGAGAGAAAAATCGAACCTCTTCTAATTTAGGTCTGGTTTAGTATCCATTTGGTTTTTGAAAATTAAGTCTATCTTTCAATTTTTTATCATGGTTTGCATCTTTTTTAAGTAAAAGAATTGATCTTCTCTCAAAAAATTAGCTTGATTATTGAAAACTTCATTACAAAGTAAGAAATTCAAAGGAGAAATGGGTATTTGTAGGTTTAGTTTTTTAAAACTACTCAACAAATGTTGATCATATTTTCATGTTTTTCCCCGCCTATTGATTCAACATATAAGTTCTTTGAAAAAATTAGGTTAAATGAGCATTATAGACAAATGCCTAAATGTACCAAAGAAATGATTATCAGTTTTGATTAAAAGTCCACTTACCTTTTGGTGGTGATCTCGGTAAATGATTGTTTAGGTAGGCATTGGTAGTTCAAGGTTGATTCCATCAATAACTGGAAGTCTAAACTTTAAAAAATATTATATACATCAATTTCAAAACCTATTTAGAACGTGTAAGAATAATTGAGAAAAAAGTTTTTTTTTAAAAAAAAATTATTTTTATTTAAATATTTTGACAAATTGTTGAAAATATTTTTTAAAAACTATTTTTAGTGGTTAAATACTTTAATTTTTTTTTAAATTAAACATATGAAAATATATTTCAAATTTATTCTTAATTATGTTATTGAGATTTGGAAAATGATATCTTATTGGCCTTAAAAATAGTATCTTGAGGGCATGTGCCTAGAGTTTGGTACCATGGTAGAGAAGAAAAGGAAAGAAAATTTCGGTAGGATGATGACTTCATTTTCAATCCTCTATTTTGAAATTTAGGTTTGTTTTCTCCCAAAATTCATGGCGTCATGTCTACATTTTTTTTTCGAAAAGAAAAAAAAAGTTTTGAAAATGATGTTTTTTTTTTTTTTTTAGATGTTTATGGGTGGGGTGGAAAACAAGAAAGTTTTTCGGTCTCCATACTTAACTCTTATTCAATTCTCTCCATTTAAAAAAAAAAAACCATTTCAATCTGATTTTTGCAAGGATTTGGGCAGAGAATCCTTGTGAAAAATTTGTAGGGAAGAGATCGAGAATCAGTTAAATTATGTTGAAAGTTAAATATCTATTGTGAATGGATTAATTTTGAGAAATTATCATAAATAATTTTTAAAAAGTTTCTATCTTTCATAACTAACTTTAGCATATTTTGGAAAAGCTTGTGGAAATAGATTTTTCCGGTGCTTCTCGATTGAGATTGACCACCAAGATAAGGTTAAAAGATTATTTTTTTCATTTTATATCTAAACTATTAATACTTTTGGATTTTTCAGTGAGATTTCACCCAAGATTAACTATGAGATTTTACATAATTTTTCTAAATATCATGTATCCAGAACTTTTTTTTTTTTGAATTTTCAAATGGATTTACTAGTTATTCAAATAATTTTTCAAATAGATGTTGGGTGATTACAGTGAATCTTGATGTTCATAGTGTCCAAGATTCCATCAGAAAAAGACAAAAGAATCAATATATTGGACAGAAAATAAAAAAATTAGTTTTTTTCTTAGATATCTGTGCTCAATCTTGGCCAAGAAGTACCAAAAAAAAAAAACCATTTGAATTATTCAAAAGATTGAGCTAGTTGTAGAAAGAAGAAACATTTTGAGGACTATTTCGGACAATCTTTCGTTAATTTTTCATAAAAAGTCTTAAATCTTTTAAATGAAACAAAATTAAATGTCATTAGAAGTTATTTAATTATCATAATTCATATATATATATATGTAATGGTATGGAGAACGAGTAGCTTATGGGAAAAAAAATTTCTCCATTCCCTCCGGAGATGTCCATTCAAGAATAAGGCCTCGTGGGACCTCGGGGAGGAAAAATTTCACATAACTTAAAATAGGATTGAGAATTTTTTTTTTCAAGCTACAAGGATAGAAAATGCATTCTCCATATTTGCTTCTATCAATTTTTTTTTTTAATTTACTATAATAATTTTAATAATTAAGATAATAAATAAGTTTGAATTTAACATTTTTTTGAAGAACCATAAATACAAATATTTTACCTGAAAATTTAATATTAAATTTAGATCATATATATAAATAATTTTATAGGTAATTATTACTTTCTAGTTTTCTTGTTAAATTCAAATTGTGGAATTGATCACAAAAACAATCGGTGAGAAATTTGACTATTTTCTAAAATAGTTACTTAAGTTGGTTATTTTTTTAAAGAAAAAAATAAAACGAGAAAAAAATTTCAAGATTTCACGTTTCATATTAACTAAACCAAGTTGAGTGTATAACATTATAATTATATTTTAATATAACCAAAACAAGTTGAGTTTATAACATTACAAACGTATTTTAATTTAACCAAAAAAAAAAAAAAGATAAGTTTGTAACTTTATTAACATATTTGAACTTAACCAAACCAAGTTGAGTTTATAACCTAACAAATTATTTACGCTCCATGTGATAATCATTTCGTTTTACGTTTTATGTTTTTAATTTTTGAAAATTAAGTCTATTTTTTCTTCATTTCTTACCAGGATTTCCATCTTTCTAAAGTTCGATTGTTGAATTCTTAGCCAAATTCCAAAAAAGAAAAACAAGTTTTTAAAAACTATATTTTTAAAATTTTAAATTTTTACTTGGTTTTTTAAATCATTGCTAAAAGAGTAGATAACAAAGGAAAAAATTTGAAGGTGAGAAATAGTGTCTATAGGCTTAATTTAAAAAAAAAAAAACTAAAAAACTAAAACCCCTTTTGACAACTATTTTGTTTTTTGTTTTTTGATTTTAAAAATAAAGTTTATTTCCTCATCATTTTTTTTACAATGATTTTCATATTTTTTAAGTACAATAGTTGAATTCTTATTCAAATTCCAAAAATAAAAATAAGTTTTTAAAAACTACTTTTTGTTTTTAATTTTCAAAATTTAACTCGATCTTTTAAACTATTGGTAAAAAGTATATGACAAAAGAAGAAATTTAGAGGTAGAAGTAGTATCTATAGGTTAGATTTTAAAAAACAAAAACAAAAATCTAAATAATTACTAAATGGGGTCTAAATCCAAGCCTTAATGTTCTAATACATTTTTCTAATATAATTTTACATTTTAAGATTTCAAATTTCAAATTTAAAACATATTATATTTACTAAAATTTTAAATTGGCAGACATATTGACATTTTTCATATGGGTTTAGCAGTTGAATCAACATTATTTTTTTATATCATAGAAAAACGGATGAAATATAACAAAAGTGTTCCTTTTTTATATATATACATAGTTTTTTCTCCCCAGAAATATCTTCATTTTCGTAATCATAGAGATTATTGAAAACCTTGAAGAATAATCGAAAACAATAAACTGGAACTCTCCAGAGTTCTACTCTCCCCTTTTCTTTCTTTTTTTGAAAATCACAAAACATTTGAATCTTAATAGTAAATAAAACAAATCGAAAGATACTTTAAAATTCAAAATTAATAATGAAGTAATTTTGTGCATTCTTCCGAAAGCAAACTCTTAAATCACCGATTAATCTAAAAGCTTAAGTCGATATCTACGTATGAATTTGATTAACGTATTAATCTAACCTGAGAGAGTAATCGGGAAAGAAGTTGCAGATCGTGGGCGTCGGCGCCGGAGCTCCGGTGAGAGGCGGTTCTGTTGTCGTCCTCCTCCATCAGTCTTCGAATCGCAAGGCTGATGAGCTCCATCTCCTCCGTCGCCTCCGCCATCCCTTTCTTTTTTTGCCCTTTTTCCCTTTCAACTTTCTTCCTCCGGCAATCGAATGATATCACTTTTCTTGAGGAACAGCCTCCAATTAATATTTGACACGTGTTGTCTTTTGAATGGTGTACTGTCATTCTTTCTGTCCCTTTTCGAACAATTGTTTAAGCAATTTGTTCATCTATTTAATTCTTTTGCTAAATAAAGTTGTGCATAAAGTAGGGTAAATTTTCATCAAACTTACTCATTTCGATAAAATAAAGTTGTGCATAAAAATGAGTATGCTTACACATTAATTTTTTAATAATTTTGTTAGAATTCTTAAATTTTCACTTGAATGGTTAAATAATTCTTGATATTTTGGTTAATATATCATTAAATTCATGATACCAATATAGATATAAAGGGATAATTTTTTTTTAATATCCACAACATATCACCAGTATCGTCTATATATATTGGCGATATATCATTTAATGGATATATAGTTGACATTATTACAAAAATGTGGAAATACTGTTAAAATATAATGGATTCGTCGCCCGATTTCGCAATATGTCGTTTTTCTTTCATTATTCAATTATTTCAACCTCTAAGGCTCTATTTAGTAATCATTTGATTTTTTTATTTTTATTTTTGAAAATAGACAATATTTCTACCTTCAAACTTATTTTCTTTTAAATCATTGTAAAAAATGAAGAGAAAATAGACTTAATTTTTTTTTTTGAAGAGGTATTGTAATTAAAGTGTGGGGTGGGGGAATTGATCCTCAAACTACGAGGTTGATAGTATGAACATTACGCCAGTTGCCCATAATAGACTTAATTTTCAAAAACTAAAAACAAAAAACGAAATAGTTATCAAATGAGATCTAAATTTCAAATTCACTTTTTTTCCAACCTTACCTTCAATCCAAAATTTTTATTTTTAAGATTGAATTTGAAAAAAACACCACGAAAAAAAACTATATTTTGAATTAAACTTTTTGAATTTATTTAAATTTGTTTCTTTTATTATCTAAAACTTTCATTTCCAAAAAATAAATTTTGAAAAGAAAAAACCCTACATTTTGTGTGTTTATTCTCATTGAAACTTTTTTTTTTTTTTTTTTATTGAATTTTCACTTCATTTCACCTAAAACTAGAATTGATGTGAATTTTGCTTCTTTTTTTACCATGCAAATTTTCATTTCAAAGAAATAGAAGAATCTATATGTTAAATTCATTCAAAATTTTTCATTGAATTTTTATATCATTTCAGCTCAAATTTAAATTGATGTGAGTTTTGCTTCTTTCCATAATTTTAAGCTTTTATAATTAGAAGTTGAAAAATAAGAGATATGCAAACTAAAGAATACAAGGTAAAGGAAACTACGACTATCTAGATTTGCTTGAGGTTGGGGCTGAGTTAGGTGACGAAGAAAATGATCCAGTTTATGTGTGGGTTAGGGCTGTAGATCTCGATGATGCTCAAGATAATCCAATCATGGTTATAGAGCTGATGAACCAGGAAAACCTTTCATCCGTAGAAGAACTACGGATGATGATGCTCAAGTTGATGCAAACTCACTTTTTCAAATATGGAGGTAATGAGTTTGGATAGTCAATATATACATGGACAATAATGCCTATGGCAGTAGTAATCATGGTTATTGTAATAGCTTTATAGTTATTCAAGTGACTACGTGCTTTGTTGTTGTAATGATTTGACCAGTGGGAGAAAGACAATAATTTGGATTGAGTATAGAGATGCAATGAAAATAATCTGAGTGTGAATTGGGTATTCGCCAATTAGGCCTCCAAGTCCTCTTCTTGTTGCCCAAATTTCCTCTCCAAACAATTAAATATATTTCATGCATGTTGGTTTTTTTTGCGTCTAATGAACATGGTTTTGGACATAACACATCGATCTAGACACAAGGATCCTTAACTTTTCCTTATGAAAGTGACTCAGATTCAAGACCTTTATATTATCTTTATTTTTCAAAGCATCTTTATTTAGATGAAACATGGTTTGATCCAAGATATCCTTCTATTGGTATCATTAGGGCCAAACGTTGATACTCATGCATGTCCAATTATGTTAAAAATTTCAACATACTATGACTTGAGAGAAGTATTGTTACTGTCAAATAAATTTAGCTCATGTTGGGCTAGTACCTCCTAGGTCATGATCCTATTGTTGACTATAGTATTTGTCTTTCTATCTGTCTAACTAAGACTTTATCTATGACATATTCATTTTCGGTCTTAACTATTATCTATTATTTCATTACTAATCATATTTGGCTTCTAATACTTGATTTATATGCTTAAAGTCATAGTTTATTACTTAAATAAGTTTGTTCTAAAATTTCACTATAAAGTTCATAATATTTTATAAATTTTTATGATATCCATAATTCTTTTCATAATATCCATAAATTTGAGTTACCGATATTTACATCAATAACGATATTTAAGTCCTTACTTTAATATAGTTTTTTGCTAATTTTTTCTCAATACAATATTATGCATATGTTTTAGGCTAAATTATAAAAAGTGCTCTTGAACTTTGTACTTTGTGTACAAAATACTCTTCAACTTTCAAAAGTTTCAATGATACTATTAAACTTTTCAAATGAGTTCAAAAATACTCTTACCATTAGTTTTAAACGAAAATTTATAGTGTTTCGTTTCAAAATTCCTTTGAACTTTCAAATTTTTTAAAACATCCTTCACTTAAAAGAAAGTTAAAAATACCCTTACTCTTATTATATGAACAAAAATTCTTAATACTTAATTGTAAAATAACTGTAAACTTTCAAAATTTGCATTGATATTCTTAATCTCTCAAAAAGATTAAAAATGCTCATATTATTAATACAGTGATAAATTTGTTTGAAGTTTTCTTGATTTTAAAAAGAAGTAATTTTAAGATAAATTATATGGATATCCTCATTTTTCAAATATAGATAATCTCATTTTTCTTCTATTAGTTCAATTCTTACACCAATTTTTTTTAACAATCAAATATAAACTAAAGCTTCAAAGTTAAAACAAAAAACCTCATAAAATTTCAAAGTTAAAACAAAAAACCTCATAAAATTTCAAAGTTAAAATCTCCCCCTTAAAACTTACCAAAATGATGAATAACCAAATACAAAAAAGATGTATTTGATTATTAACACTCATCAACTACTTACAATATTGTTCAAACATTTAAGCCAAGATCCCTTAGTACTTCCATTATCTTTTTTTCTTGTTATAGTCTATATATCTTATTTGGAGAGGACAACTTTTTTTTTCTTCTAAGATAAATAAATGTCAAACAATTGATAAAAAAAAAAAAAAGAAAGGTAAGAGAGTATTGAAGAAGAGATAGAGAGAAAAGATAGAGACGAAAGAAAACATCAACTGTTTCTGTTCATATAATAACAATAAGAATATTTTTTATTTTTATTTTTATTTTTTTTAGTTTTAGTCTAAGGATAGTTTTCAAATTTTTGAAAGTTCCATATTTTTTACCCAAAACACTAATAATTTCTACCTAAGATTTATCGTAAGAATATCTTTGATCTTTTTGGAAGTGTAAAATATTTTTTTAACTTTAGAAAATTTCTTAAGATATTTGAAGAAGATGGCAACTCTTGTATAAGAAATGTAATTGGATGGAATTGCGAGTTTAAGCTTAAAATTGATAGAAAATTAAAAATTAAAACTATTTTTTCCTTCTTTTGTTTAAAGAAAAAGAAAAAGAAATAATGAAAAAGAAAAGACAGAGGGATCGGATCATCTCTCATTTTGCTTTTATAAAGTTTGATAACCTTTTTATTTGGCTATTAAATCAGGCGGTGGATTTGACTTTTATTCTAATCTCATTTGTTCATCTTTTTTCTATTTTATCTTCACATTTGTAATGTAATAACTAACAATTATCTAACTCTATTATCTCAAAAAAAAAAAAAAAAAAAACAATTATTTCACTCTTTATGCGTATATATAAGAAAGTTGAGAGAACCTTTTAATTTCTTTGGAAGTTGTTTTAATTTTATTTAGGTAAAAAAAAACATTTTTTTTCTCAAAGAACTCAATCCTCGAGAGAAATCTCCGTTTCAATCTCCTAAAATTTAATAGAAAATTTTGGAAGTACGGAACATTAATTGGGAGAGCTTTCTCGATTTCTATTTCATGAATATCCATAAATTTACAAGTGTATTAGACACAAAATTAAAAGGTGTTTAATAAATTCAATCGAGTTTAATAATCTTACAAATTATTAGAAACAAAATCAAGAGTTTGTGGACTATTAAATACTTTTTTTTTTTTTATAAATTTGTATTAAAAAAAATAGTAAATACAAAATGAATCCTAAAAATCATTCCAATGACAGATTAAAGAACCTCAATAATTAAAATAATCCAACATTAGTTGGCCTGTCAATGTATCTGGTAAGAGTTGGAGATTTATTAAAGTTACTTGCATCACTAAAACCCACTAACTAGGCTATAATTTATCCCTTACTTTCCCTCTTTATTTTTTTAAGAAGAAATATATAATATCTTACACATTAAAGTTGAAATATAGTCAATTACTCAAGTTAGTTTTGAAGTTAAATTGGTTATTAAATTTACTAAAAGGTTATATATTTGAATATACTAAAAAAAAAAAAAAAAAAAAAGAAAAGATCGAAGTATTAATATGATTGTCTCGTTGCTTTAAATTTTAAAATTATATATTTCATACATCAACTCACAACTTTTTTTTCCTTCGAGTTTAACAAGTCAAGTTCTTAATTTCCTCACTAAGGGAGATTAGTTTGTATAAATATCTCATTTCCTTGAATTAGTAGTGAGGTCAAAAGTATGGTTTAGAATTTCGATCAAAATCTCGAAATATCCATCCAAATTTTGAGATTTGGATGGTCTCAAAATTTTAATTGGAGACAATTTTGTTTTAACCAATTTTGACAAAATTTTGAGAATATTCCGATTCCCTTATTTCGATGAAATTTAGAGATTTCAAGAAAATTTCATTTTTTTAAAATTTTATGATCCCAATTATACATAATTCTATAGTTTCACATGTTAATGTCATTTTCTACAAAGGATTGAGCCATTTTTAAGTGTTACTTTTTCTAATTTCAATTTTTTTTCAATCTTTAACTTTATATCAAGTCAAAACTTTCATTTCTAAAGAAATTAAATTTGATAAAACCACAACAAATAACCTATATAATTTTTTACTTTATTCAAACCTTATTAATTAAATTTTCACATTATTTCACATCAAAATTGAATTTATGTGGATTTTTTTTCTTTAACCATCCAAAACTTTAATAATTTTCACATTATTTCACTCCAAAATATTCATAAACTTAATACTATTTTGTAATTATTTTCCATTTCTTCTTTAAATTTCTGCTCTCACGTCAACATTTACACAAACGTTTACAATAGATATCTAAATGTTGTCTTATTTTATAGAAATTGTGATTAAAGATGGTCAATTATTATCTAATTAAGCCACAATTAAAGTTTTATTAACTAATTATAACAATTTTCATCAATTTCAATAATTGTTCTTAAAATTTTCATTGATATTGATATTTCCATCGTTATTACCATAAAATCAGGACTTCACTATTTCCATCGACATCAATACTTTGAACTTTGATCAAAAGTTAAGTATGAAATATGAATGAGATAGATTATAATAAATTGAAATTAATAATTGAATTACTAAATCAAAGTTTACTATATTAAATTCATTTTTTATAGTCCATTACAAAATTTAGGAGATATTCATTCAAATCCAATAGTTCATATCTTTCACTCATGTCCTTCTCCCATCAATTAGTACTTAGCAAAGAAATAGAAAATTTTAATATTTTTTTAAACGATTTGAACATTTCACTTCTTAATTCATCATATATTATTTATTATTTGAATTATGTGAAAATTAACACGTCAATTTATTATTATTATTATTTTTTAACAAAGCATCAATTCATTATAAAAAAAAAAGTATGACAATGAGACAAAGGTTAAATAATCTTTTTAAAACACCTATATTCACACATTTATTGTTTATATTATATGAATATTTACGATAGGGTTAAATAATCTTTTTAAAATACCTATATTCACATGTTTATTATTTATATTATATGAATATTTACGACATTTTATTACTTATTTTTATATATTTATAGTGTAATAAAAAGGTCAATTCACCCGAAATATCTAAATATAGAAATTTAATTCCATGAATGAGACATTGAGAAAATTTCTAAGACATTTGGTAATATTTCCACCCACTTTAAAGTACTAATAAATGTGTATAATAAATAACCTGACCCACATGAAATAACATAAAAATAATTGACCTTTACTATCACTTGACTTAAAAGTTAAAAACTTCTTGTCTATTACTCATATTCTCTAATTAAATCAGAGATGAACTCTAAAATGAAAATTAGAAATTTCAATTAATATTTGTTTGAATTCCATATGATGATGATGATCATCATCCACAATTTCAACAATTTCAAAACCTAAAATTAAATGACATTACAAAAACACAATATGCTTTACCGATATCCCTGAAAACAAAAGGCACCATGTACAAGGCTGGCCGGAGCCGGCGGTCATAGAAACGAAGATCGATCCGGAGATTACAGAGACAGAGGAATCAGAAACAGAGAAGCAGAACGTAGAATTGAAACAGAGAGTGTATGTACCTGGAAATTGGAAACGGATGAAGAATCTGATTCCGATTAGGGAGAATCAGATGTAGATGTGAAGTTGAATGACGAAGGTGAAGAGGGAAATTAGGGCAAAGAAGATGAGGGAATGGATGAAAATGGAGGCGCCGCTGGTTTGGAAGTTGCCGAACTGAACAAATCGGTGGTGGCCAGGGACTTGAAAGAGAAGACCTGGGGATAGAAGAAGGAATAGAACCACAGCCACGAAAACTGGGCCCCAATCCGCCATTGTTTTCTTCTTCACCGCCACTTAAATTTTTTTTTTTTTTCTCTCTCTGCTTTCTGAATCATTGGCCTTGTTATATATTTCGTGGAATTTCAAAATGACAGATTTCTCCTTCCCTATTTTCCCAATTATTATTATTATTATTTTGTGTAGTGGAGATATCGTCTTTTTCCTTCTTGGAAATTGTGGATAGATTTTCTTTCAAAAAAGAAAAAAAGGGATAGATTTGTACTTTTCATAAAAAGGTAGAATAGTTTTGGTTTAAATACACTTTCTTCCTTTTTACTTTTTGGCTTTGCTTTCTTATTTTCAAATGATTGGGTTTGGTGTCTATATTTTTAATTTTTGTTTATTTTGATCTTTATATTTTGAAAATATATTTTTTTATCTTTTTATTTTTAATTTTGTTTCATTTAGGTCCATAAACTTTTAAAAAGTGGTCATTTTGGCTCCTTAAAAATGAAAAATGGAGTGTAGAACAAATTGACGATTATGTTTTTAATGTTTATTGTCCCACTCTGTTGTTTCATGATTATCACAACACTCTTAACAGACGAGTACTTTATCGAAAGAGGGTTGAAATTGAAAAAAAAAAAAAAAAAAAACTTTGCTCATAAAAATATAGCTTAAAAAAGAAGAAGCAGAAACAAAAGCAAAGGCAATCTCTTTTGTTGGGGAGACACCTCCAACTTTTTTAAGTGAAGCCAAATATTCATTTGAAAACCATTTTCATATTGCAAAATAAATGTTTGATCTAATGTGTTGATGTGAACAGGTCTAAAGTGTATTATTTTCACTTGTGATTGACAGTCAATGATTTTGTTCAAGTTTTGTTAAGTTTAGATTTAATGTTATATGTTCATGTTTTGTTCAGTTTAATTTGTTTGTATTAATTTGATGGCTTTGTTGACACCTTTAAGTTTAGATATAATAGTTAAATTTAGTGGTTTTGATTGTCCAACGTATGGTTTGCAGGGTGATTAAAGTTTAATTTGGGATTAATGGTTTGTTTAAAGTATGCTTTTGAGGTATTTTGCTTCAATAAATTGTTATTTTGGGTTAATTGTGTGGTTAAAGTTTGATTTGAGACTATTTTTTACTGTTTTTTTTCTTCTTTTTCCATTGTGTAGTTAGTAGCTTGGGGTTTTCTTCTTCTTCTTCGGAATTGGTTACACATTTGGTATGTTTTTTTTTCTTCTTTATGACAAGATAACAATGAACAGTACAAAAAGGGCTATAAGGCTTTTTAAATTGGAAGTTGTTTTAGATTTGAATTTCTTGTCCTACCTTTTATTGTATTATTCTATCTATTAATATATTATTTTTATGGTAAATTTATCGATCATTAATGAGTCGCATATTTTTAGGTCGTTTTGAGAGTCAGAATGATAATTATGCACTTTTTATATAGTTTTGAGATTCAAAGTTATACTTAGATAATTTTTAGGTAGTTTTAGAAACCAAACAGATGCTAATTCACTTTTTATGTATGTAAATGATATGATACCTTTACATGCAAAAAGATCAAAGATGGATGTTCAATTCCATAATGCTATAATCCTCAATACTTGATGAATTTTGTATTTTGTAATGTTGTATAGTTACAAATTACATTTGATGTATTTATTGTATTATTAGATAATTTCTTTAGTTTCTAATATAAATTGATTACTAAAGTTCAATAATGAAAGAAAGTCATTGTATTTAATGCATACATTATGAAATATTTCATGTGTCTATTTAGCTAAAAACAAGTGCTTATAATGTAATGGACATAATTTCAATGTTGTTTGTCATAGCATAAGATTAAGTGATATATATGATATCTTAAAAAAAAAAAAAAGAGGTTATATATATGATATGATAGCCTTAGAAAATGGTAATCATATGTCAAAGAAAGCATTAAAAAAAAGCTATTATATAATAAAGATAATATTGAGAATAAGCTATTATGTTAGGGATAACTTTAATGGTGAACGCAATTGAATATTTTCATAGCTATATATACATACTATATTTTCATACTCTATTATAGTATCCATTATAGCTTTACAAAAAGGTGTTAAAAAGTCTCACTTTTAATAATATAGGCTATTAGGATATTCGAAAAAGGTCATAAAAAGTATTTTATAGTCTTTTCCGTTAGCTATTATAACTATTATTTCTTGTAGTAAAGTGTTTAAATAAGTATTTATAAGTGAAAAAAAAATATTTATAAATATTTAGAAATACACTCTTAGTAAATTTGAATATATCCTAACCCACTGCTATTATTATTTGTCAATTCTAGATTGAAAAAAGGTAATTTTTTAGGTTATAAGTAGAAGAGTGTGGATTTCAATCTTCGATTAGATAATTATGTTCACTTTGGAAAGAAAAAAAAAGAAGTGTGAATTCGATGATTATACTGACTTTAGCCAAAAGAAATTATATATCTAAAATAGACTCTAGGTCACTCTGATCAATCTTAGAAGAATTAATTTAGGAATAAATATATTTTATTCAAATAATTGAATTTTACGTCGACATAAAATAAAATTGGGTGATAACTGACATAAAATCTTTTTTTCTTTTTAAGGTCAGAAGCTCCAACTTTAGGGATTTTTTTTTAATATTATTATTTTAAAACTTATTATAATTATGTAATAGTTTTGAGGATTAATTGTTCAAAAGATCTATTTTAAAGGTCTAAAATGGCAAATGACCTAGTTGTTTAAAAAAATGTCAAATGACCATTTGTTAATGTCACGACTACGTGAAGTTACATTATTGTCCTTCTTTTTTCTTTTTCTTCTTCTTCTCCGGTATGAGAAATCTTCCTTTACACGTCGTCTTCTTCTTCTCCAGCATCTTCTCCTCTGTACGTCGTCTTCTTCTTCTTCGACACGACGAATCCATGCAAGTAGCTCCGATACGACCAACTCTGATGAGCAAGAGACAAGAGAGAGAAGTGATTTTGTGCGTGATGAAACGAAGAAAGAGCGAGACGAGCTAGAGCAGATGCGTGAGATGAGCTAAAATGAGAGATATAGTGATTTGTGAGTGAAAAAAGAAGAGAGAGTGAGACAAACGAGAGAGAGATTACATTTTTGCATGCACGCGAGTATATTTTGGTAATTTCACTCGAATTTGACGTTAGCAAAAGGGCATTTAATATTTTTTTAAAAAAATCGGGTCATTTTATATTTTCCACCTAATTTTTGGGTCATCCATCTTGCAGATCCTTTTGAGCATAGTTTTGAAATTTATTTGAAAAATATTGTTGTTTTGCATAAATTGTGATGATTGAACTATTTATGGATCAAAATATATTACAAAAAATTATTTTTAAGATGCGATGATGCATTAGAATATGAAAACCATTAACTCCTCATATTTTCAAAATGTAAAGAACAAATTTAATGCATCCTCCAATTGATTTTAATCATACCATTAATTTATCATAAATCACACCTTCCAACCGATTTAATGCATCTTAACATTTTAGTTTGGAATTTTCTTTAAATATTTTGAACTTTCTCACATTTTGAAAAACATTGTCAAGAAGTTTGGGCTTGAAAAGGTGAGTATTAAACGAACCCCAGCTTCTACTCATGTTAAGCTGTCGAAAGACTCTGAAGAGGTACAAGTTAATGAAAGTTTCTATTGAAACATCATTGGAAGTCTATTATATCTTACTGTCAGAAGGCCAGACATTGCATTCGCCATTGGTGTATGTGTGCAAGATATCAGTCTTGTCCCAAGACAAACCATCTCTTAGTTGCCAAATAGATAATCAAATATATTAATGACACTAGTGACTATGGGTTGCTATACACTTTTGACATAGTCAGTTCCCTAGTTGGTTAATGTGATGCTGACTAGGCAAGAAGTTCTGAAGATAGGAAGAGCACTTCAGGAGGTTGTTTCTTTTAGGAAATAATTTGATAAGTTGGTTTAGTAAGAAACAAAATTGTGTTTCTTTATCCACTACCAAAGCATAATATATTGCTATGGTATTGAAGGAAATCGAAAATGAGATTTCCATGAGCAATGGAACAAGACTATTCCAAATTACAATCATGAATCAACAATGCATTTACAGTCAACTTCAATACAAATGGTTATGCAAATAATATAGAAATTACAGCATGAGAATCTCAAATGTATAGAGGGAAAAACTGTACGAACAAATGCAGACGCGTCTCCAAGTTCTTATGTGCACTCTGATCGCTCGAACAACAGCAACCACGAGCGCTCGACCTACACGACCGCAACACCGCACGAACATAGCACGAACACTTTTCGCTTGTCCTCAACGATCTCCTTGGTCACAAACTTCTTCGCAACACGAACGGCTGCCACAGCACCACGAACAGCCTCCAGAAAATCTCGACGGTGTCGAGTTGAGTCTGAAACCACCAACAAGGCTACCTTGATATTCTCGGTGTGAGAATCCAGAGGGTGGGCTCTGTTCGGACTTGGTATGAGGCAGACAAACGGAGGAAACAACGATTGCGTACACGACTGGCCAAGTGGAAGATGGCTGAGACCTATCATATAGGTCGATGCCCAATCGTTTAGATAAAGCATGCGATTGTTTAGCAAAAGCTATGTGATCGTTTAGCTCCGTCTGTCGCGTACAGACTCTACACGATCGTTTACCTTAGGCCAGTGATCATCTAGCAAAGCTATGCGATCGTTTAGTAAATACTGCACGATCGTTTAGCTCGCACCTGCACGATCGTTTAGCTCTGCCCAGCCGCCGTTTAGTAAATCCAATTTTACTTGACGACTACGTGAGTTCTTTTACGCGAGAGAAAACTCAAAATCCTTTTCAATCTTTTGTAAAACCTCTTTTTTCGAATAGGAAAACCAATTTCCTTTTTAAACTCACGGTTACCATGATCCGATAGCCACCCACTACTTTTGTTATTTAAAAGAAAAAGTATTAATTATCTAAATAATTAATATTATTTAAACATAAATGGATAAACCCAACTTACATACCTATATTTATAACCTATAGTTTTAATATTTCATCTCATGAAACATATAAACCATAGTTCTTTTTCTATTCCATGGTACTTAATGTAAATCTCATTTACATCAATCCCTCCATAGATATATCTTATATATCATACCGATTATAACATATATAATCAAAATACCTTCTTGTCATTTGAACATTTCAAATCAACACCAAGAACTGATCCTCAAACAGAGAATCCAAGCTACCAAGAGGACCTTATGGACCTGTGGCTCCGAAGCTCCAACGGTATGTGAATAAGTGACTAAAACTCTTTAGTCACGAGATCCACCATCCGTTAACTGCTAGACACTCCACTAAAGACTGACAGCTGAACTCTTTTATCACAAATAATTATGTGTTCATCTTAACCTATCAGCAACACGACAACCCTTCATAGATCGCTCGTAAGTACAATTGGGCCAATAACCGTTATGCCCCTGTAGTTACATCTTTCTCCTTAAGTACCACTGATCCCTCTAATGAAACATAAGTCATAGTCTTACTATGACCGAGTCTTCTTTTCCAAAAGAGAAGCTGTGGCCACTATGTTCAAGCCCCGAAATCAGCCCTTATGGGAGCAATCTCTTTACTTATCCCTGCTTCGGGAAAGAAGTGAATTCCATCTTGTGGAGAGTTCCTAGCTCTCAGATCAGACAAGTCCCCCAAAAAGGTAGGGCAGTTGAGTTGCAATCTGGCCAGCTCTCACCCATACTAATCAAATGACTGCCCTCAAAGGCAGGAGTTCTCAAAACACTCAAGATTGAGGTCATGTCACCTATGGTCATTTAGGTGAGATATAAGTCTCTAGTATCAACGACATTATATACAGAGTCTAGTCATCTCGTAGTCTAGGTATTATACAAACTCTTTGTATAGGACATCCCCGCTCCACATCTCCACATGAATGGTCAGGATCTACCATCTGTAGTAGTTTACAACACTTGTAAACCTCTACAAAGTGGGCCGTATCTGTAGTGTCACCAGGATCAGGTATCCCACCTTAATCCTTATACTACAGACTGATTTAGGTTATCACTTAAGGCATGATCCACTTATATATCACATATACATGCTTAAGTTCACATAAGATAACCAAGGAGCTTTGTTTATTGGATATGAGTAAATGCTAGAATTAAATAACACTTATTTGATTCATTGAACAATGTGTATCTTTAAAAAACAATGAGACTCCGGGAGAATTAGGACTACCAATCCCAATAGGTAGTAGTTGTACTCAGTTAATTTAAATGAAGCAAATTCTGAATGAGTATGATGTTCCACAAGAGGCCATGACTCTGTACTATGACAACATAAGTGCCATCAATTTCTCAAAGAAACCAGTTCAACATAGTCGAACCAAACATATTGACATTAGACATCATTTCATAAGAGAGTTGGTCGAGAGCAAACAAAATGTGTTAGAACATATTCACACAAAGAATCAACTTGCAGATATTTTCACCAAAGCATTAGATACTGTTCAGTTTGAAGCTTTAAGAGTTGCTCTGGGGCTTTGCACTATTGATGTATAACAATTAAACATTATGTTCGTTTTTTAGCAGGGTTGGGCTTCATGGAAATTTAAGCCCGTTAAACGGGGAAAATGTGGATTAGCCCTATTTTAATGCTTCTCTATTGGGCTTGTTGGAGAATCAGGCCCACTGGCGATGGAAAATGTCCTTTTCCTATTATAGCCCACTATCAGGTTTGTAGTTACTTATTTAATTCAAATTTAAATTTAGTATTTTTTGCGATTATTAAGAAGGAAGTTCAAACTAAACTATATGGTGCTTCAACTTCCTCTCCATGTTTGACGAAACCCTGGTCCTTTTCATCTCGTGTGTGATCCTTACTCTCATCGAGTGGTGAACACTAGACAGAAGAATTACAATCTGAAACAAAAATGGTTTAATACAAAAAGCAAGCTAACAGGAAGAAGAATGTTGAAAGCGTTGTTCCTTCTTTCTCTACGAACATATATGGTGTAAGGATGCGAGGGCGTCTTCAACAGAGTAAAAATGTTGGGGTTATGCCTCCTTTTGCAAAACAAAGACGATCTGGAGTCAGCTCTACTTATAAAGAGAAAGGCAAAGGCAAAATAACTCCTACTACTTTAACTATGATTGACTTAGTAGGCCATGGGAGAGAGATCCCTATCGAACAGGGCCATTCTTCCTCCAGTACCTCATCTGAGTCAATGCATGAGTTCATCTAAGTCAATGCATGGGTTTAATTGTGATTGACTTAGTAGGCCATGTGACCCTTTCCAGTAAAAGGTCTCTTAGTCATCTTGTCTTCAAGGCATGACTCACACACAGGTAAAGAATTTTCTTATAACTCGCTTAGAAATCCATTCTTCACCAACCTCTCAATCCTATTGAGATTGATGTGTCCTAATCTTAGGTGTCAAAGTTGGGTATTTTCTTTAGGAGAAATTTTAAGTCTTTTATGTTGAGTTACTGTAGCCTTAAACATTTCTATGTTACAGAGGGTGTTAGTTGCTAACGGTCTTAGCACATAAAGATTGTTTTCCAGTTTTACAGAACAAATACCAACACCATTTTTAGAAATAAACACTTTATTTACAATGAAGTTGATACAGTATGAATGTTCAAGCAAATACTTTACAGAAACAAGGTTCCTTTTTAAATCAGAAACTATATAAACATCTTCTAAAATAAGAAATTTGTTCTGTAAAGTTAACCAGAGACCTCACATTATCACAGTTGAGATGACGTGTCCAGTTCCAACCCGCATCTGTTGGGGATGATGCCCTAAACTCTCGTGTCCTGTAGTTTGTAAATGCAGTTTTGAACAAACGCTTGTGATGTATAATATATGATATTTTCTTCACTTATTGTCTATGAGCATTGGATGTTTTATTTGCTTTACCACAAACCAATAAACTAAGATCCTTGGTTGTCGTTTGTTAACTTAAGCATGTATTTGGAGACATATAAGTGGATCATGTCTTAAATGATGACCAAAATGGTTTGTAGTATATGGATAAAGGAGGGATACCTTATCCTGGTAACACTACTGTAAACCTCGTACTCCATTTTCCTACATAAGTGAGTAAAAGCGTGCTAAGTAAAGTTGTGAAAGGAGGTAAAGAAAGTAAGAAGATGGAGGAAGAAAATTCTAAGTGTTAGAAATATCTAGTCATAGGTGAGTTTTAGATAGTATAACAAATGAAAATTTGGCTAAGTATGGAAGCCAAGTGTAAGCATGCATTGATAGAGAAGTGTGGACGCATGAGGTTGTGTGTTAGTAACTAAGGCTTGTAGAGGCTAAGTGTTGAAGACAAGGATAAGCTATGCATTGGAACTAAGGATGAACACATGAGTTGAAGGATCTTGCAAGATGCATTGATAAGGCTTGCGACAGCCAAGGGGCTTGCGAGGTTATTTGGGCATTGAAGAAAGCCAAAGTGTGGCCAAGAGAAAAGCTATGTGTAGCAAAGCATGCGGCAACCTTAAGTGTGCGCGAGCATGGGCACTGGGCATTGGAGATGCGTGCGTTGGACGATCGTGTAGCAAATGAGCGGCGCTACACAATGAGGTAGGCGATCGTCTAAAAAATGAGTAGCGCTACGCAATGAGGTATGCGATTGTGTAGAAAATGCGCGGAGCTAAGCGATGTGGTAGGCGATCGTGCGGTAAAGTGTGGTGCTAGACGATACGAAGGGTCGCGCTAAACGATATCGCTATGTGTTGGACGATAGCATTAAGTGATGGGGCATTGGCACTAACACGATCGATATCAATGATAGATGATGAGCTGCACGATAGGAGCTGGGCACTAAACGATGGGGTATGCCACAAGGTGTTGAAACTCGATGCACGTTAAAGTTATGCTATGAAGCGAGGAAGGCCTAACGCTTGGTTGATATGTTAAGACTAAGCTGAGTGGGCTAGGACATGCATTGGCTTAGGAGTATGCGACCAAAGGAGGGACGCAATAGCCTCTAAGTGAGCTATGCATTAGTCAGATTGGGCGAAGCATTGTATGGAGGAGGCATGCAGCCATGTGGTTGCAAGCGTTGTTTTGGGAGCTGACCCTTGCGTTGATAACCAAGAGGAAAGGATCATCTTAGTGATTGATCAGCTAAGCCAACTGTCATACTCAGGTTTGATATTATCCCTTTAAAGATGAGGTGGCAGCTTGATGTTAAAAGAAGAACATGCAGCTGCTAGTTTAAAAGGGAAACTCAACTTCAAAGAAAGGGTTTGAGAAATTAACTCGACTAAATGGAGTAATTTTAGAGCATTCAAACCCTGAGTATGTCCAGTTACTGAGGTTGAAATGCTGGAAGGAGATTCTAGCAGAATCGAGCTGGACAATGAAGAATCTGACTGAAGGTCAAATTCTCAAGTAAGCTTGGGCCAGTCTTGAAGATTTAATGATTCCGGCTCAACCACGAGGAATTATGAGTTGAAATTTTAAGGTAAACTTGCTAAGACATTTTAGAGAATGTTTGTAGAAGGAAATTTATTGAGAAAATGCCTGAAAAATTAGTTATTAAAATTGAAATTTTAATCTAGAATCTTGAACAAGCAGGGAGCTGTTTGGGTTGAACAAGCAAACAGCTTGAAGGGCTTGACAATGATGTTGGGCACATGCGTTGAAGCCTGAATTGGCACAAGGATGCACTGAGAAGCATTAAAACATGTAACACATATTAAAGGCGTAAGCGCAAGTGCTATGTGGGCGTTGGATCCTACAGGTAGACACACAAAGTATTAGGCGCAAGGTTGCGTTGGAGTTTATGGGCACGACCAAAAGAATGCTTGGGGCATGCGTTGATGTGCCATAAGACGGGTGCATGAGCTAAACGATTGGTGCAAAGGTTACTATGCGATGGGTAGTAGGGTGGGCTGAAAGCTTGGCCGCATAGAAGGCTTGAACGCCTAATGCAAGGCATGGATATAGGCCATGGACGCATAGTGAAGAAGTTGCTGCCTAGTCAAGTTAAGGCCTAAGAATTTGGTTAAGTGTTCAATGCACAGTGAGCATAGCATTGAAATATTCGATATCAAAAGGAAAAGTACATGAAGAGGATTGCAAAAAGCTGTGAGTGAATTTAAATACTTTAAATGTTTTACGTAAATTTCTAATGCTTATGAATGTTTAGCAATGCATGTTTACTGAAAGCTATTTATGACAACTATTCTCAAATAGTTTCCAAGTAACGCACTTCACATTGATGTTATGTTTATGCTATGCTTTTCAATGAACATGAGGATGCGTTAGTACAGAATGCTTTAGGGTAACTAAGTCATTAAAAGATAAGAATATGCAAGTTCAGCATGAGTAGCTTGGTACTGAAGGACTAGATGAGAAGGTACTAAAGCTCAATCTTATATTTGAATAGCTCGATACTGAAGGAGACGGAGAAGGTATCCGAGCAGCTCGATATTGAAGGACATAGAGAAGGTATCTAAGCAGTAGTACCTAAGATATGATGGTACTTAAACTAGAATCACGTGCATGTAAGGAAAGTTGTTATTGGTAGTATTGAGATTACTCCACACTAACTATGGATTGACGTTGATGAATTGAGTAAAAGGTTCTCTCTCAACTAAGGATGCAAATTATGTTTTTAGGAAGTGAACAAAAGGGTTCCTTCCCAGTTAAGTAGTAATATAGTTAAGCATGATAAAGAGTGAGCAAGAAGGCCACTCTAGACTAATAGACTAAGGCATAGTCCAACAAAGCATAAAATAGGGCTTTGTGATGTTAATGATGACATGAATAATAGTTGCCAAGTTTATGTTTCAGTTAAAGCTTTCAGTTCTACTATCAGATTTATGTATGAAAGTTATGCTTTAAATATTAGTCACTCACTGGGCTTCTAGCTCATGTTTTCAAATGTTTTTCCTCTCAGGTAGCGGTCAGTTCCCAGAAGACTTCTCTACTACTGCTCTGCCACTCAAAGAGTTAGGTTGAAAGACGCTTAATTGAAGATTTGTATTAGTAAGTACACATGTGCCGGTCATGTAGGGACTAGTATTCTAGATGGGGCTCACTAAGTTGTAATCTACATGTATGAACAATGCTATAAAACCCTGTAATGTAAATGTGTTAAGTTCTAAGTTAATTTGTTCAGTATGTTGATGAAATGTACGTATGCAGGGTTTTAGCAAATTAAATAGGTTAGTTAGGCAGTAAGTGCCAACAAAAGGGTTGGTAACTACTGTAGTCACAACTTTGTCCAGGTTAAGAAGGTAATTTGGAGCGGGGTGTGACAGCTACGGTTGCGGCCTGCTTTGTAGAATAGTTACAAATGTTGTGACTTGCTACAGATGGTCTGATTCTGATCATTCATGTAGGGACATTCGAGCGGGGGTGTCCTATACAAAGAGTTTGTTTAAGATCGGACCACAAAGTGTTATAGTCTCATTATATAACGCCGTTCATGACAGAGACTTCACTTCACTAGGATGACCATATGTAACATGACCTCAAATCCTGAGTGAGTTGAGAACTCCTGCCTTTGAGAGCGATGTTGGGAATGTCCTAGAACTCGCAGTTCGTGTTAAACATTCTATTTATCAATAATAATAAATTGTTGATTTTGCATTCCATTATGAAAATCCAATAAACATATCCATGGCTATTAGCTAAATACTTTAACTTTATGTGGTGACATAAATAAGATCAAGTTAATAGTATATAGCTTAAATTGTCTAATAAGTATATGGATGAAACTAGGTATATCATCTTGGTAACACTATTGTATGCGGCCCATTCGTAGCTATTACAAAGAATTGTTAAATGCTACGAACGATGTGATCCACAGATTGTTCATATTGAGACATGTGAGTGGGGGCATCCTATGCAATGAGTTTGCATATAGACTGGACCACGAAAATAGTCACTCTTCTTTATAACGACCGTTTACTGTTAAACTGACTATTTCATTTATTAAATAACCTAGGTTAACTCAATCTTAATACGAGCTAGTTATGAACTCCTGTTTGTTCGGGATTATCTTTTGATCTGCAAACGGTAGAGTAAGTCCAATAAGCCTCCCATTTTGGGGATAAGACCGGATGAATAGCTGAGGACATTGCCCTCAAGATGGAATTCACTCCTACCCGATTTAGGGTTAGCAGATAGGTTGTTCTCGTAAGTACTGATTTCAGGTCTTGAACAATCGAGGCCCCGCCTTTTCATGATAGAGAAAGGACTTGATTCAAAGGAATTATGAATCAAAATTGTTCATTAGAGGACCAGTGGGAACTTAAGGAACAAGATGTATTCACAGGGGTAAAATGGCTATCTTGACCCAGCTGTGATTACGAACAACCTGTGAAGGATCAACTTACTGATTATGGTTATTTCAAGTGGATATAATATATCTACAGTGAGGGGAGTTCAACTATGAGCTATAGTGGAGTGACCCATTAGTTAATGAATGGGGGTTAATTTGGTCTAATGAGTTTAGCCGATTAATCTCGGATCATTAAAGCCTATGATCTGTAGGTCCGCGAAGTCCCCCTACTAGCTCGTAAATGGATAAGCTTTATAGTAGCTTGATAAATTAATTTGAAACGTTCAAATTATAATTAAACGGAATAGGAGAATATATATTTAAATATGATTTAAATATATGAAGATAGATTTGTGTATAAAAAAATATTAATTTAATATTTGATATTAAATTAATCAGAATTATTTAAATAATTATTAATTTTATTAGAAAATTAATAATATTTTCAATTTTAAAAACGAAATTGATTTTGTAATCTTATTTGATTTTTCAAAAAATTGAAAAGTTAAAAACATGCACAAAATGAAAAAACAAATTTTTCCATTACCCATCTTCTACTAACTTACACAAATATCACTTGCCTACTTCACATTTACTCCAAGCATGAACTGTAACTCCTGCAGTGTTCTTCTTTGAATTTTCACCTGCAATAAATAAAGAAGATTGAAGTGAATTTGAGGCATGCATTCAATAGAAATTTTAGAGAAAATTTCAGGTTGAAGAAAGATTTTTCAAACAGTGTGGTGCAGTGAGCATCTCCTTTCTTTCCGTTGCTTCAAGCTGTTCTTGGGTCCCACAACTCGTTCTAAAGCTCCAAGAGGATAGTGGAAAATATCTTGAGGTGGTTCATGGTGCATTTTGGAGAAGAAAACTGCCGTTGATCAAGATCTTGAAGAGTTGTACAAAGGTATGACTACAAACCCTCTTTTATTAGAATGAACATGCTTTAGTTTCTGTCAAAATTAATGAATTTGAATGCTTATTGATCCTTGTTACTTTAGCTGTATGTTGATACACTCTTACAAGCGATCCTTTAATTTGCATGGGTATGAGTGGCCAGATTGCCGACTTAAACCTACCACTTTGGGGATTCGTTTGATTTGGGAGCTGGGATATTAGCTACACAAGATGGATTTCAGTCCTTCCTCGAAGCAAGGGTAAGTAGATAGATTGCTCCCTTAAGGGCTGATTCTAGGGGCTTGAACGATGTGGTGCCACACACCTTCTCCTGGCCCGAGAGGTATCCACACATAGTAAGACTATGTTGTATTGTTCATTAGAGAGATTAGTGGTACTTAAGGAATTAGATGTAATTACAGGGGCAAAACGGTAAATTGGTCTAGTTGTACTTACGAGCATCTATGAAGGGTTATCGTACTATTGATTGGTTATATCTGATGGATACAAAAATATATCTGTGGTGAGAAAAGTGCAGTTGTCGGTCTTTAGTAGAATGTCTGGCAGTTAACGAATGGTGGATCTTGTGGCTAAAGAGTTTAGTCAGCTATTCACGCACCGTTAGAGTTTCGGGCCATAG
Organism: Benincasa hispida; assembly: GCF_009727055.1. NCBI lineage: Eukaryota > Viridiplantae > Streptophyta > Magnoliopsida > Cucurbitales > Cucurbitaceae > Benincasa > Benincasa hispida. Next base: position 68,278,015 of record NC_052349.1, read on the forward strand.
GTCTATAATGTCCTTTTGGTAGCTCAATGAATTCAAGTTGAGAATCAGTTTTTGTGTCAGTTTGAAATGTTCAAATTGACAAGAGGAAGTTCGATTATATATGATATGATTGAACTCGTTAATTATATATGATATGATTGACATTATGTATGAGATACATTATTTGGAGGAAAATGATATAAATATGATTTATATCTAGTGGAGGAGAAAAGACTATGGTTCATATGTTGCATTTGATGTGATATTAAACCATAAGGTAATGAATATAATATGATTATATTTATTATTTATTTTTGGACAATTATGAGATAATTATGTCAGCATTTTCTCCGTAACCGTGTGATAGTGGAGGTTGAATTCAGTTTTCATAACTGAAGAATAAAATGAAAATCGTTTTTATTTTGCAAAAGATTGGTCATTCACTCACGTTGTAGTGTATATTGTCTATCGTATAGCAAACTAAGGGCCTACACGATAGCTCAACATTTCTACACGATCGTATACACGTGCGCGGCTTACTAAACGATTGCATAGGATTTGATAAAGAGCATCTAGTTTTTTCCTAAATAATCGCGCGCCAGAGCGTTTACTAAACGATCGTCTATACGATCGCAACCTATTTATTAAACGATCGTGTACCGCTTTCTAAATGATCAAGCATTGTCTATACGATAGACATCAACCTTTTCCACTTGCTTGGTCGTGGTATACAATCATTTCCTCCTTCCCTCTGCCAAATCCAATAGAGCCCACACATCCTGGATTCTCATATCGAGAACACCGAGGGTTCTAAGTGGTGGTGTCCTCCCCGTTGCTGTGTTCGTGTGGAGGCCGTTCGTGGGTAGACGATCGGGTTTTCGATGGACGATTTGCTTGGACTTTCTCAACGAGAGTGGGAGGAACAATTCCTGTATGAGAGCGAGATTTTGGTGAAGAAGAGTTCTTCAACTGGTACGTATTTCATTATTTTGTTATTTAGTTGTCAAATTATGCCGATAATTTGTTGTATATTACATATCTTGTTTGTTAGATTATGAATGCGGTAATTCTGTCACAATGAATTTGGAATGATCTCGCTTCCGCTCAGAGGTACACTTGTATAAGAGTTCCTTCAGCATCGTCATCTCACCAACATCTAGTTGCTGCCAATAACTAATTCATTGAAATGAAGAACAAACATGGTTAGTGGCCTCAGAGTCTATAATCCAGGTAGAACCATCATTCTCCACTAAGCAGGTTTCCAATACAAGTAAATCATATTTACCTTGCTTGCCCTTCTTCATTTCTGCCAAGTATTTGGGGTAGTTCCTCTTCCAATGCCCATCTTAGTTGTAATGGAATCAAATTCCCTTTGTAGCCTTGATTTGTTTTCTTCCCCTTTGAGCGACAACTACAGGGTTAACTTTACCCTTTCCACCCTTCTTTTTCCACTTTTTAGTGCCAGAGGAAGAAGGTACAGACTTAGTCCTAGAGGTAAAACCTCTGTGAAACTTTTTAGAAGATGAAGCAACATTTACTTTACCCTTCTGTTCCTTGCTTTTCATCAAGGATTGGAAGGTATGTAGCTCATTGAGTAGAGTGGTCAGGTTGTAGTCAATCCTGTTCAAAACAGCATTGCTACCGAAATGTAGGAAACTTTCAGGTAAATATTCCAAAATAAAGCTAACCTGACTGGTTTCATCGATGCTTGACACATTCGTTTCTGCCACGTTGAAACTGACTATCATGTTGAGAACATGTTCTCGAACAAATGCACTTTCTTGCATACGAGCATTGAATATGTATTTCAGAGCGTCATGCCTGAGCTGTGCGGACGGTTGTTCGAACATTCCCCTCATGGACTCCATGGTCTCACGAGCCGTGAGCATGAGCTCATGCTTCTTGGCCAAGACTTCGTTAAGACTTTTCAAGATATATGCTCGGGCCTTATCATTTTCCCATGTCCAACGCTTGTAAGCTTCCTGAATGTTTCGAGGGGCATTAGGAGCCGGAATGGGAGGACAATCCTCTATGAGGATAAAACAAAGATCATCGATAATCAATATTGTGTTGATTGTGTTTTTCTAATAAGTGTAATTCTCTCTTGTTAATTTATCCACGACGAGTAAGTTTAAAGTAGCGGTAGCCATTATAAAGTAATTACTGAAAATGAACAAACTATTTACATTTAGTCTACTTGCATTAAACTATTTAAGATAACCAATCAAATTTTTAGCAAAATAGCCTAGTGTACCCTAAGTTACATCTATTTTACAATGATGTTTCAATGAGGCAAGACAAAAGTCACCGTAGGGTGATCAAGTGACTCTTCACTGAAATGAGACATTCTCAACCATTATACAGAAACTACATCAAGTGTAACTCCTTATTTTAAGTTCTAGAGAAAAAATGATTGGGACATAAAACTAAAGTAACCCTATTCATTTCTAGAGATTGAATAAAGCGTCATGGAACACTGCCATCCCTTAGGAGGAAACCCACGATGCCACGAGGTGATGCATGAAACTTTATTTAACCTAATGAGAGAGGCCGAGGGATGTGTTGTCACATGTCCCGCTCCCATTTACTATAAATACTCTCTCTATTCACCTTGTTATTGACCTACCCAAATGCCACCCGTAAGAGGACACCCATGGTGCCTTGAGGCGGAGAGTAGATTTCACGATGTGAATTTATAGGGAGAAATGTGTAGAGGATAAAATGAAGTATCATATACCCATTTTCCTCCCACTGAGTGTTTTACCTGGTGTTAATTAACTTAGAAAAAATATTCGGCTACTGATTTTTATCTAAGTGAACGTTTAATTTGCTAAAAAACAACACTTGTCTTTGATGATTAAACAATTTTGATTGAAGTTTCATTAAACTCTTTAATAGACTTTGACCAAACTTGCATGCATGTAAAATCTATCTAATTCACCTTTCAAGGTAGGTTCCTAGGTAGGGGTGCAACGTTTTCGTCAACTTAAGTACCCCAGCCTAGCTAGAACCCACCTCAGACGAAAGGTCCCTTATGAAGGAAATCAGACATGAGGATTTCCATGAGTAGTGGAAGATCGTTCCAAATTTCAATCATATTTGAACATTAATAATTACAATTAAGAAACAGAAACATATGGTCATGCATAAAGCAAAATTACAGCATGCTTTTCTAAAGATCAAGGGAAGAATTACACATACCTTTGAAGACTCATCTTCAACACCTTTGATCACGAACGCTCGTTCATAGCAAGACGACAACACATGAACACTCGTCCACCACGACCGCAACACAACATGATCAACAAAGAACTTGAACACTGCGACCTCCAAGATCACGAACATAGCGAACTCCACACGAACACCACGAACGGACTCCAAATAACCTCGACTAGTGTCGAGTTGAGTATGACACCACCACAATGGCTACCTTGGTATTCTCGGTGTGAGAATCCAGAAGTGTGAGTTCTGTGTGGACTTGGTTAGAGGCAGAGACCAGAGGAAGAACGATCGTGTAAACGATTGAGCAAGTGGGAGATGACAAGGTCTATCATATAGACGTTGCCCAATCTTTTTAACAAAAGTTATGCAATCATTTAGCAAAAGCTGCATGATCGTTTAGCTAATCGACTTGCTGAGTGTCTATCGTATAGAAACACACCACGATCGTTTAGTCTCTCCAAGCTATCATTTAGCAAATCTAATTTACTTGACAGACTTTCCGTGAGTAATTTTCGAGAATCGAAATCTCAATTCACAACTTTTGCAAATCTTACATTACGTAATTTAGGAAAACATTTTTCCTTTTATCTCACGGTTACCATAAAACCACCAATAACCTCCCACTCAATTGGTTATTAGAGAAAAAGAGATAATTATCCAATAATTAATATTATTATAAAAACATATGATAACCATGGTCCTTAACGTAAATCTCATTTACATTAATGCTCCACTTGATGTATATCATACATCATACCGATCATATCATATATAATCGAATTACCTCTTATTAATTTGAACATTTCAAATCAACACCAAGAACTGATCCTCAACTTGAATCCATTGAGCTACTAAGGGGACCTTATGGACCTGTAGCTCGAAGCTCCAATGGTACGTGAATAACTGACTAAACTCTTTAGTCACGAGATCCACCATCCATTAATTGCTAGGCACTCCACTAAAGACCAATAGTTGAACTTTCCTTACTATAGATATATTATGTGTCCATATCAACCAATCAATAGTGCGATAACCCTTCACAGATCACTCGTAAGAACAGCTGGGCCAATAACTGTTATGCCCCTGTAGTTACATCTAACCCCTTAAGTACCACTGATCCCTCTAATGATCATAGGTCATAGTCCTACTATGACTGAGTCCTCTCTTCCAAAAGGAAATTGTGGCCACTATGTTTAAGCCCCAAAATCAGCCCTTAAGGGAGCAATCTATCTGCTTACCCCTGCTTTGGGGAAGGAGTGAATTTCATCTTGTGTATCTGAGTTCCTAGCTCCCAAATCAGACAAGTCCTAAAAAAAGTAGGCATGTTGAGTTGGCAATCTGGCCACTCTCACCCATACTAATCAAAGGACCGCCCTCAAAGGCAGAAATTCCCAAAACACTCAAGATTGAGGTCATGTCACATATGGTCGTTTAGGTGAGATGTAAATCTCCAGTATCAACGGTGTTATATACAGTGAAAAATAATCTCGTGGTCCGGTCTTATACAAACTCTTTGTATAGGACACCCCCGCTCACATGTCTCCACATGAATGGTTAGGATCTACCATCTATAGTAGTTTACAACACTTGCAAACCTCTACAAAGTGAGCCGTATCCGTAGTGTCACCAGGATCAAGAATCCCTCATTAATCCTTATACTACAGACCTATTTAGGTTATCACTTAAGGCATAATCCCCTTGTATATCTCATATACATGCTTAAGTTTACATACAATAACAATGGAGCTTTGTTTATTGAATATGAGTAAATGCCAAACAAAATAACTGTTATTTTACTCATAACAATGTGTATATATAACAAACTAAAAGACTCCGGGAGAACTAGGACACCAATCTCAACACCTTATAGATATGTTTATTACATATTTAATCTTTTAATAAGAATCAATTTAGTCCTATTAAACCGATTAAAAGATTAAACTAAGATTTATAATCTCATTAGAAATATGATCTTAGGTCTGTCTCATTCATGTTTTAAAACAATTTTAAAAATGATTATAACCTAAGATTTGTATGCAAATCTTAATTATTGATTTTAATTCTAATTTTATTTAGTTATAACGATTATAAATAAATGAAAAAGTTTAAAACATTCATTGCATGCTTGACATACTTTAGCTAATCATAACATTTATAAATTAACCTAAGGTAGTGTCATGCTTCATGCAATCTCCATTCATAAATAACATATATAACAATTATATAATAAGGTAATGAATCATACTATAGCATACTTCCATACATTCATTCAACCATATATTCTAACAGTTATAATATAAATGATGCATGGATATGCGATAAATGCATGCAACTATAACATTTATACTATATGATGCAGGAGCATGCTATATAATTTAAATCATGCATATACATATATTATAACACTTATAATATAAAATGATGCATGAATATAAATGCATAACCTATGGTGGGTTTTACAACTATATGAAATACAATATGACATATAAGGAAAAACATACATCATATGTATATTTAAATCTAACAGCTAATGTACTGGGATAGGACACCTAAAAGAAACTTAAAGGCTAATGATTACAAGAGTAAGAGTCATCCGGTTTGAAACGAGTGAACCAGGCCTTGAACCGTTCGAATCGAACCACCCTTCAACGAACTCTTTGTAGTGATCGTGTAGCAAACTTGTTGTAAATGCTGCAGAAACTTGCTGCACGATCTTGAAGCAAAAGTTACACGATCTTGTAGAACTGCTTTTGTGTAGCAAAAAGTTACACGATCTTGTAGAACTGCTTTCTTCCTCATCGAAGCACAGTTTAGAATTTCTTCTTTGAAGTTCACCGGGAACAATACAAACGACTCAAAACAATGAATATAGACTCTATAACATAATTATGCCCAAAACAGGGGCCTTTACAAACCAAATTTGTAAACGAATAAAGCCTTAAAAGTAAGTATCCTATCTCAAAAAATCCATAAAAAAGAAACCACATTCATCACTGAACATTCATCGCATGAATTATGAACATAATGCATAATATTAAAACCCACCATTACTGTAAAATTGATTCAATAAGAAAGGGAATTTGGGATCAGTAAACCAACGAACTTGGCTCTGATACCAATTGAAGGATCCCAAATTGAAGGGAACCTTGAGCAGAAGCGGATCGTCCCAATTTCCATTTCTCATAGAATTTAATATTTACAGAAAAGAAAGAATAAGATATGCATTTACATAAATTACCGCATATTAAGTTAAAAGAAAACTTAGGGTTTAAGAAACCCTTACATTTGAAGACTTCTTCAAGTATCCCTCGATCAATATATGAACACTACCACAATGGTTTCCTCGGTATTTTCAGGCAGAGAACCCAAGTGTGGTGGGCTCTGACTATTTTGGAATGAGGGAATTTTGATTTGAGTAGAGAGGAGGATGAGTGGAGGTTGTTTTGTTGGGAATGTCCTAGAACTCGCAGTTCGTAAATTTTGTGTTAAACATTCTATTATTCAATAAAATATTATTGAGTATCTTATTCAATAAAGTTGTTGATTTTGCATTCTATTATGAAAATCCAATAAACATATCATTGGCTATAGTATGAATACTTTAACTTTATGTGGTGACATAAACATGATCAAGTTAATAGTATATAGCCTAAATGGTCTATAAGTATATGGATGAAATTGGGTATCTCATCCTGGTAACACTATTGGATGCGGCCCATTTTGTATAGGTAATACAAATGATGTGATCCACCGATCATTCATGTAGAGACATGTGAGTGGGGGCGTCATATGCAATGAGTTTGCATATAGACTGGAACATGAAATAGTCACTTTTCTTTATAACGATCGTTTACTGTTAAAACTGACTATTTAATTTTTAAGTAACTAGGATAACTCGATCTTAATCCTGAGCCAGCTATGAACTTCTATTTATTTGGGATTATCCTTTGATCTGCATGGGTGAGCGTAGTCCAACAACACTACTCAATAAGCCTTCCTTTTTGGGGATAAGACCGGATGAATAGCTAGGGACATAGCCCTGCAAGATGAAATTCACTCCTACCCATTTTAGGGTTAGCAGATAGGTTATTCTCTTAAGTACTGATTCAAGGTCTTGAACAATCGGGGCCCCACCTTCTCATGATAGAGAAAAGAAATGATTCTTAAGTAGTATTATGAATCGAATTATTCATTAGAAGATCAGTGGGAACTTACAGAACGAGATGTATTTATAGGGGTAAAATGGTAATTTTGACCCAACTATAATTATGTGTAGGAATGTATTAGCAAGTAGCGGAAGTAACAAGGATCAATAAGTACTCTATTTCATTAATTTTGGCAGAAACTAAAGCATGCTCATATTAAAATAAATGGGTTTCAAGCCATACCTTTGAAGAACTTCTTCAAATCTCGATTCTCAGTTGCAAACATCCCTAAATCTTGTTGTAGGCCACCTCAAGTTCTTCCCTACTATTCTCTTGGAACTTTAGATTGAGTTGTAGGACTCAAAATAAGCTTGAATGAAGGCAACTTGAAGAAAAACACACAGTAGCAACCCACTTGAAGAACACTTTCTTCAACACGAATTTTTCAGCAAAAATTCTATCGATTACATGCTTCAATTCCACTCCAATCTTCTTAATATATTATAGACAATCATGCAAAGAAGATGGCTGCATGAGATGCAACTCATGCTTGGAATTATTGAAGCTAAATGGAGTGGGTTTTTGTGTGAGCTACTTGAAAATGTAGTGGAAAAAATCAAAATTCCATTTTTGTGTTTTTCTAACTTTTTTCAATTTTCAAATTTGATTACAAAAATCAATTTAATTTAAAAAATAAAAAATATTATTAATTTTATAAAATTAATTTCATAAATTATTTTTCGAAATAAAATTAATAAATAATTATTTAAACAATTTAAATAATTCTAATTAATTTAATATCAAATATTAATTAATTTTATACAAATCCACCTTCATATATTTAAATCATATTTAAATATTAATTATCCAATTCCATTTAATTCTTAAAATTATACGTGTAAGGATATCTCATATAATTACTAATTTCTTTAATTCTAGTTTGAACATTTCAAATTAACTTATCATGCTACTCTAAAACTAATCAATTTACGAGCTAGTAAGGGGACCTCGCGGACCTACAGATCATGGGCTCCAACGATCCGAGATTAATTGGCTAAACTCATTACACCGAATTAACCCCCATTTGTTAACTAATGGATCACTCCATTAAAGCCTATAGTTTCACTCCCCTCACTATAGATATATTATGTCCACATGAATTAACCATAATTAGTAAGTTGACCATTCACTGGTTGTTCGTAATAACGACTAGGTCAAATGTCAGTTTTACCACCAAGATTATGTCTTCTTCCTTAAGTTCCTACTGATTCTCTAATGAACAACTAATTCGTGATCCAGTCACTAAACCAAAACTCTCTCAGCCCAATGAGAGGGTGGGGCCCCTTGTTCAAGACCTAGATTCAGTACTTGAGAGAACAACCGTACTCCTATCCCTAAATCGGGTAGGTGTGAATTTCATCTTGCACCCTATGTCCCTAGCTATCTATTTGGTCTTACCCCTAAAATGGGAGGCTTATTGAGCCGACGCTGTTGAGCCAACCCTCACCTTTGAAAATCTATGGATAATCTCGAATAAATAGGAGTTCATAGTTAGCTCAGGATTAAGATCGAGTTACCTAGGTCATCTAAGTGAAATAGTCAGTCTTATACAGTAAACAACGTTATAAAGAAAGAGTGACTTATTTCTTTGTTTGATCTTATGCAAACTCATTGCATAGGACGCCCCCACTCCTCATGTCATAACATGTACGAATTAGGATCACTTCGTTTATAATACTTTACAACTCTTTGTAACAACTACAGAGTAGGTCGCATCCCATAGTGTTACCAGAATAAGGCACCCAACCTTATTCATATACTATAGATTATTTTGACTATTTACTCGAACCTGATCTATTTTTATGTCTCCATATAAAGTTCAAGTACTCATGTAATAGTCATGGGTCTTAGATTATTGGATTTAGACTATTTATTGACTATAGAAAATGTTTATCTTTTTACAAACTGCGAGTTTTAGGACATAAAACCCAATATTACGAACGACCTGTGAAGGATCGACTTACAGATTATTGTTTATATGGACAAAAATATATCTACAGTGAGGAGAGTGCAACAATCGAGCTATAGTGGTGTGTCTTGATAGTTAACGAATAATAATTAATTTGGTTGAAGAGTTTTAACGAATTAATTACAGATCGTTGGTGCTCATGATCTCTAGGTCCATTAGGTCCCTCTACTAGCTCATTAAATTGGAGTAACAAATTGAGTATTGATGTATGAAATTCGCGTTACAAATTTGAAATGTTCAAATTCATTTTTTTAGGGTTTTCGATTGATTGTATATGATACAATTATAAAAATTAAATTTAATTGAAATTAAACGAAATTTGAAAATCAATTAATATTTAAATTATGATTTAAATATAAAATTGATTCATTGGTGATATTAATATTTTATTAATTTAATATTTAGATATTAAATTAATATTATTAAAAAATCAATTAAAATTAGTTGTATTTAAATTAACTATTTTGAATTAATTTTATAAAATTAATTTAAATAAAATGATTTGATTTATTGAAATCATTTTAAATTAATGGGTTTTTCCAATTTTAGGAAAAACTGACTAACATATTTTATAGAATATCATCAAATTCCAATCGTTCTTGGTGATGATCTTCAAGCTGGAGTTGCCTAACATGTAACCCTATACATTTGCATGGCTTTTACCTATATATTGATGCCTCATGCATGAAGATTAGAGAGAATGCAGAAAAACCTGAAAACCTTACTCTCGTTCATCATCAATTCAACTTGTTTAAGTGTTTCCACCACACATTCCAGCTTGAGCATAATAGAGAAGATCTCGGTGGTAGTCTTCTCAGTGATTCAAGCTCTATCTTGGTGTTTTTCAGCTGATTTCGTGGAGGAATCTTCAAAAGTAATATGTGTTTCAAACCCTTTATGAATATCATATGAACAACATGCTTAAAACTCAAATTAAATGTAGTTTAAGTGTTTATTGATTCTGTATTCTTCCGTTGCATGATATATCATTCCTTCATGTTCACCAACAACCCAAAAACTCAGAGAACACTTTCTGTCTTTCACACACTCTCCCTAACGAAAAAGGAGATTCTCTTTTTTCTTTCAAAAACCAAAATACGGCAACCACCCACTTACGTGGGTAGAGAGAAAAGAGGGGGAAGAAGTTGTAACTTCCTCCCTCATTTAGATTAAAAATAAATAAATAAATATATATATATATATATATATATATATATAAATATGATAACGAACTTATCATATAAATATATATTAAATTATATGTTATATCAATATAAACATATAATCTATAGTTTTAATATTGTATCATATACAATATATCCTATAGATTCTTTTCTCTTTCCTATGACATTTAATATAAATCACATTCACCCTAAATTTATATATTAAATTATATGTTATATCAAATATAACATATAATCTATAGTTTTAATATTGTATCATATACAATATATCCTATAGATTCTTTTCTCTTTCCTATGACATTTAATATAAATCACATTCACCCTAAATTTAACAATTATGAATCTAATTCATATAATTAATATTCGAATCATATTCAAATATTTATTTCCTCTCACTAAAGCTATAATGTATCAAATACATTATAATAATTATATCACATATAATTAAAATAACTTAATTATATCATATATAAATAAATCCCACAATTAATTTGAACAATTCAAATTAGTCCAAAAATTGATTCTCATTTAATCCTATTGAGCTACCAAGGGGATTTCATGGACCTATAGCTTGAAGCTACACTACAAGAATTCTAGGCTTTAATGTCGGTTGGAAAAAACTAAAGCGAATGTACAATGTCGGTTTCTTAAAAAATAAAAAAGCGGATCTTTAATGTCGGTTTTAAACCGACATTAAATATGGGGCTACAATGTCGGTTTAAAACCGACATTGTAGCTTTCTATTTATTATTTCCCCGTCAATTTTCACTTTTTGTTTCCTTCCTTCAATTTTTTGCTACCCTCTCAAATTTTAGGGTTTGGTTATATATAGGAAAACGAAAAGAAAGAGAAAACTTAAACTCTAGCCATATGACTCCCTTCTCCCTCGCGAGTTCTCTCACCTTCGACCCTCGCCGTTTTCATCTCCATCAATTGCACAAGCGCCGTCGGCCATATCTATGCCACCACCTTCATCGATCATCTGCAGGTCTTCGTTTGTCATTGTTGTCGATTGTAGTAGATTTTAGTGGGTGTTTTCCTCTCTCCCTTATGAGTTCCCTCACCCACGCCTGTGTTCATATAGAACATCTTTGCTCACCTTCGCTGCTCATATGCCTCCCATCCGCACCTTTGAACGTTTTGGATGGTCAATCATCGCCTACCTCGAACAATAGGTTTTTGTTTTTCTCTCATTCTTTCAGCTTTTTTTTCTCTCTCTTTTAAATCTCCCTCACTACCACACAAATTTGTGGATCTGTGGTTGCACCGTTCTTTTAGTTTCCACCGATTCTATTGTGGGTGAGAGTTTAGTGAGTTTCTCTTTGACTTTCTTGTTTTCTCTTGAATACCTACTAAGATTTTGGCCTAATCTTGAACTACCTATAATGTATGGATTATAGATTTGAGGTTTGGAAGATTTTTGAGTTTGGAAGCAGACTATTCTACAGTATTAAAGATTGCTTCAAGTGTTTTGACAAGTTCTTAAGATTTTATAAACTTTTTAGATTCTTTATTAAGGCTGGAAATTGGGTCATGACCCCTAAATATTGTGTTTGGATACACTTGATTGGAGTTGTGTCCTTTCACTGGAAGAAAACACCAGGTATCATTCAGCACCTCAGAGCTCCAACTACTACAAGTGTTGATCTCTTTTTCTATAGATTTTTGGCTGAATATACCTTGTCTTGTATGTGTTTAATGTAGCTTTGTGTGCATAGGTATTATGAACGCCTATAGTTGGAGACCATAGAAATTGGAAACCATTTCATTCTAATTCCCACAAGAATCAAGGAAAGAAATAATTCCTCCCTTTTGGTATTGACTTTGAAATTGGAAGTATTGCAAAAAATAACCCTCACCTACACCTTCATTGTAAGCAACTGACTTTACCAGATGTCTTTTTTGCACTGTTTAATGAATCTAAAAAAAGCCTTGGACAATTGCAGCTCCTCTATTAAAAAAAAAAGTTTTCTTTTGATTTATTTATTTAGTGCAAATGAACTATTTGATTGTGGTTTTATATAATGTTTTGTTCAAAATTCTATACTGCATGTTGTATCTAGTTTTTAGATGGTGCTAAGCTCAAAGCTCTAGTCACTAATGCAAAGTTAAAGAATCTTTTATTGTTCCCTTTCTTGTTTTTAACTATTTTTGCTTATACTACTTGTTCATTTACAAGTATTGTGATTGTTTCGCCGCTGGGATGTATTGTCTTAAGTCTTGTTCTTGTCAAATGTTCTTTAGCAACCCTGAGGATGTAAATATTGTTTTCCAGACATTTCTATAATAATAGTTTTTCTATCCATTTTTCCTTCATGTCCAAGAAAGCACTCCATATTTCATCTATTGTTCTTGTAGGTTCTTGAATATATGTACTGGAAGAGTTTTATAGGGGAATGAGAATAATCAAAATTCTTGACATTGTAAGCCTCTATTTTGTTTGTTTGTTTGTTGAGAGGGAGAATTCTTTGGCATTATAAGAATTTAAGAGAATTGTGTCTGTTTCAAGAAAACTCCTACTTCCTTAGTTATACTCCTACAAGTTTAAGTTTAGTTCATATTGATTGAAGTTGCCTCACATTTGTGTTCTCTCAATCTCTTCCTCTGCCATCCTCTGCCATAATATGATGTATATTGAAACACTTCTTGTAGGTTGGTCTTGGAATTCAAAATAAGGTAGTTTGGTTATCCATTATATCATCTCCCTCACCTTCATAATCTATTGATTTCAAAAGAAGGTAATTTGGTTATCCATTATGCTGTCAGCAAAATAGTTTATATTCATTTTATTGGATATTTAGTGTTGAGAGGACCATTTGCTTTTCTACTTGAATGTCTCTTCATTAAGAGTGTGTACTTGTGATATGACATGTTTTTTGATGTTTTGCCTATTAGTTAATTCTACTGTAGGAAAATAGCATTCATTTGTAGTATCAATTGGGTCTAGAGGGCGTTGGACTAGTGTAGTTGGCTAGAGAACAGTTCTTAAAGGTGTTTTTCTGCTTGAATGTCTCTTTGTTCTTGTTTTCTATCCCTAATACTTGCCTGTGGATTTTTTTTATTTTTTAGTTTCTATATTGTTTAATTGTAGAGAAAAGACATTAAGAAAGAGGCAAAATGGGTATGTTTCTATAGTAAACAATTTGAACAAGTGGAAGAAGAAAGAGGCAAAATGAGTATTTGGGTTTTTTTACTTCAATATTTTTGTTCTAGTTTAGTACATGAGTATGTTTATTTCAAGTTATAACTTATCATTTTGCGATGTTAGTTTAATAATTTTATGTGTATATATAATTTTGGGGGAGGCTTCTTCAGATATTCTTCACGTAGGGTAGTGTAGGGATTTGTGGAGTCATTTCGTAATTTTTGAGAAATAGAAGTGCTATGTAATTGTTTCTATTATTGATTCAGAAGAATTTATGAACTTGAAGAAGCAAAAAATTTAATCTCTCAATATGGTTTCTATTTTTATTTTTTCATCAAAAGATAGTATTGCTTTATAAATGTATGACAGTAATACCTTGAAACTCATAGTGAATACATCCCAAATTATGAATGAGAATGGTTAACTTATAGATTATATGGCCTTACCTAGTTGCAATGCTTCTTCTTCTTTTTCTCTCTTAAGCATATGGAGTCTAGGATAACCCCTACCTCTAACCTGGTAGTCTAAGTTCCTGGAAAGAGAAATAAGTTGAATTATTATGTAAATATAGTTCTGTTGAGAGAAGATTGTTGTTTGAATATTGTTGGAAGTGCATTTCATTGAACAGGTGTTAAAGTAAAAATTTTCTGTATTGTTGTGATAGTGCTGTCATGTTGCCAAATTTTTTCTAAAACATAAGAGTTATAAAGTTAGTTGTAGGTTAAAATATGGTAATGTTCTTTAGTTTAGCATTGAAATTTGGGATCATTACAATGACAATTGTGCAGCTATGGTAGTTGTTTATGGGTTGAGTTCATTTCTTTCGTTATTTATAAATTGCTTATATTAATGCAACTTATATTTGTTTGTTTATAAACTCTCATATGATATTGCTCGCACGAGTACAGGAAGGTTCTGGATAGAGGGCATAACAAATTCATCCATAGAATAGAGAAAAGAATAACAAGTTTTGTATTCATTCCTTTTGGTAAGTTTGTATAAATATAGTTTCCATACTTCATGTAATTTCTTTTAATATGATTCATTTATTTTTAAATTATCTTTGATTTTATATACTTAAGCAAGTATGTCTTCTTTGCAGATTTTTTGGGATAGTAATGACACTCAAAAGTAGACAACCAGCTCTTTCAATTTTTAGTTAATTTTTTGTATTTGTTGAAAGTTAAGTTGTATATACAAAAGCAATTAAGATTTTATTTTGGGAATTTTTTTTTTATATGTAAGCAGCCAACTACTGCTTTGTAAGTATAAATTTTATTATTCTTTTTGGGAGCTAACTATTATTCGTACTTTTGTGAGAAGACTTAGATTTAAATTTTTGTGTTTGTTAAGATCTTAATACATAAAAACAATTATTGTTTGTGGATAAATTATTATAATGTCGTATTTAACTTTTTGACCGACATTAAAAATGGATTCGACAATAGAATTAAAAAAAAACAGACAATAATTTAAAAAAAATGGACAGGGATTCTGAGCTTCAATGTCAGTTTAAAACCGACATTAAAGATAGTGTTATAAAAGGTCTTTAATGTCGGTATTAAACCGACAATGAAGAGGGTATACAATGTCGGTTTAAAATCGACATTAAAGACCTTCTATAACACTATCTTTAATGTCGGTTGTTAACCGACATTAAAGCCCAGAATTCTTGTACTGCTCGAACAATACATGAATAATTAATCAAACTCTTTAATTAAATTATTCATCATATGTTAACTGTCGGGCACTCCAATAAAGACCGATACCTGCACTCTTCGCACTACAGATATATTTCAGTGTCCATTTGATATAACTAATCAATAGTACGATGCCCCTTCACAAATTGCTCGTAAGTACAGCTAGGTCAAAACTATCGTTTTGCCCCTATAGTTACATCTAACTCCTTATACACCACTGATCCCTTTAATAAACAATAGATCATAGTCCAATTATGACTAAACTCCTCTTGGGCCAGAAGAGGGTGTAGCACTACATTGTTTAAGCCCCAGAATCAGCTCTTAAAGGAACAATTTATCTACTTACCTCGACCTCGGGGAAGGAGTGAATTCTTTCTTGTGTAGCTGTGTTCTCAACTTCCCAAACAGACGAATTCCCAAAATGGTAGGCTTGTTGAGTCGGCGATCTGGCCACTCTCACCCATACAAATCAAAGGACCACCCTTATAGGTAAGAATTCAAAACTCACTTAGGATTCAGGTCATGTTATCTATGGTCATCCTGGTGAAATGTAAGTCTCTATTATGAACGACGTTATATAATGAGACTAAACATTTCATAGTCCGGTCTTATATAAACTCCTTTGTATAGAATATTTCTGCTCACATGTCTATATATGAATGATCAGGATTAGATCATTTGTAGCACTTTACAACAATTGTAACACCTACAAAGTGGGTCATACTCGTAGTGTCACCAGGATAATGTACCTAGCCTTATCTATCTACTACAAACCATTTAGGTTATCACTTAAACATGATCCACCCGTATGTCTTTACATACATGTTTAAGCTACAAGATAACCTATGATGTTAGTTTATTGGTTTGTGGTTAATGCAACTAAAATATGGAATAAAATATCATATATTTTATTAAATAGACAATGAGTTTGTTCAATAACATTTATAAACTATAGAACCCTACGAGATTTAGGGAATTAACCCCAAAAATCTCCCATTTGACCAAAAGCTAGTGGGGTGTATAATATAATCAAAATACAAAGTACACAAATAATAAACTAGGGCATAACACGCGCCCAGTACAAATCTCCCACTTGCCCTAGTCTAGACGTGGCCTGTCCCATAGATCCATACTTTGCAGGTGACCCTCAAACATCTTAGTCGTGAGGGCCTTTGTAAACGAATCAGCAATGTTATGCTCCAGAGCTATCTGCGTGACAATCGCGTCCCCTCGATGCACAATCTCTTGGATGAGATGATACTTTCGCTCTATATGTTTCCCACGCTTGTGACTCTTAAGTTCTTGGGAATTAATTACAGCACGACTATTATCACAATAAAGTGTGATGAGCTTTGACATTCTGGAACAACTTCCAGATCAGTCAAGAATTTTCTGAGCCAAACAGCTTCCTTAGTAGCTTCACAAGCCGCTACATACTCAGTCTCCATGGTGGAGTCAGCAATGTACCCTTGCTTGGTGCTTCTCCATACTACTGCCTCTCCGTTAAGAGTAAACACTGATCCTGATGTGGATTTCCTAGAATCCTTATCAGTCTGAAAATCAGAGTCTGTATATCTCGTAAGGATCAAATCCTTAGAACCATACACGAGCATGTAGTCCCTCGTTTTCTCCATAGATACTTGAGGAAGTTTTTAACGGCGATCCAGTGATCTAATCCTGGATTATATTGATATCTACTGACTATCCCTACTGCATAACAGATGTCTAGGTCTAATACATAACATCGCATACATCAGACTACCCACAACCGAAGCATAGGGGATCCGTCTCATTTCCTCAACCTCCTGAGGTGTCTTAGGACACTGTTTCTTAGACAATATAACTCCGTAGCTGAAAGGCACTAAGCCCCTCTTAGAGTTCTATATTGAATATTTGAAAAGCATTTTGTCAATAACCAAATCGTTCACATGAAGAAATGTAAGTGGTGGTATCCTATACAAAGAGTTGTATAAGACTGGACCATGAAATGTTTTATCTCTCTTTATAACACCGTTGATTGAAGAGACTAACATTTCATAGGATGACCATAGGTGACTCGATTTCAATCCTGAGTGAGTTACGGACTTCTGTCTATGAAGACAATCATTTGATTATTATGGGTGAGAGTGGCCCATGTCGCTGACTCAATAAGCCTACTATTTTAGGGATTTTTCCAAGTAGGGAGTTGGGAACAGAGCTACACAAGATGAAGTTCGCACTTTCTTGCTTTCAGAGAAAGTAGGTGAATTGCCCTCTTAAGTGCTGACTCCAGGTCTTAAACAAGGGGCCCCTCCCTTTCATTAGCCCGAGAGGAATTTCTTTATTGTAGGACCGTAAACAGGTTGTTCATTAGAGGATCAGTGGGACTTAAGGAGATGTAATTACAGGGGTAAAACGGTAATTTTAACCCAACTGTAATTACGAGAAATTCGTGAAGGATCGACTGATTGATGACTGGTTACATCTATGGACACATAAATATATCTACAGTGTGAAGAATGTAGTTGTGGGTCTTTAATTGAGTGTCCCACAGTTAATGAATGTTGATTAATTTGATTAAAAAATTTAATTAATTTAATCTTGAATCATTGAAGCTTTTTGTAAGTCCATTAGATCCTCCTACTAGCTCACTAAGGGTTAAAACAAGGATCAATTAATTTTGGAAGAATTTGAATTGCTTAAATTACTCAACAGAATTTTCATATTAATATGAGTAATATGAAGTATAATATATGGTGATACATCATAGTATATAGTTATTTATAAATTCGATTCATAATTAAAACTATAATATGAAAGAATGATATTTGAATAAGAATATATTAAATTAATATGAATTAGATTCATATTAAACTTGATATGAATAAGATTCATATTAAAACTATAGGTTAAGAGAGAAATTTGCATTTTTATGATTTAAATGCAAGGTTAAATAAATATATGATATTTATTGATTAACTAATAGTTAATTTATTGATCAATTAATTATTATTTATTTTATTATATATTAAATATTATTAATATATATTTTTTAGTAAATATATTAATTAATTTAAAATAAAATAACTCCCTTACAATTATGCAGGGGAATGGGGAATGGGTGTGAGGGGGTTATTTCCCCTTACGTTAGTTTCTGTGTTTTATATAGAAACAAAAAATAAGTTTGGATCTCTGAAAAAAAAATCTTATCTCTCTGCATTTTTTGCCTCTCTCTATCTCTCAGAGAATTTTATTTCTCTCAAAAGTTCTCTACTCCTTGCCAAAATGAAAGATCCCACCATCTTTGTGTTGGGATTGGTGTCTTAATTCTCCTGGTGATCTCGTAGTTTGTAAACATTTTTATTAATAAAATAAATGTTATTTTATTTGCATTTACTCATATCCAATAAACTAAGATCCATGGTTATTTCATGTAACTTAAGCATGTATGTGAGACATACAAGTGGATCATGCCTTAAGTAATAATATAAATGGTATGTAATATGAGGATAAGTGAGGGATACCTTATCCTGGTGACACTATGGATATAACTCGCTTTGTAGATATTTACAAGTGTTGTAAAGTGCTACAAATGGTCTGATCCTGACCATTCATGTGGAGACATGCAAATGGAGGTATCCTATACAAAGAGTTTGTATAAGACCGGACCACGGGATGATTAGTCTCTTTATATAACGCCGTTGATAATTGAAACTTACATTTCACTAAAATGACCATAGGTGACATGACCTTAATCCTGAGTGAGTTGAGAACTCCTGCCTATGAGGACAGTTCTTTGATTAGTATAGGTGAGAGTGACCAGATCGCCAACTCAACAAGCCTATCTTTTTGGGGATTTGTCCGATTGGGGAGCTGGAAACTCAGCTACACAAGACGGAATTCACTCCTTCCCCTAAGCAGGGGTAAGTAGATAAATTGCTCTCTTAAGGGTTGATTCTAGGTCTTGAACATAGTGGCCACACCCTCTCTTTGGAAGATAGAACTCAGTCATAGTAAGACTATGACTTATTGTTCATTAGAGGAATCAGTGGTAATTAAAGAGTTAGATGTAACTACAGGGGCAAAACGGTAAATTGGCCTAATTGTACTTATGAGCGATTTGTGAAGGGTCATTGCACTATTGACTGGTTATATGAACACAAAAATATATCGTAGTGAGAAGAGTGCAGCTGTCGGTCTTTAGTGGAGTGACCACAGTTAACTAATGATGAATCTCGTGACTAAAAAGTTTAGTCAGTTATTCACATACTGTTGGAGCTTCAAGCTACAGGTCATGAGATCCCTTTGGTAGCTCAATGGGTTCAAGTTGAGAATCAGATTTTGGGTTAGTTTGAAGTGTTCAAATTAACAAGAGGAAATTCAATTATACGTGATATAATTGGTGTGATGTATTAGATACATTAATTGGAGGAATTAATATAAATATGATTTATATTAAGTACTATAAAATAGAAAAAGAACTATGATTTATATGTTTCATATGATGAAATATTAAAACTATAGATTATAAATATAATATGATAAGTTGGTTGTCATTTTTATATATAATATATTAATTATATGATAATTAATTCTTTTTCTCTAATAACCGTATTGAGTGGGAGGTTATTGAAAGTTTTATGGTAATCGTGAGATAAAAGGAAAATGGTTGCCAAAATTAGAAGTTGATTCAATTAGAAAAATTCTCACAGAAAAAGGCTATCAAGTAAAAAGAGTTTTTACTAAGCGATAGCCGTTGAGAGCATACACGATCGTTAAGAGTTGACTATACGATAGTTACTCGTTGATCGTTGCTACATGATCGAGTAGCAAAGTCTATACGATAGGCTTCCGTTTACTAAACGATCGAGTACATTATCTATATGATAGACAGTGTTCATATCTCCCACTTACTTGATCGTCTACTCATTCGTATACCTTCTGTCTTCCTCAATCCAAGATCATACAGAGCCCACAACTCCTGGATTCTCACATCGAGAATACCAAGGTAACACTTGTGGTGGTGTTCTAACTCCGTTCGTGGATTGAGTTGGACTCGATTGGGATCGAGGAGCATTCAGACGTTCGTGGAGGTCGTGTTTTGTTTGTTACGTTTGACTGCTTCTTTGGACGCATTGGAAATCGATCGAGGGATACTTGAAGAAGAGTTCTTCAAAGGTATGCATACTCTATCCCTTGTATTCTCTTGTAGTATGCTGTAATTTCTGAATACTATAATCTGTATGTTTTCGGTTAGACTGTAATTGATTGTGTTAATTCTGAAAGGGATTTGGAACAATCTACTTTCGCTATTCATGGAGATCTCTGTTGTGATTTCCTTCACCTTGATCCTCTCGGAGACATAGAAGGGTTGCCTACTGGTGGTGTCTTGCCATTCAAATTGTTGGGAGATCGTGCAGAGGTTTTTCTTGAAGAATTGGCTTTCAAAAGTATTTTTTTCTAAACTATAGAAAATTCATGCTTACCTTTTAATTCTGTCAAATCAATCTTGATTTCCCATTCTAATTCAAAGATAAAAGTGATTACATACTTCCACATTGGAATTCAATCTCTTCACCTAAGACATTTGAGCAATGTTCTAAAGAAGATGCTTGTGATTCACCTAAGCATCTTTTTGTGTCGTTTAAATATTGGGCTCAGATGAAAGGGAAGTTCAGGTGAAGATACAGGTGCTTGTGTGCCTCTCACAAGGCAATCTGCTCGAACAGGAGGCAGAAAGTCTAATCCTCCTCCAGTTTCATCTGTTCCGTAGGATGGAGTTTCGTTTTACTCAGAAGAGGGTACTCTGTTATGGAAGTATGTTATCCAATGAAATATTCTTGCTGAAAAGAAACTCTCTGATCGAGCTCAAGACTGTTTAAATATTATGGAATAGATTGTAAAAGATGACCTTGTATAAACCGTGTTGAATCTTGGAAACTTCTACTCAAAGCTAGTTGGTGAATTCATTGTCACTCTCTCAAAAAACTTTGATAAGGCTGATTATCCTAACTGCCAAAAGGTTCATGTTAGAGGCCACTGTTTCATTTTTTCTGCTTCTATTATTAATGTGTTTTTGGAAAGAAATGTTCCTTCCAACACTACAGAGCTTCATCCGTCCGTGGAAGAGCTCGTGCTTGAGCTGAGAGGGGGTATTAGAAAGGCTTGACCAAAGAAAGGGAAATTGGCTACTGCAGAGCTTAGTATAAAATATGCTATTCTGCATCAAATAGGGATTGCAAATTGGTGTTCCTCTAAACATCATTCAGGCTTTTCCTTGTCCTCGGCCATTGTCCTCGGCCACCTTGTTGTATCAAATTGGAAAGTCTACTCCATTCAATTATGGGGCGTTTGTTCTGAATCAAATAAAATGACATATTAGATCTCAGACTCTGAAACTTCCTATCTCATATCCTCATCTAATCTGTGGTATATTATTATTCCAAAAACCTGATCTAATCTCTACTAATGAACCTGTGGAACCTCCTCCTGCCATTCTTACCTTGAATCACAAGGTGTTCAAAAGTCTTCATGTGCCTGATATTGCTCCACCACGACTGCTGATATTGAAGATGCTCCTAGTGACTCCATGGTCAACTCTCCGTTTGGACAAAGGTTAATGCATTCCCCGGCTGCTGAAGTCAATACTCTAGATGTGTTATCGCTCAAGCATCCAAAAGGCAAAATGAGGTTTCTGCTCTTCTTCAACTGATGAAAGCCACTGCCTCCTCTACCAGTGGTGCCGGTCCTTCTCAGCAACATTATTGATTCTGTTTGGCATATCTTTTTCAAGACAGGGGGAGATGGTTGTATTGACTGCTATGTTTTGGTTGGTTTGGTTCATGGTTGTGTAGCTGGTGTTGGGCTGATGTTGTCTTGTTTGGCTTGGTTATGAACGATATGTTATCGGTTAATCTAATAACATACTTTGCTTACCAATTCATATGGTTTTCATGGCTTGTTTCAGGGAAAGTTATATTATGTTTTAAAAGCCTTGTTTCCGTCTTAAAAAATAAATTAGCCAAATGAGGAGTTTGTTAGAGATGTGTTATTGGCTATGTATTTGTTTAAAATTTCTAGCTTCTACTTCTTGGGTTGTTTTAGTGTCGTCTCAGAGGATGTTCAACAGGATGCCATTTTTGCCATTTATTTCTTTCCTTATTTAAAGTATCTTGCATATTATTTTTCCTATTTCTTATTGGTAATTTGTCGAATTTGTTTGGGGATATTTTTCTTTTCTTCATTGTGCTATTTAAGGTCAAGAATCATTCGTGCTGCCACATGTACTATTACATGAGATTGTTCATTGTGTTTTATCAGACAGCCTGTTAAATGTTCTTTATATGAAAAGGAAGAGATAATCTTTGTGCTTGGCGGTTCATTCTTTAGTTGTTTGTGCTGTTGGACTTCCAATCTTGCAAAACAATTGTCTAAGGGGAGCCTAAGGTCACACTGATTGAGAAGAGATATTCTTCCTTAGGGGGATCCCAAGGGTTCGTTCATTGAGAATGAGTTCTCCAACTTAGGGGGAGCCTAAGTTCTATCCATGAAGGAGAGTTCACAAGAAGAAGGAAAGATATCATTATAGTGAGAAGAAGTCTTACACACTTAGGAGAACCTAAGTTTTGCTTTACTAATATTCATTTACTTAGGAGGAACCTAAGTTATAGTGAGAGGGAGTCTCACATCTAGGGGAGCCTAGGTGATCAGTTACGTTGGACTCTGTGTCTATGTAATCGTCTTTATTTTACAGATAATTACAATGTTGTAATTGCTTGACTTTTTCATATTAGTGAATTATCTTTCCTACACACACTACCCTCAAACGTAGTTGGATCATCACCGAGCTAGGTTACCAATCTCTGTGTGCTCATTCTTGATTTTACTGTTTGTTATTCTATTGTTGTCTCAAAAATTGTTAAGACGACTTGTGTGAAATCTATGATATGTGTGACGAGTCATCTTTAAAATTTCAATCCACAGAAATGTCTATGTACATGTAAAAAAATGTCTAACAATGAATAAGATTAAATACATCACAGAAATTAGGGTTGTCATTAAGAGTCTCACTAGAGGTGGTCTTTAAAGTTAGTGGGCCAAACGTTGAGTTAGTAATCTCAACTCAACTCATGTTGGTGAACCAAACACAGTGGCAGATTTAGATTTTTTTTTACAGGAGACTTTATATAATTTAGTAAAAGTAAATGTAATAAGTGGGACATAAACTTGGGTCTAGAAGGGGCTGGAAGACAGATTTATCATTAGGCTAGCTAGTAGTTTTGATACACCAATTATATATATATATATATACATACATACATTATAAAGAGCATAAAGTTGAGGGGGGCTCGACCCCCTCCTCGTTCCCCTTCTGGGCCCATACTAAATTTTCTTCTGGCCAAACACCCCCCTCCCAAGGCATTGCATGCCCTCAAGAAATCGCCAGACCTTCGAGAGTTTTGATTGGCCAATTTATGCCAACGATATTGAAACTTGCCCCAACAAGAGACCTCAGGAATCATAGATAATCCAACGACGCCCCCTGCCATTCTTTCATATTTTTTAACTATCTTTTAGTTTGACACTTTGTATTTAGGCATACACCCCAATTTTTCAAAACTTCTTGAAAGGAATGTGTTATTACAAGCAGTGAAAAACAACTTCAAAGGTTGTTGAATCAGTTATACAAGACTGTCTATAAATACTTTTGTAATCATATTTGTACATTCAAGAGAGAGAAATTACATCTAGAGATAAAAACTAGACAGAGACTTATCTTTGTATAACTCTTGTAGCTCCCCATCTGTAATAATCAGCTTTTCTCTATGGATGTAGGCAAATTTTGGCCGAACCATGTAAACCTTCTGTGTTCCTTCTTCTTCCCTTCATCTTCTTTATCTTCTTGCTCGTATTCCTTAGCTCCTCAACAATCTTGCAGAATTTCGATAGCATTTTTGCATTGTTCTTTTGCTTTCCTCTCTCGGTATTTTCTGCAAGAAAAGAAAATTGTGTTAGTCATTAAAATTCTTCCTTTTCTGTGAGTGCTCAAAATTAATCAGGGTTGTTAACGTGTGTGGTGAAGATTCTTCTTCACGAGGATTGTGCTTTTAGCACATAGAATCGATTTCCAGCTGAAAACAAGTTAGTGGTATTTGTCTATTCGGGCCAGACTTTTTAGTTTGCAAAAGCCCAAATTGTTTTTCTTTTGCATTTGTTTTCAAAGCCCATCAATGCAAAAAGTGGTATCAGAGCCTGCAAGAAAACTTCAAGATTACTCAAAGATTCATAAAGAAAGTACATCTTGGAGCAAAATTAAAAGGGAAAGAAATGGCTGTAGCAAGATATGATATTGAAAAGTTCGATGGGAAAGGAGACTTTGGCTTATGGAAAGCCAAGATCAAGGCAATTTTGGGGCAACAAAGGGCTCATAATGCCCTTGAAGATCCAACCAAGCTATCTACTACAGCAACAGAAGAAGAGGAGGAGAATATGGAGCTAATTGCTCATGACACACTTGTTCTTAATTTGTCAGATGGTGTATTAAGATAAGTAATCGACCAAGAAACCGCATTCAAGATGTGGACTAAGTTGAATGAGCTGTACGAGACAAAGAATCTACCTAACAAGTTTTTCCTGAGGGAAAGGTTTTTTACCTTCAAAATGAGTTCTTCAAAATATTTAACAGAAAACTTGGATGACTTCAAGAGGATTACTACTGAATTTAAGACTCAAGGTAAAGAGATTGGGGTTGATAATGAAGCTTTTGTGCTTCTTAACTCACTTCTGGATTCCTATAAGGATGTCAAGACTACTCTAAAGTATGGTAGAGACTTTTTAACAACTGATATTATCATTTCAGCCCTTAAAATCAGAGAGATGGAGCTCTTAACCAACAAAGAAGATAAACCCAGTGTTGAGGGTTTATTTGTTAAAGGGAAGCCTAAACAAAGTAATAAGGAAAAAGGGAAACAAAACTCAACAGAAGGAGGCAAAGAAAAAACCAAGGTTACATGTAAATATTGCAAAAAATTGGGACATCTAATCAAGGATTGTAGAACCTTGAAATGGAAAAATGAGCAGAAGAATAAGCAATCACAGCCTCAACAGAAAAACCAGCAAAGTCAGTCAAGAGAAGCCTCAGTTTGTGAGGATTCCTACTTCTATTCAGATGCCCTAGCTACATCAAATTTAAAGGTAGATGAAGGATCAAATAAGAATCTAGATTGGGTTCTAGACTCAGGGTGTTCCTTTCATATGACACCCCCCAAAAGACTGGTTCAACACATGTAGAGATCTGGATGGAGGCTCAGTATACATGGGTAATAATAACTCATGACCAGTGGTTGGTATTGGTTTTGTATTACTCAAGCTTGAAGATGGATCGTCAAATTACTAAGAAATGTTAGACATGTGCCTAAGTTGAAGAGAAATTTGATTTCACTAAGCATGCTTAACTCAATCGGCTGTGAATATAGAGGAAAGGAAGACTATTGTGAAGTTTTGAAGAACAGTAAGCCTATTTTGAGAGGGATTAAGATAAATGGGGTCTATGTTGTTTAAGAAGTTCAAAAACTGCATTCAGCCTTGGTTGTGACTCAGAAACAGCCTACTGAAGGAGATCTTTGGCACAAAAGACTTTCACATATTAGTGCCAAAGGTCTACAAGCTCTTGCCAATCAGGGAATTCTACCTAAGGGAATTCATCAAAGCCTATCCTTCTGTGAACATTGTGTGATAAGCAAAGCTACAAGGCAGAGTTTTGTAAAGGCTCAGCATACAACCAAGGCCATCCTTGATTATGTGCATTTGGATTTATGCGGTCCTTCACCTTTCCAATCTTTGAGTGGAGGCAGGTATTTTTTAACCTTTGTGGATGATTATTCTAGAAAATATTGGATATTTTTCCTTAAATCTAAGGACTTATTGTTTGATAAATTCAAAGAATGGAAGACTATGGTTGAAAAATTGTCTAATAGTCAAATAAAATGTCTAAGAACTGATAATGGGCTTGAGTTCTATGCAGAAGATTTTAATGTTTTTTTGTAGACAGCAGGGGATTATTAGACACAAGACTGTTAGGTATATACCTCATCAAAATGGGGTGGCAAAGAGATTGAATAGAACAATTATGGAAAGAGTTAGAAGCCTACTGTCTGATGTTATTCTTCCTAAGAAGTTTTGGACTGAGGCAATATCTTACAATGTCTATACTCTTAATAGATGCCCTCATGCCTCACTTGATTTACTAACTCCTGAAGAAAAGTGAACCAAATAATCTCCAAACCTAAATAATATAAGGGTGTTTGGTTGCACAGGATTTGTTCAACAGAACAAGGGGAAGTTGGCTGCCCGAGCTGTGAAATGTTTTTGGGTTTCACAGAAGAAGTGAAGGGTTTTAGAATGTGGCATCCTACAGAAAAGAGGTGTATTACTAGTAGAGATATTGTTTTCAGGGAGACTGAGATGTTTATGCAAGGATTTACTCAAAGTGTTACAACACCTCAAAGGGAGAATGATACAATTGAGGTGGAGTAAGTTCTTAACCTTATCACTGATCCTTCAAGCTCAGAATCACATTTTGATCAACTACCTCATCATGAAGAAGAAGTAGAAGACATTATTTCTGATCCAGAGCAAGAAGAACCAGATTTAAGGGGGTATAACCTAGTAAGAGATAGGCAAAGAAAAACTATTGTGCCACCTTCAAGATATGATGACTATAACAATTTAACTCTAAATGCCTCAAACCTATATAATGAAGCAGAACCCTCAACCTTTGAAGAAGTAGTAAGCTGTCCTAAAGCTAAATTGTGGATAGAAGTAATGAATGAAGAAGTTGATTCACTTGTCAGAAATAACACTTGGGAGTTGACACTTTTGCCCAAAGACTAGGTATTGACTTTAATGAGATATTTTCTCCTGTGGTCAAGCAAACTTCTATCAGACTCTTACTTTCTATTGTGGCTCAAAATGATCTAGAGTTGGAGCAACTTGATGTTAAAACAACTTTCTTACATAGTTTCCTAGATGAAGTCATTTACATGAGTCAACCTAAAGGGTATGAAGTCAGAGGGAAAGAAGACCATGTTTGCTTATTTAAAAGGTCAATCTATGGCCTTAAACAATCCCCTAAGTGTTGGAACAGAAGATTCAGTGACTTTATACATAAGAATGGCTTTATCAAGAGATCCTATGATAGCCGTGTTTATATAAACACTCACACCTACACTCATCATATCTATTTGCTACTCTATGTGGATGATATGTTGTTATCAGGAACAACTATGCAAGATTTGAATAAAGCCAAAGATCTACTCAAGTCAGAATTTGAAATGAAAGACATGGGCAATGCAAAAAAAATATTAGGCATTGATATAATCAGAAACAGAAAATCATGCATACTTAGCATTGATCAGTCTCAATATTGTCAGAAGCTACTAAAAAAATATCATATGACAGAGGCTAAATCAGTTTGTACTCCTATTGCTAATCATTTCAAACTCTCAGCAGAAAATTCACCTAAAGAATCTGACATTGAACATTTGATGGTAATGTCAACTATTCCCTATTCCCAAGTTGTGGGAAGTTTAATGTACCTAATGGTGTCTACAAGGCCGGATATTGCTTATGCTACAAGTCTGGTAAGTAGGTACATGGCTAATCCGGGAAAGAGGCATTGGGAGGCAACCAAATGGATAATGAGGTATCTTAAAGGCACTATAAGTGCTAAACTACTATATCAACAGCTATCAGACAGAGAACCAGAATTAGTAGGGTATGTTGACTCTGACTATGCTGGAGACCTAGACAACAGGCAATCCTTATCAGGTTATATTTTCCTATATGGAAGGTGTGTTCTAAGTTGGAAGGCTACATTACAGTCAGTAGTAGCCCTCTCCACTACTGAAGCAGAGTTCATTGCACTTTCAGAAGCAGTAAAGGAGGGATTATGGCTAAAGGGACTCCTACGTGATTTTTGGGATCAAACAAGATACAGTAAAGATATTTTGTGATAATCAAAGTACTATACACTTATCTAAGCATCCAAAATATCACAACAAAACAAAGCACATAGACGTGAAATATCATTTCATACAAGAACAGATTGAAAATAAGCAGATCGAAGTGTTGAAAGTACATAGCTCAGAGAATGCTTCCGATATGTTAATCAAGACTGTCACTCAGCTCAAACTTAAAAAATGCCTCGATATTATAGGGTTTGAGTTGAGAGACAAGGGTTAAAGAAGAAGAGAGTCAGTAAAGAAAAGTTGAAGAAACAACTTGAAGTTTTCTGTCAAGGTGGAGATTGTTATTACAAGCAGTGAAAACAACTTCAAAGGTTGTTGAATCAGTTATACAAGACTGTCTATAAATACTTTTGTAATCATACTTGTACATTCAAGAGAAAAAAATTACATCTAGAGATAAAAACTAGACAGAGACTTATCTTTGTATAACCCTTATAGCTCCCCATCTGTAATAATCAGCTTCTCTTCGTGATGTAGGCAAATTTTGGCCGAACCACGTAAACCTTCTGTGTTCCTTCTTTTTCCCTTCATCTTCTTTATCTTCTTGCTCATATTCCTCAGCTCCTCAACAATCTTGTAGAATTTCGACAACATTTTTGCATTGTTCTTTTTCTTTCCTCTCTCGGTATTTTCTGCAAGAAAAGAAAATTGTGTTAGTCATTAAAATTCTTCCTTTTCTGTGAGTGCTCAAGATTAATCAGGGTCGTCAACGTGTGTGGTGAAGATTCTTCTTCACGAGGATTGTGCTTTTAGCACATAGAATCGATTTCCAGCTGAAAACAAGTAAGTGGTATTTGTCTATTCGGGCCAGACTTTTTAGTTTGCAAATGCCCAAATTGTTTTTCCTTTTGCTTTTGTTTTCAAAGCCCATCAGTGCAACATAATGCATTTGAGAGGGAAAAAAAAATGAAAGAATGCAAGCTAAATCGAGAGCTTTGATTTGTGGAAGCAAGGAAAATAAAAAAGAAATAAATGTTTTTTTTAGACAATATACTGTTTGAAGGTTGATAATACATGTTTATACTAGTTAAAGTATACTCATTTTGGTACTTGACATAAATGAATGATTGTTGGAGGAATATAATTTTTATCCTTAAAGGTTATAAATTTATTGAGCAATAATGGTATTTTATTCGTGTCTTCTTATTAATTGGTTTTGGTATTTATTATGATTATATTTAAAATTTTAAATAAATATTAAAAATTAAAACAAAGTTATGTAGTTACCAATAGTAGAGAAAAAAAGTGAAAGACCTTTTAAATCTATTTAGAGACTAATAATGCACATCTTGAACTCCTTAAGACTAGACAACATTGTGCCTCCAAATTACCACTTATAAGATTACATATAAACGTTTACGTAGTGAGTTTTTAAACAACTTATTAAATTGAGTGACTAACGTCAAAATGATTTTGCATTAAAAGTTTTTTAAAAAAACAAATTAAGCACTAAATGGACGTTTAGGATAAGAATAAAACTTTAAATAAAAATTAATTAAGGAAAAAATAGTCATTAATTGGAAGAGTCTACATTTAGTTAGGCTGTCAATATATTTGGTAGGAGTCCAGAATTTGTTAATTAATTTCCACCTCAAAACCCCAATGCGTTGAAATGAATCCCTACTTGATTCAAATGAATAATGACAAATTGCATTCCATCATCCCTATATTTTACAAATTATATATATATATATATATATATATAAAAATACTCGGGTTCATCTTTAAATTTGTTCGATAACCACTTCGTTTTTTATTTTTGTTTTTGAAAATTATGTCTATTTACTTAACATTTCTTATAATTTTGTATCTTTCTTAAATACAATAGTTGAATTCTTAGCAAAATTTTGAAACAAAAATAACCTTTTGAAAGCAATTTTTTTTAGTTCTCAAAATTTGGCTTGGTTTTTTAAATTATTGGTAAAGAGTAGATTGATGAAGAAATTTGGAGATGAAAGTAGTGTCCATAAACTTAATTTTCAAAAACAAAAAAAAAAATGAAATGAACTAAGTCTATTTCATCTACATTTTTTTATAATGATTTTGCATATTTTTTAAGTACAATGGTTGAATTCTCAGCCAAATTTCAAAAACAAAAACAACTTTTTGAAAGTTACGTTTTTAGTTCTCAAAATTTGGCTTGGTTTTGATGAAAAGTAGATAACAAAGTAAGAAATTTGGAGGTGAGAGTGGTATCTATAAACTTAATTTTCAAAAACAAATGGGTTACTAAATGGGGCTTTTGTTTTTTATTTTTTATTTTTGAAAATGAATCTTATTTTTCTCTATTTCTTACCATGATTGCATATTTAAGTATCATAGTTGAATTCTTAGTCAAATTCTAAAAATAAGAACAAGTTTTTAAAAACTACTTTTTTAGTTTTGAAATATTAGTTTGGTTTTTTAAACCATTGGTAAAAAATAGATAAGAAATGAAGAAATTTGGAGGTAGAAGTAAGCTTAATTTTCAAAACCAAAAAATCAAATGGTTATCAAACAGAACCATAACATTTCACACCTAACATTCACTGCTATTTTTCCAATTCATATAGTTTCTTGAAAGAGAACAATATTCCAATTTTGTATTTAGTATATCAAGTTACTTTATAAATATTATATGAAGTCATTGCTAATTTTTATATATATATTGAAGTAGGTATATGTTTATCAAAGTATAGGTGAGTCTTTAAATTATGGGCAAACATACCCCATCAAATAACACAAAAATCCATCCACATGCAACATTTATAATAATAAATTTGACGAGCCACATTAAATAATTAATGAACAATTGGTCCACGTCTATCATTTGAAGTAATTTCATTACCTTGTACTCTATTATTTGAACAAATTTAGAAAGGAAAAAAAAAATAGAGTAACGTTAAATGTCAAGAAAAAAAATGTCAATTCTATTTTCATTAATTTGTATTGGGATGAATGTTGTAATTTTTACTCTTTTATTATAGATTTTCAAAATTCATATAATTGATAGATGAAAACTTGAAGAGTTCAAGATGCACACGAGAGGGAAAACAAACCAGATATTGATCGAGAAGATTGAGGAAGAGTAAAAGACAGCATAAAAAAGAAACTCGTATTAAAATGCAAACATGATATCACATAATAAATCCACGATATATTATGAATAAAACTACATCATCTCTCTTAATACAAAGACTTTTGAAATGAAACGAACAGAAAATTGATACGAACTTAATTTATATATACGTGAAAAGTGATAAAAAACGATATTATATGATTTAGATGTAGATATGAAGATGAATGACGAGAGTGAAGAGACAAAAGAGCGCGAAAAAGATGAGAGAATGAAGAAAAATAGAGGTTGCACTTGTTTCGAAGTTTCCAAACTCGATGAATTTTTCGGCGCCATGGACCTGAAACAGAAGGCCTGGAGATAATAGAATGAAGAGAATCACTGCTACAAACACTGGCCCCCAATCCGCCATTGATATCTTCTTCTTGATGTTTTGCTTTCTTAATTTCTTTATCTTTTGCTTTTTCTAAGTCTCTCCTAAATATGATGTTTTATATTTGGCATATCAACCAAACATGACAAAATCTTTCATTTTAAATCAAAACTTTAATTTTCATTATTTTAAATACAATTTGATTGGGGGGTTTCTCTATATATTCTTCATATGAATGGTCCCACCAATATTATTTTTCAATTTTGTCCTTTTTTAAAAAAAATAATCATGTAAAATTGTCAATTTTATCTTTATTGTGTAGTACTTTTTCAATCTTTAGTTAAGACTTTGTTTGAGATTGTATTTTTAGAAAAATCAATTATAAAACGAATAGCTTAGAGTGTTTGGTAAGTAGATACAAAATCATCTCATTTTAGATATATTAATTAAAATAAACTTATAATAAAAAAAAATTTATAATTTAAAATTTTAAATAATTGTTTAGTATAATTGTTTGTTATAGATTAATTTTTAAATATTAAGAAAAATAGTTTTATTTAAAAAAAATGGATATGGTATACTTTTTTTTTAAATGATGTATTTAACTCATAAAAAATAGAAAATAGATTTGATTAGATTAGATTAGATGAGAAATAGATAAATATATAAAATAAATCTTCTTTTTAAAGTATAAAATTGAAAATTAAATATTAATTAAAAGTTCTACCTGATTTTAGGAAAACATGAAAGGTAGATAGTGCTTTTAAAGTTAACAGTGAAATTAAGGTGTTTTTAAAAGTGATTTTAACGAATTTAATTTAAATATGTTTTACCAAACATAAAAAACTGTTGAGATTTTTTTGAAATGACATTTTGACACAGTTAACGCAATGCCAAACGTAGCCTAATTCAAGTCATTTCTTAAGAAAAAATAAGGATTGAAAAATCACTTCTACACAATCTCATTCGGAGGTTAAAGTACACATTTTTTTTCTTAGAATTTGAATTTATTTTCTATTTGATCCTTTTTTAAATTAACAGACTTACGATACTTGATGTTTGAATTTTGTTTTTACTTCGTTTTTGAGGTATTAAATGTGATAGTTTTGATATAAAGTTTAAATTAATTTGATTTTTCTAAACATCGTTTGATTTAAATTTTATAGATACCTAAAAAAACAAAGATGTCTCAGAATAAAGTTGTTAAGAATAAAAAAATGATTGTATTTAATTGTGGATGAGAATTTCATGAACACTATGTACGTATTTAGTTGGAATTAATCATTAAAACTTATATAATTTTGATTTTCAAACAAAAAACAAAGATGAAAATTAATTAATTAATTAATAATTTTAATTAGATAATTAGATATAAAAGTTAACACTATTACGGATTAATTTATAACTAAAATTTATTTATTTAGTAAATATCCTTATTTACATTATTTTAAAATGTTTGCAGTACATCTATAAAAACAAATTAAACTAAAAAAATATACGGATTGTACTAAAATACATATCCAATTAATTAAATTTAATTAATTTAATGTTTAATATATTTACATCTATTGTTTAATGAATTTAATTTACATTATTTTAATGTATTTTACATCTATAAAAAATGAATTAAAACAATTTAATAAATATTGAATTAATTTCAATTAAACTTTAAACATTGTTTTACTAATTTAATCCATGAGAGAAAAAGAAAAAGAAAAGGTCTATTAGAAGAAGAAGAAGAAAAAAAAAAAGGTCACCCACCCAACACGTTTCTTTTCTCGTTTTCTATAAAAGTTAATAAAATAATGAGAAACCAGAAATATAAAGAAAAGAAATATATATATATATATATCAAACTAGCCATTGTTTCTTATTTTTGTTCCCATTTTCAATTAAAAAAACATAAATAAAGGTAATTTTTATTATTTTTACTTATAAAATGCATAAATATATTTAAAAATAAAATATAAAATAATAATTTTGAATATTTTAATTTGAAATTAGAAAGGATAAACAAGTTCCTACCTGCACGAACAACTAATCTAAGTTTGTACTATCAACTTCAAGATCAAATGTTCGAGTTTTACATCTGTCTAGAAAATTTTCTTTTAAAAAAATAATAAAAAACAATAACAATAAATAAATAGTCAATGTGTAAAGTCCCCCTACTATTCTCTAGAATAAGACTGGTCCATTTTGTTCATTAAGAAAATTCAATGAAATAGCTACATTTTAATATTCATTTTATCTACAATTATTATTGCTTAAAAGACTAGCAAGACTTTTAAAGGGAAATTTCATTACTAGTAATCCAAAATGTCCTATTCAATCCTAAAAATAAAATACAAGCATATAATGAATGCTAAATTTAAAATCCAATTAAGATTAAATTGAAATTTGCCAGAGCAATGGTTAAACAATTAGTAATCTTATGTTTAATAAATTTGAATATATCCCAACCCACTGTTATTATTATTTGTAAATTTTAGATTGGAGAAAGGTAATTTTTAGGACATCAATAGAAGAGTGTGGATTTCAATCTTTAATATTAAAGAAAGAAATACATGTGAATTTGATAATTATGTTCACTTAAATGTATGAATTCGATGATTAAATAGACTCCAAGTCAATTCAAGATTCGATCAACATTAGAAGAATTAATTTATGAATAAATATATTTTATTTAAATAATTGAATTTTATGTCAACATAAAATAAATTTGGGTGGTAATTAGTATATTTTTTTTTTCTTTTGTCGAAAGTTCTCAAATTTTGGGGATTTTTTAAAAAAACTTATTATAATTATATAACAGCTTTGAAACTTATTTGATGATGCATCCGAATATGGAACCATTAATTTCTCGTATTTTAAAAATGTGAAGAACAAATTTAATGCATCTTCTAATCGATTTAAATCCTACCATAAATCATGATAAATCACGGCTTCCAACCGATTTAATGCATCTAACATTTTGGTTTAGATTTTTCTTTTTAATATTTTAAAATTTCTCACATTTTGAAAAACAACCAATATTTTATTAATACTTAGGTTAAAAATCAATTTTAGTCCCTAAACTTTGGTAAAAGTAACAATTTAATTTTCAAATTTTGGTTTGTAACAATTTAGTCCCTGAATTTTTAATTTTGTAACTATTTAGTTCTTAAACTTTACCATGTAACAATTTAGTTCTTGTATTTTAAAATTTATAACAATTTAGTCCTTATTGTAAAAATTAGTGTTAATATTTAATGAGATTTTTTTCATAAATAAACCGATGAAGTAATTAGAGACTCAATATTTTTATAAAATAGAAAGTTTACATCATAAAATACTAAAAATTGGTATATAATTTTGACAAATTTTTTACGTTAGAGACTTGTTACAAATTTGAAAGTACAATGATTAAATCGCTACATAATAAAGTTCAAAGACTAGATTGTTATAAAATTAAAAGTATAGGAACTAGATTATTATAAGCCAAAATTCAAAGATTAAATTGTTACTTCCATAAAAATTTAGGGACAAAAGGTATTCTTTTAACCTAAGAGTATAATAACTTTTTGGATAAAAACTTTATTAAAAAAAATCCCTCGAATTTCCGTACTCAAAATTATTGGACATGAGTAAGCTTAGTCTTCTTCCTTTTTGGCTCTTTGAGTTGTTGAATGTTGACGAGTGACAAGTGGCATTTGTTGATTGAAGAGAGAGCCAATGAGATATGAGAGAGGTGGATCTTGAAAGTGAATGATTGAAAAACTATTTAGAATTAAATTGCATTACCATTAGGTGCAGACTAAACTATATCAATCTTTTCGTTCATATCTCAGTCTATCACAAATAAAAAAAAAGTTATAAAAAGAATATTTCTTTCTTAAAAATTTATGACACGATAATTTATGATTGAATACTTGGATGAATTATACAAAGATTAGTACAATTCAAAATACATCAAAATATTATTTTTTTGATATTATATTGGAGTGAGAAAAAGGGACAAGACAACTATAAAAAATGCTTTGCTTGAACGTATGGTTTGGTTCATTGGTCGTACTTAAAAGAGCTAAACACAAATTATTAATTAAGACTTATAAGGTTGATAAGTCTAAACTAGCATATCCATCATCAACAGGTCAACCACCCATTGAGAGAATTAGTCTTTGATGTAATTTTTAAACTTTTCAAACTTTTGCCCTTATCCAATTTATTAACACCTTCCCCCAAGCTGATATTGGTATGTATGATCACAAACATTATATTTTAAATGAATACAACTCATAGAAATTTTGTTAGAAAGATGAGTGCCCTTTATAGAAATGTTAACTCATGAAATTATTGGACATTTGTTAAAATTTGCATATTCTCTAATGAATTTCCTAGTAATTTTAAAGTTGAACTAACAATTAGCTAGATTATGTGAAGAGAATCAAGCTTAATTTTTCCTCTTTATTTGAAATAAAAATCTGTTAAAATTAGGTTGTAACTACTATTTGAAAGCAATTAAAATACAAGTAACCAAAGAGTAATAGAAAATTAAAAACAAAGAGTGTGAGAAAGTAAAAACTCATCCGTATATCTTTTAATTTTCTTCAAGATAGTAAAGTTCGGTCTGCTCCCTTTCTTCTCGTAGATATATGTCTAATTGACCGAACCACGTAATTTCTCGTATCTTCCTCTTCTTCTCCTCACTCTAAATCTTTCAAAATCTGTGTATGTTTGTCTCCATGAATGTTTATAATTCCTTTTGAATTTCTCAATCAAATTCGTTATTGAATGTAATCAAAGTTGGTTTCTGCAATCTACATGTTAGAGAAAACAAGTTAGTGAAAACGTGTAAGGTGAGGTGTTATTCTCAAAATGAAACACGTGTCTTCCATTACAAATTTCATAGTCATTTAGTAAGCCTTTGAGTTATATTCCTTCTTTGATTGCTTTTGAACAGTAATGTACTCAGCTTCGGTAGATGATAGTGCCACTACTAGTTGAAGGGTGACCTTCTAACTAAGTAGATTTCCACCCAGTAGGAATATGTAGCCACTTAGAGACCTTCGTTTATCCCAGCCACTTGCAAAGTCTGAGTCAATGAATCCATAGATTTCACTTTTATCAGCTTGATTTACTTTATAGATCAGACCGATTTCTTGAGTCCCTTTAAGATACCTTAGTATCCATTTTGATGTCTCCCAATGCTTTTTCTCCAAGTTTGTCATATACCTACTCACCAAACTTGTATAATAAGATAGGTCAAGTCTAGTCGAGATAATTAAATACATCAGACTTCCTACTACTTGTAAATAAGAAAATTTTGACATGTAATTGATATGATCAACTTCTTCATTTTAGGGGAATTGGTAGAAGATAGTTTAAAGTGACTAGTTAAAAGGGTTGCCACTGGAGGAATTGCATTTCCAGTGTGAAATCGAGTGATCACTACAACAATTTTGGGCTTCAATGTTGGTTGAATATAGTAGTCTCGGATGTATAATGATGGTTAAAAAAAACAGATCGCCATTGTGTCCGTGAATTCGTTTTTGGAACAAGTTAAAATAGAGAAAACTGAATGATAAACATAAATACCAAGCATGCTGTCAAAATATATAGAGAGGAAAAGGAAGATAAAAAAACTTACCCTTGATGAAAAACACTTCTTCACATTTTCCTTTCCCGGAATCATGAATTCCTCTGCTTCTCACGAACACAACAACAACACAGGACTTGAACACTACCACCAAGCCTTCCTCACTATTCTCAAGGTGATAATCAAGACGGATTTATGAGCTTTTCTTGTTAATTCTGATGAGGAAAAAGAGAAATTTTTTTGTATAGAGTTTCATAAAAATTTTATTGCAGAGAGTTTCACGATTGTGTATCACGTATCCCTTTCTTCACCACTGCCTCTATGATCTTGTATATAAGAAAGGTGATGGGAGTTACTTTCATAACTCTCTTCACCACGTAAAATAACTCTCAAGGAAGTTATTTTACATTAGAATACTATAATTAAAGCAAACATTATATTATATCTCATATAAGATAAAATATAGTTTACATTGTATCATACATATAATCTAACTTTACATTATCTTGTATAACCTATAGTTTTAATATGGATCATATTCACATTAATTTTTAACCTATAGTTTTTATATGAATCTCATTCATATAATTAACATTTGAATCATATTCAAATATTTATCTCTCTCATTAAACTTTATATTATAATGTATTCATATTACATTATACTAATTGTATCTCATACAATTAATTCCCTTTAATTAATTTGAACAATTCAAATTAATCCAAAATTAAATTGATTCTCATTTAACTCTTATTGAGCTAAAAGGGACCTTATGGACCTATAAATTATAAGCTCCAATGATACGAGATTAATTAATTAAACTCTTTAATTAAATTAATCAACATTCGTTAACTTTGGTCACTACACTAAAGATCGACAATTGCACTCTTTGCACTATAGATATATTTCTGTGTTCATTGGATATAACCAATTAATAGTAAATTGACTCTTCGCAATTACTTGTAGCTACAGCTGGGTCAAAATTACATTTTACCCCTATAGTTACGTCTAACTCCTTAGTACCATCGATCTCTCTAATGAACAATTAGTTATAGTTCAACTATAAACTAGATCCCTCTCATGCCAGCGAGAGGGTGAGGTGTCTCATTGCTTGAGACCTAGAATTAGCCTTTAAAGGAGCAATTCCTCTACTTACCCTAACAACGGAAAGAAGTGAATTCCATCTTGTAGCTGTGTTCCCAGATCTCTACTTGGATAAATCCCAAAATAGTAGGCATATTGAGTCGAGAAATTTGGCCACTCTCACTCATGCATATCAAAGGATCGCCTCATAGGTAAAAGTTCACAAATCTCTCAGGATTAAGGTCAAGTCACCTATGGTCATCCTAGTGAAATGTAAGCCTATTCAAGTAACGATATTATAAAGAGAGACTAATCATTTCGTGGTCTGGTCTTATACAAACTTTTTGTATAAAATACCCTCACTCACACATCTCCACATAAATGATCAGGATAAGATCATTTTTAACACTTTACAACAATTGTAACAATTACGAAGTGAGTCATATTCGTAGTATTGTCAGGATAAGTTGCCCATCCTTATCCATATTCTACAGACAAATTCAATTTATTACTTAAACATAATCCACTTGTGTGTTCCCACATATATGTTTAAGCTACATTAAATAACCTAGAATCTTAATTTATTGGATTTGAGTTAATGCACACTAAATGTCAATTAAAATAACACTTTATTTTATTAAATAAATAATTTTTTCTACAAATAATTTACAAACTACGAAATCACGAGATTTGGGGAATCAACCCCAATAGTCACTGGTTTGGCATCAATCATACTAAATCTCTTTAGGATTTTGCTGCAATAATTGCTTTGATTTATAGTTAAGGATCCCTTATTTCTATCCCTGTTGATTTCTATTCCCAAAATCCTCTTGGATTCATTTAGATCCTTCATGTCAAACTTTTCTTTTAATGAAGTTTTAACCCTTTGTAGGTTTGACTTAGTCAACAAGCAACATGTCATCCACATATAACAATAGATAGATTATAGAAGAGTATGATCTAGTATTCACATAAACAAAGTTGTCAAATGAACTTCTTTTGAAGCCAATGTTGGTTATAAAGATATCAAACCGTTTATACCAACATCTTGAAGATTGTTTTAACTTATAGATGGACTTCTATAGAAGGTACACCAATCCTTATTTTCATACCCTTGAGGTTGCTTCACATAGATTACTTCCTCTAGGTCACCATTTTTAGGGTTGATGCCCTAAATCTCGTAGGGTCTTATAATTCGTAAATATATTGTACAAACTCGTTGTTTATTTAATAAAATATATGATATTTTATTCCGAATTTTATTGCATTAATCACAAACCAATAAACTAAGTTCCAAGGTTATCTTGTAGCTTAAACATGTATGTAGAGACATACAAATGGATCATGTTTTAAATGATAACCTAAATGGTCTGTAGTAGATGGATAAGACTGGATACTTTATCCTTGTGACACTACAAGTATGGCATATTTTGTAGATTTTACAATTGTTGTAAAGTGTTACAAATGATCTCATCTTGATCATTCATGTGGAGACATGTGAGTGGGAATATTCTAAACAAAGGAGTTTGTATAAGACCAGACCATGAAATGTTTAGTCTCATTATTTAACGTTGTTCA
This sequence comes from Benincasa hispida, assembly GCF_009727055.1. Lineage (NCBI taxonomy): Eukaryota > Viridiplantae > Streptophyta > Magnoliopsida > Cucurbitales > Cucurbitaceae > Benincasa > Benincasa hispida. Next base: position 68,318,090 of record NC_052349.1, read on the forward strand.
TAATAGAGACTTACATTTCACCAGGATGACCATAGGTAACATGACCTGAATTCGGAGTGAGTCGTGAAATTCTGCCTATGAGGGCGGTACTTTGATTTGTATGGATGAGAGTGGCCAGATCACCGACTCAATAAGCCTACCATGTTGAAGATTCGTCTTATTGGGGATTTGGGAATACAGCTACACAAGAAGGAATAAACTCCTTCCCCAAAGTCGGGCTAAGTAGATAAATTGCTCCCTTAAGGACTGTTCAGACTCGAGAATCGATGTCGTTAATTCGACTCCAAACTGAAACAAAAGAAATTTATAAATACGAAACTACTCCTATTACTACTAAAACATAGCAACAGTGGTAAGTCCGAGTTGATCCAAAGAGAAGCGTGATTGGTTTCGTTGGGTTAATTTTCTAACTAGAGAGATAAATGGGGTTTTGGTGTGGAAGAGATAATATGTGTGAAATGGAAATAAAAAGGGTAAATGCAATTTAGGAAAGGAGTCTATCTAATTTCTAGAGCAAGAGAGAGTTCCTATGCAATTTCTTTCATTAGGCACCAATTAATTACGCTGAATCTATCAATCCCTCAACCTACTAGAAATTCTAATAGTCCAATTAATCAATTTTGATTAAAAATCCAAATCAACACTAATTCAGTTTAAAACTTTTCCTTCTTAGCGACATACAAGTTAAAATTGAAAAGCATTAAGAACGGGTTCAATTATTGAGACATACTACAAGCCGGAAAGCCATATCTTGTAGCATGATTTATTTGAAAAAATTATACTAGGACATACATGAGTTTGGCCAGAAAAAATCTAGACCCTAAGCATATGATCCTAATACTTGCAACTAAATCAATCAATGATGCATAGGCTAGTATGATTTTGCAAACAAGAATTTCGACAAATTAATTTGTCAGAAGAATTTATCGAAACTCCATTAAGATTAAAACAAATCCAACCAAAGAATTCACAAGATTGAAATTAAATTAATTAAGAAGCTTTTAAGAAATTAAACACAGGGTTCTTGCTCAAAGAAACTAGATTGAGATTACCTCTTAATTTATAGACAAATTTGAGATACACATACATTCCATTGATTACAACCCAAAATAAAAGGTGAAACTAACCTAAACATACCGAAAATTGAAGGAAATGGATGAAGGACCAAGTTTTACTTCGGCCTCCATCAATTTGGCCTCCCAAATTTGACATATTTTGACCTAAAGACGAAGGGGAGTATTTATAGGAAATATCGTAGCGTCGCAACGCTGAAAACAACGTTGCAACGCTAGTGTTGCGTAACTTCAGAGCATTGCACACTGCACATTCTTCCTTAGAGTGTCAGGGTAGAGCATTGCGATGCTATGATCGTGCAGTGACAATTTCATAATTTTCACTGTTTTGAAGCTTAGCTGCTCAAATCACCTCCAAATTGCTTCAAGTCAGTCCCGTTTAACTCCAATTTCTTGGTTCTACCTCCTCGGTGCATGATACCTATAAAATAACACAATAAACATATAAAATCCATTAACGAGTCTAAATTAAGCTAAGAATAATAGCTCTTTTTTAGTGTTAACAAACACCCCCAACTTTATTCTTGCTCGTCCCGAGCAAGGTAGAAAAAATATAGGTATAAAACTTATGATGCAAATGAGTAACCTGGATCTCAAGGCTAAAGATATAAAACTATTCTCAAAGAAAGGATCGTTCAAATGCATGCACTTAATCAAGAAACTTAAAACTAATTATCTATCCCTCACGTGTGTGTGTGCTTACCCAATCCTATCTAGGTCTCTACTGGCCCGAGAAAGTTTTATTCAGCCCTCAACTCATTTTCCCCCTACTCTGGCTTGGAGGATCAAGCATTAAGCTCCCTAGACTCAAGGTGGTAATGAAACACATAAGGGAACCAAACCCTTTTATTCTTTTTCTTTTTTTATTATTTATTTCACTTTTATACACACGAAAGAGGAAACCTTATCTAGACACATCGCCTTTATTTTGGCTTGTCCACACGAGGGTCATGGGAATCATCCAACTACGAGCAATGTCTCCTAACAAGGTGTCGAAGCTTACTCATTCCTCGAGGTACTTTAGCTCAAAGGGAAACTACGGGTGTCATAGCCGCCCCAAGTTAATCATAACTCAAGAAAGAGAAGTAATCCCCTTCAAATATATCATACAAACTTTCTTTTACTCTACAACATGCTTGCCTTTTAATTAGCATACAATAGGCTTTTACTATACAACACAAGAGTTTGGAAAAAACCTAAGCATGCATTACTAAGTTGAGCTTCGGTTACTTAACAACCCTCACCTAGACCTTTTGGGGTGACAACAAGCGTATGGACCAAATAATCCAATCCTAAGCATTCAAAACCACAAATAAGACGGCTATATGCTCAAAATGTGCAAGGGAATCAAGAAAAGTTTTTAAATAGCCCAAAATCATGCATACATTTTGTGAACCCTAAACAGATCGAAGAGATACTTATCTAAATCCTATAACAGAAAGTCATCATGACAATACATGTATCATAAAAATCATATCAACAATTCAACCACAAAATCCGAGCTCAGGTGCTTAAGGACTTGCCAGACATGCATATATAACTACCACCCCCAACTTTAAAACGATACATTGTCCCCATTGTATCTCTAATCTAAGCCAAATGAAAATAAAAACAAGGGAACAAAAAACCTCCTCTGAAAACATAGTCGCGCACTGGATGGTGGTGGTCGTAGGCTTGCCTAAAAAAAAGTTCTCATCTCCTCTAAGTCATCCCTATAAAACAAAAACAAAAAAAGAAACCTAATCTAGAAAATAAAGAAAGAAAGAAATAAATTTTATCACCTGACTCTCTCTAGGAAGGGCAAGGTTTTAAGGTTGATTGCTCGACGTGACCTGTCCCCTGTCAAGGCACAAAAAAATTCTCGTATTTCTCTGGTCCCTTCTTGAATGAGTAGATATAGCCCGGTAAGACTACAAGGCTCTTCATCTTTTGAAGAGAACCATACAGGTCGAATTTGATATTTTTCATATTAGTTAAAAGAAATAAAATAAAAGACTCAATGACTGACTCCGCAGAAAATAAAGACTTTAACTCAACTGACTTATGAGGTGAAGGTGAGAAAAAATAAAAAATAAGAGGAATATTGATACAAAGAACATGGCGAGGCTTAGGATCCTCTGACTCTTTTACCTGCAATTCTTCTAAATTAAGCCCATACTCATACTTAACCTCACTGACTCGTTCTTGTTGTGGAAGAAGATAAACGTCATCGTCCGAATTGGTCCACGCATATTCCATAAAAAGGTCGAGCTCAGTGCCACAGACGCAGAATGGCTTTAAATGATTTCCTGCGCGCTTAGAAAAATCATTAGTACGTTCACACATTAAATAATCCAATGCCTTACTTTGCTCAGAAAATTGAGGGACCATTGGTTTTGTGGGATCCTCGATGTTCATATCTCCGCTGCTCACCTTGGCATCCTCAGAAGGTGATTCACAAGACTCCACCAGTTTCCTAACTGATTCAGCGATCTAATCAATTTGGTCACTCAAACTTTGAATTTCAGCTCTGACCTCACGTTCGAAATAAAGGTCATCCTGCTAGAAATTGATGGGTTCTTGATAATAGTAAGGGCATTCCTGCACAAACTCGCTAGAGCGATTAGAAAGTTCCCTAACTATATCCTCTAAAGAAATACCTATATGGGTAGACTAATGTGGCATTGGCAACGGGGTTTGGCCAGCTAACTCCCAAGGAGAATAATATCCACACTCAAAGCTATGCGAATTCTGAATCTGCATATTAACCAAAGCTTACACAACAGAGGTTAGTCCAGAAATTTGATCTTTAAGACCGCAAATCTCTCTTACCTCTTGTGGTTCCCATTACTCTGCATATGGAAAACCATACCTATTGATATTTCCTACCATAAAAGAGCAAATAAACATAAAAAGAAAACAAATCAAAAGCAAAAGAATATTCTAACTAGAAATTTAACTAACGAAACATCAAAGAATACTCTAACTAGAAATTTAGTCTCATTATATAATGTTATTCATAATAGAGACTTACATTTCACCAGGATGACCATAGGTAACATGACCTGAATCCGGAGTGAGTCATGAAATTCTGCCTATGAGGGTGGTTCTTTGATTTGTATGGGTGAGAGTGGCTAGATCACTGACTCAATAAGCCTACCATTTTAAGGATTCTTCTTATTGGGGAATTGGGAATACAACTACACAAGAAGGAATAAACTCCTTCCCCGAGGTCGGACTAAGTAGATAAATTGCTCTCTTAAGGACTGTTCGGACTCGAAAATTAATGTCGTTAATTTGACTCCAAACCGAAACAAAAGAAATTTGTAAATACCGAATTACTTCTATTACTACTAAAACGTAGCAACAGTGGTAAGTCTGAGTCAATCCATAGAGAAGCGCGATCGATTTCGTTGAGTTAATTTTCTAACTAGAGCGATAAATGGGGATTTTGGTGTGGAAGAGATAATATGTGCGAAATTGGAACAAAAGAAGTAAATGCAATCTAGGAAGGAAATGAGTCTATCTAATTTCTAGAGTAAGAGAGAGTTCCTATGCAATTTCTTTCATTAGGCACCAATTAATTACGCTGAATCTATAAGTCCCTCAACCTATTAGAAATTCTAATAGCCCATTTAGCCAATTTTGATTAAAAATTCAAACCAGCACTAATTCAATTTAAACCTTTTCCTTCTTAGCGACATACAAGTTAAAATTGAAAAGCATTAAGAACGGGTTCAATTGTTGAGACATACTACAAGTCAGAAAACCATATCTTGTAGCATGATTTATTTGGAAAGATTATACTATGGCTACAAGTCAGAAAACCATATCTTGTAGCATGATTTAATGTCGCCGCAACGAGCGATGAGGTGTATGATATACGTTACTTAATCACGCTTCTCGATAATATATGTGATACTACGCTTTAAAATAATGTATGTGATTCTGCTTAGATGCGCTCATAGTATGTGTTCATGTAGTATGTGCGTATCACAAGTTTTCTTGTAATAGAACCAAGTATAATTCCACCGCAAGTTTCTTAGAGTGATCTGAGGTCGAACACAGGGATTGTGATGCTAGATGCGATATTGTTGTGATACATGCGATCGAAAGCAAAATAATAATGTGTTTGCGTTAGAAAAGTAAAATGCGGTGACAAACAAATAAATAAATAACTGTGAAGATGTACAAGTGTCTGATGCAATGCGATGGCAAGTCTTGTGAAATGTAACAGAAAGAGAACGGGTTGAGGGAAAGGTCATCACAAGTTTGTCAATCCTGTTGAGGATGCAACTAAGGTTCCGCTTTCCCTTGGCTTACACCTCTCAGTGATTGGCCGCGTTCCCATATCTCTATGGTGAATCAAAGATGAGCGTTGCGAATGCAAGGTTGTTTCCATCTCTGGAAATACTTCTTGCTTTAGTTAACACATTCTATCAACCTTCTTTCGAGAGGTGGATTAACATCTTCACTTCTGCTCTCACAGGTGAAGATGTCGTTGAGCATGTGTTAGCTAAACTTAGCTGATTTCTTCAACAAGGATTAACTTGCTTGCTTAACCCTTCCCCCTTACCCTGAAGGATTAATTATACATGGTGAAAGAAATGGACGATAAATGTATGGTGGTGGATAGAGAGATGAATATGAATATGATAATGATATTAAAAGATAAAGCGTTTGTTACAGATAGATGAATGAAAGATCAGAAATGAATAACAGTTAATGAACAAAAAGTGAGAACAAATGAGGACAGTGTGTCAAGGTCTTGACACGGATCCCGAACGGAGTTGATTTACTTGTCGGCGTGTAGAAAAAGTGAGGTGGAAAACTTCTTTCTCAGGATAGTTTCCCAGGTAGAAATAATCCTTGCACAGAGTTTCTCTTCGGGATTATAAATGAATTTTTGGCTCCCGAGACTTCCTTTCGGACATGTCTCGTTTATCTCTTGGATTCTCTATGAATGTCTCTTCAGACCAGCCTCTCTCGGATTCTTTATCAATGTCTCTTTAGGCCAGCCTCTCTCAGATTCTCTATCAATGTCTCTTCAGACTAGCTTGCTTTCTTTGGTGTTGATATAGATATTTATAGACCTTACACCTCCTTCGCCAATTGTTCCGCTCTGAAAAGTTACTTTTTCTGTAGTGGTTTGGTGGAAATGTCCGCTCTGCTCCACATTCAATTTGTCAGATTGTACAACAGAAAAGTTGTACAATTTCAGAAATCCCCACGAATGCGTCACTCTTCGATCGTCGCATGCGGTGTGAATGCGTTACTCATTTTGTTCTCGATCGGTCGTCACATGCGGTGCAAATGCATTGCTCTTTTTGTACCGTCGCATGCGGTGCAAATGAGTTGATCTTTTTGTTCTCGATCGACCGTCACATGCAGTGCAAATGCGTTGCTCTTTTTATCCTCGAGTGATCGTCGCATGTGGTGATACCTGTTTCCTGCAAAATAAAGACTTGGACATCCCTTTTTGCTATCACAATGGGGTCAGCGGGTTTGCTTCCGACATTTTATAACTTTTGCGTTTCTAAGTCAATTTCTATATGTTCGACGCAACTTTTTCCTTCTTTTTGCCGCATATTCTAAATAAGATGGTATAAATAGCTTGTATTTCTAGAAGTTATCAATGGCATACATGAATTTGACTAGAAAAAGTCTAGACCTTAAACATGCGATCCTAATACTTGCAACTAAATCAATCAATGATGCATAGGCTAGAATGATTTTGCAAACAAGAATTTCAACAAATTAATTAAGAATTTATCAAAACTCCATTAAGATTAAAACAAATCCAACCAAAGAATTCACAAGATTGTAGTTAAATTAATTAAGAAACCTTTAAGAAATTAAACACAGGGTTCTTGCTCCAAAAAACTAGATAGAGATTACCTCTCAATTTATAGAAAAATCTGAGATACACATTCGTTCCATTGGTTACAACCTAAAATAAAAATCGAAACTAACCTAAAGATACCGAAAATTGAAGGGAATGGATGAAGGAACGAGTTTTACTTCAGCTTCTATCAATTTGGCTTCCCAAATTCGGCATATTTTGACCTAAAGACGAATGGGAGTATTTATTGGAAAGATCGCAGCATCGCAACGCTGGCGTTGTGCAACTTCGAAGCCTTGCAATGCTGCAAATAGTGTTGCAACACTACACATTCTGTCTTAGAGCATCAAGGTAAAGCGTTGCAATGTTGTGACAGTGCAATGGTAGTTTTATAATTTTTACTGTTTTGAAGCCTTACTACTCAAATCACCTCTAAATTGCTTCAAATTAGTCCCGTTTGACTTCGATTTCTTGGTTCTACCTCCTCGAAGCATGATACCTACAAAATAAGACAATAAACATATAAAATCCATTAACAAGACTAAATTAAGCTAAGAATAATTGCTCTTTTTTAGAGTTGATGCGTTGATTTATCATAAGATGAAAGGATGTTTGGATGCGATGATCATGCAAGTTTTCCTAACAAAGCCCAAGTATAAGCCTTCTTAGGGTCTTGGTAAGTTTAGGGTTGAACGTAGGGATTACTAAATAGATATACGACAGACTCTCTGATCCTATTAGATGGTGATTAAGAAGTGGATGATGATGTAACTTAGATTTTCTAATGCAATGGAATTAAATACGCAGCGATGAAAGGATGGTGTTGTAACAAGCATGCGATGAAGGGGCTAAGAAGAGATTTAGCTAGCATTTCTTAAAATTTTGTACAAGTCATGCGATCATACTATACACAAATATTAAGCACTACATTTCTCAATGCATAATGCCACATTTCCTATTTCTAGGATGCATGCAATGTGTATGGAATGTAGCAGATAGAACTTATTTCTAAGTCTCTACTCTTGCTTATGCGATCTAACCCGATTCTCTCAAGCCTAGATTCTGTCTTTAGACTACTCTCTTAAGTACTCCAAATGATGAATAAAGCATACGCCATCATGCTAGCTAAGTACTTCTCAACCCATTCATAAATTTAGTTACTCATGCATGGTGTGAAGAGACTGAACATAAATTAAAATGAAGTTTCCATTTTTTTTTTTTTTTTTTGCAAATAAAGTATTTGAGTACAAAACAATAAATGGTGTAAGCAGTATGAACCCAGTTAACGAATGTCTTGCTTCCTCTGGCTTTTTACACTACTCTTATCACTTCAATTCTTTCCCAAGTTGTTAACTTTTGCTCTCGCAAGGGTTTGGTGTCTCTCCTTTATGTTGTTTTTGGCAATCTCTTGACCTCTCCGAAAATAAATTTCTTCTCAAGAATTCCCTTCCCTTGGCTTCGCCTCGCCTTTTCGCGCCCCTTTTCTGGTTTGGTAGCATTGGGTATTTATAGACTTCTAGACAAAGCAGTTCTTCTAACTAATGATTGCGTGGATGGACAACATTAATTTCCATACCCTGTTCCGCCGTCTGATAATCATCGAAAGTTCAATGTATTTGCAACGGTATGGTCTTCAATGGCCGTCAACTGCATTTCTGATTTAACCGTTATCAACTTTACATCCCATCATGTTTCATGACATTAAGCTACAGCGTAAAGTCATCACATGATCATCTTTGAGATACCCTTGGATCGCAAACTCAAAACGCGCCATCGCATTGTACCTGCACAGAATAATGCAATTTAACTGATTTCATGCAATGAGCGTTAGCGATCGCAATTCTTCTTTTAGTTTGGTGCATTCAATCGTAATATTGCCTATTTCAACATCGCTTTCTCCCATTGTTTTAATAATTTGAGCTTTAATAACTTGTATTTCTACCAGTTATCAAGAGCTAACAAGGGTTGATTACAGGGTTTGAACAATGTGGTGTCACATCATCTTCTAGCCCGAAAGAGGTTTAGTTATAGTTGGACTATGATTTATTATTTATTAAAGGGATGAATGGTACTTAAGAAGTTAGATGTAACTACAGGGGCAAAACGGTAATTTTGGCCCAGTTGTACTTACGAACAATTTGTGAAGAATCATCGTACTGTTGATTGGTTATATCCAATGGACATAGAAATATATCTGTATTGCAAAAAGTGCACTGTCGGTCTTTGGTGGAGTGCCCGACAGTTAACGGATGGTGATGATTTAATTAAAGAGTTTAATTAATTATTCATGTACTGTTGGAGTTTCAAGCTATAGGTCTATGAGGTCCCCTTGTTAGCTCAACGGGATTTAATGAGTATCCGTTTTTGGATTACATTGACTTATTCAAATTAATTGAAGGAATTAATTATATGTGATATAATTAAGTTTATTTAATTATGTATGGTATAATTACTATGGTGTATTTGATACATTATAAAGTATGTTTGAGATGAATTAAATATTTGAATATGATTCAAATATTAATTATATGAATTAGATTCATATAATTGAAATTCAATGTAAATATAATTTATATTAAATGCCATAAGTTGAGAGAAAAGAAACTATAGGTTATATTGTATATGATACAATATTGAAACTATAGTTTATATGCTATATTTGATATAACATATAGTTTGATATATATCATAAGATAAAGTAGTTGTCATATGAATATATATTAAATAAATTATTATTTAATTTATTTATTAAAATTAATTAATTTTTAAAAAAATTAATTATGGGGAGAGAGTTAGCTGCCTCCTCCTTTTTTCTCTCTACCACTTACATGACAAAGGATGGTGGTATTTCAAAAATAGATCTTCTTCTTCCTTCTCCCTACATGACAAAAAGTGTGAGTGGTTTTATAGTAGAAAGGTTCTATATAATTCTTCATCCTATCCTTCTCTCAATCCCAATATTAGCCAAAGCCCACCACTCTTGGATCCCTCATTCTAAAGGATATCAAGAGTGCGTTTGTGGTAATGCCGATTGAAGATCGAAAGGTATTTTGGAAGAAAGTCTTCAAAGGTAAGGGTTTCTGAAACCCTAAAATTTTTTTCTTCCTTTTCCTTTTTGTGGCATGCTATATTATTTTCAAATACATGATCTTATTCTTATTTTTTTTGTAAAATCGTTTTTCAAAACAAATGGGATTTGAGATGATCCCGCTTCCGCTCAAGGTTCCCCTCACTAGGGTTCCTTCAATTATGTAGGAAGCCTATTTTTACTTCTATTTGGTCTAGTTCCATATCATTTTAGACTACTAGGAATAGGAGCATACGAATGGAGGTTTGTTTTACTATAGGGGAGAATATGTCATTGTAGTCTATTCCTTCCATTTGGGTGAAACTCTTAGCTACTAACCTAACTTTAAACCTTGAGGGCTAAACTCCTAGTATGCCTTTTTTAATTTTATAAATCTATTTACAAGATATTGGTTTAGAGCCTTTTAGGTAGTTTGACAAGGGTCTAAGTGTTATGATCATTAAGAAGTGAGTCTCCTTAATCATAGCATTTATCTAGTCTTTAGTATTTGAACAACTAGTAGCTTCATTAAAGGTAGTGGGTTCAAGGTCATTTGGTTGAACCATAGCATTTAAAGCTACATTTACACTACCAGCTTCACTGTACCTTAAAAGAGGAACAATTACCCTTCTATATCTATCCCTTGTTGGGGAGTAGTTTGTTAGATCATTTTCCTCTTGTGAGCTTTCTTCTTCAGTTGAATCAGATTGGTATCACTAGATTCAACTTCAGTTAGGGCATTATGATATGTTTCTCGAGTATTTAGAGACAACTCCATCTCAATTTGGGTAGTTCCAGGATTATATTTTGATTTGTCAGCGAGATCTTCTTTCTCTGTACTCTTACTCATCATGAAAATCTTATCTTCTCTGAACACCAGATCCTTGCTGTTAATTGTTAGTAAGGATTTAACATTTTTCTTTTACACCCTAGCCTAAACAAATATTATTTGTAATTTTTTCATTCCTATAACTTACACTATAAAGTAGCATAAGTGGTACATACGGGTCGAGTCCATAGCGAACCATCGACTAAGCCTAAAATTGAAGGGTCTCATATCTGAAGAGTTCCATGAGCACGTTCGGATCACTCCGATCTCACCATGACCGAAATACACATTATACAATCAAAACATATAGTTATGAAAATAAACACTAATTATCGGCATGCTAAGAACAAGATAAATAACAAGGGAGAGAGTTCCATACCAGTTGAAGACAATCTTCACACTTCAGAACTCCAACGCAGCGGAAACCTCCATGCGATCTACCAATGGCCAGCGGAAGCGTCGACTGCAGTAGCACGAACAACCGCGAACTCACGAACATCGTGGGGACGACACCACCACTAAAGAGCCCCGGGTATTTTCGGAGTGAAAATCCAAAGGATGGTCTTTGGTGAATTTGGTAGAGGAAGGAGAAAACAAGAATCGTGTAGGCGATAAGCAAGTGGGAGAGAAAAAGCGCTATCGAATAGCAAATTGCTTATCGTTTAGGAGAAGCTACACGATCGTGTAGATTTTACTGAACGATCATTTAGGAAAAGGTATACGATCGTTTAGCAAAATTGACACACTATACGATGGTTTAGAGAAGCTATGCGATTGTGTAGGCGAGAGTGTGCGATCGTTTAGGCGCGAAGTGGACGATCGTTTAGGTGGAGAGGAGCAATCATATAGTCTCTCAATTTTCTTAAGCGATCGCTTAGAATTCTACCAACACGCACCTACGATTTCTTTTGGACGATTGACAGACAATGCAAAAATGAAAACTCTTTTCATTTTTATTTCATCGGTTACAATAACCGACTCATTCCTACTAACCCACGTCCAAATGCGATTTTTGGGTTAATTATCATATAATTAACCAACTAAAATATTAATAAATATAATCATATTATATTTTTATCTTATAGTTTAATATCACATATCTACTATAGTATTTTCTCCTCTACTTGATATAAATCATATTTGTATCTAATTTCCTTCAAAATAATATATCACATACATTTAGCCAATTATATCATATATAATTAACCAGTCCAATTATATCATATATAATTAAACTTCCTCTTGTCAATTTGAACATTTCAAATACACCTAAATACTGGTTCTCAACTTTATCCAAGCTACCCAGGGAACCTAATGAACCTGTGGCTCGAAACTCCAATGGTCCATGAATAGCTGACTAAACTCTTTAGCCACGAGATCCACTATCCGTTAACTGTCAGACATTCCACTAAAGACCAACAACTGAACTCTTCTTACCACAGATATATTTCTGTGTTCATCAGATATAACCAATCATGAGTACGATGAACCTTCATAGATGCTCTAAGTATAGCTGGGCCATATTACCGTTTTGCCTCTATAGTTACATCTCACTCCTTAAGTACCACTGATTCCTCTAATGAACAATACAACATAGTCCAACTATGTGTGAACACCTATCGAGCCAAGAGAAGATGTGTGGCGCCACATCGTTCAAGCCCCGGAATCAGCCCTTAAGGGAGCTATCTATCTACTTACCCCTACCTCGGGGAATATGTGTGGCGCCACATTCGTTGCTCGTTTACTAGGATAAAGTTTCTCTCCTATATCCATATACTATAGACCATTTTGATTATCACTCAAGACATGATCCATTTATATGTCACCATATATATGCTCAAGTCACATACAGATAACTAGGGATTTTATGTTTATTGGTTTGTGGTAAAGCAAATAAAATAAGTAATTGAGCAAAAAACAAGATGTAAAGTAAATATCATATATTAACAACACAAGTGTTCGTACAAACTATTTACAAACTATAAGACACGAGACTTTAGGGCATCAATCCCAACAAAAACAACTAATGAGTTTTATTGTGATGGGGGGTTTTGTAAAGAAATTGATAAACTTGCATAAAAAAAAGTAAATGAAATATTGAAAAATGAAAACTCTATTTTTATTCATTGATCTAGTTTAGTTAGGTTTCCTCTGATTTTTTCTTGGTAATCATAAGCATTTAACAAAATCAAGATTCTTGCTAGTTATTCACTTAGTCTATACACCCTAAAAGCATAGGAATGCATAACCCTAAGTTCTTGAATAACAATTAATCAAACCTAAATGACTCAATTAATAAGAATCGATAGTGACCTAATTAATTGTTCATTTTCATTAAGAAAGAGCAATTCTTGGCTAAGATCGGATTAGTAGTCTGGAAAGTCTAGGTTACTAGCCCAATTGTTCTTGAATTACTAAGCATGCATAATCGTGAATAAGATTAATCCTAATAACCTAAATTCACACATTTGCACTTTTTATTTGTGGTTGCCCTAAGAATTAAGTACATAGACATGTGTCAGCTCTAAAAAAGAGCTATTATTCCTAGCATAATTATGACTTGTTATCGGATTTTACACGTTTATTTCCCTATTTTGTAGGTACCAAGCAATCATGAGATAGAATTGGCAATTTGGAGCCGGACAAGGTTAATTTGAAGCAATTTGGAGTTGATTTAGGCATTCGGCTTCAAAGGAGTTAAGATTGCCAAATTGCCATCGAGTATGGTCAGCCATCGAGTATCATCGTATACCATCAAGCAAAGGGTTGTTGAGTACCATCGAGTCAAATTCTACCAAGAAAATAAGTAATTAGCAACGAGTATCGAGTAAACGAGCAACGAATAACGAGTTTCTGGCAGAACACTCAACGTCGCAACGCTTTTCACAAGCCTTAGTCCAACACTCATTCGACGCTGGAAGGCAGTAGNATAACGAGTTTCTGGCAGAACACTCAACGTCGCAACGCTTTTCACAAGCCTTAGTCCAACACTCATTCGACGCTGGAAGGCAGTAGCATCAAGTGCAGGCCAGCGTTGCAACGCTGGCCCAAGCATCGCAAAGCTCCATAATTGAATCATCACCAACTTTACAATGCATCTCAAAGCTCGAGCCTCAATGCTAAAGCCAAAAAAATAAAATTTCCAACAATCATCTCCTTTAATCAGTGAAATTGGAGAGTTTTATTTCACTTGTTCATGCAAGTGAAGGATCCAATATGAGGGGAACCTTGAGCGGAATCGGGATTGTCCCAAATCCCATTTGTTTTGAAAAACAATTTTACAGAAAAACAAGAACGATATCATGCATTTACAAAATTAATACAACATGTCACAAAAAAGAAAAATAAGGAAAAATAATTTAGGGTTTCAGAAACCCATACCTTTGAAGACTTTCTTCCAAGATACCTTTCGATCTCCAACTGGCACTACCACGAATGCAACCTCAGTATCCTCTGGGATGAGAGATCTAGGAGTGGTGGGCTCTGGCTAATTTTGGGATTAAGAGAAAGAGAGGATGAAGAATTATAGAGAACCCTTCTTCTATAAAACCACTCACACTTTTTTTCTTGCAGGAAGAAGGAAGAAGAAAAACCTATTTTTTATGAATACAATCTCCTTCATTCACATAAGTGATGGAGAGAAAAAGGAGGAGGGAGTTACAACTTCCTCCCCATAATTAATTTTAAAAAAAAATTAAATAATAAATAATTTATTTATTTAATTATATTCATATGATAACTACTTTATTATATGAAATATGTTAAACTATATGTTATTTTAAATGTAGCATATAAACTATAGTTTCAATATTGTATCATATACAGTATAACCTATAGTTTCTTTTATCTCACTTATGGCATTTAATATAAATAATATTTACATTGAATTTAAATTATATGAATCTAATTCACATAATTAATATTTGAATCATATTCAAATATTTAATTCCTCTCAAACATACTTTACAATATATCAAATACATTATAGTAATTATATCATATATAATTAAATAAACTTAATTATATCACATATAATTAATTCCCTCAATTAATTTGAACAATTCAAATTAATCCAAAAAATGATTCTCATTAAATCCCGTTGAGCTACCGAAGGGACCTCATGGACCTGTAGCTTGAAGCTCCAATAGTACGTGAGTAATTAATTAAACTCTTTAGGATAAGTGGGAGATTGTTGGGGGTGATGCCCTAAAGTCTCGTGTCCTATAGTTTGTAAACACAGTTTGTACGAATGCTTGTGATATATAATATATGATATTTTTTTCACTACTTGATTTTACACATTGGATGTTTTATTTTCTTTTCCACAAACCAATGAACTAAAATCCCTGGTTGTCATTATGTAACTTAAGCATGTATGTCGTGACATACAAGTGGATCATGTCTTAAGAGACAACCAAAATGGTTTGTAGTATATGGATATAGGAGGGATACCTTATACTGGTAACGCTATGGATGCGACTGTCTGTGTGGAATAGTTACAAATGTTGTGACTTGCTACAGATGGTTTGATACTGATCATTCGTGTGGGGACATACGAGCAGAGGCATCCTATACAAAGAATTTGTATAAGACTTAACCACGAAATGTTAACATCGCATTATATAACGTCGTTCATGACAAAGACTTCACTTCACTAGGATGACTATAGGTAATATGACCTCAATCCTGAGTGAGTTGGGAACTCCTACCATTGAGGGCAGTCCTTTGATTTGTATGGATGTGAGTGGCCAGGTCGCCGACTCAAACCTACCACTTTGGGGATTCGTCTGATTTAGGAGTTGGGCACTCAACTACACAAGATGGAATTCACACCTTCCCCAAAGCTTAGTTGTTTGTAATTATACACATTGTTTATGAATAAAATAAGTGTTATTTCATTCTAGCATTTACTTATATCCAATAAACAAAACTTCATGGTTACTATATGTAAACTTAAGCATGTATATGAGATATACAAATAGATCATGTCTTAAGTGATAACCTAAATAGGTCTGTAGTATAAGGATTAAGGTGGGATACCTAATCCTGATGATACTACGGATAAGACCCGCTTTGTAGAGGTTTACAAGTGTTATAAACTACTACAGATGGTAGATCTTGACCATTCATGTGGAGACATGCGAGCGGAGGTGTCCTATACAAAGAGTTTGTATAAGACCGAACCATGAGATGACTAGACTCTGTATATAACGCCATTGATTCTGAAGACTTACATCTCACCTAAACGACCATAGGTGACACAACCTCAATCCTAAGTGTTTTAGGAACTCCTTATTGGGATTGATGTCCTAATTCTCCCGGAGTCTCATTCTTTTATGAAGATACACATTGTTTAGTGAATAAAATAAGTGTTATTTAATTCTAGCATTTACTCATATCTAATAAACAAAGCTCCTTGGTTATCTTATGTGAACTTAAGCATGTATATGTAATATACAAGTGGATCATGCCTTAAGTGATAACCTAAATAGGTCTGTAGTATAAGGATTAAGATGGGATACCTGATCCTGGTGACACTATAAACACGGTTCGCTTTGTAGAGTTTTGCAAGTATTGTAAACTACTACAGATGGTAGATCCTGACCATTCAAGTAGAGACGTGCGAGCAGGGATGTCCTATACAAAGTGTTTGTATAAGACCTGGACCACGAGATGACTAGACTCTGTATATAAGCCCGTTGATACTAGAGACTTGTATCTCACCTAAACGACCATAGGTGACACGATCTCAATTCTGAGTGTTTTGGGAACTTCTGCCTTTGAGGGCGGTCTTTTGATTAGTATGGGTGAGAGTGGCCAGATTGCCAACTCAACATGCCTACCTTTTTGTGGACTTGTTTGATCAGGGAGCTGGGAACTCATTCCACAAGATGAAATTCACTCTTTTCTCGAAGCAGGAATAAATAGAAAGATTACTCCCTTAAGGGCTGATTCCGAGGCTTGAACATAGTGGCCACAGCTTCTCTTTGGAAGAGAGGACTCAATCATAGTAGAACTATGACTTATGTTCATTAGAGGAATCAATGGTACTTAAGAAGTTAGATGTAACTACAGGGGCATAACGGTTATTGGCCGAGTTATACTTACGAGCGATCTATGAAGGGTTGTCACACTGTTGATTGGTTAAGATGGACACATAATATATCTATAGTGAGGAGAGTCAGCTGTCGATCTTTAGTGGAGTGCCTGGCAATTAACGGTTAGTGGATCCTGTGACTAAAGAGTTTAGTTAGTTATTCACATACTGTTGGAGCTTCGAGCTACAGGTTCATGAGATCCCCTTGGTAGCTCAATGGATTCAGTTGAGGATCAGTTCTTGGTGTTGATTTGAAATGTTCAAATTGACAAGAGGTATTTTGATTATATATGATATAATTGGTATAACGTATGAGATACATCTAGTGGAGGATTGATGTAAATGAGATTTACATTGAGTATCATGGAATAGAAAAAGAACTACGGTTTATATGTTTCATGACATGAAATATTAAAACTATAGGTTATAAATATAGTATGATAAGTTGGTTATCATTTATATTTATAATAATATTAATTATTGGATAATTAATTCTTTTTCTTTAATAACCAATTGAGTGGGTCGTTATTGGATTCATGGTAACCGTGAGTTTAAAAGGAAAGTGGTTTTTCTTTTTTGAAAAGAAGTTTTACAAAAGGTTGATAAAAGTTTTTGAGATTTCTCTCAGCGAAAAAAGGGGATCTCACGGTAGTCGTCAAGTAAATACGGATTTACTAAACGATGGTTGGGCAAGCTAAACGATCATGCAACATTTACTAAACGATCGCATAGTTTTGCTAAACAATCGTTTGCCCAAAGTAAATGATCGTGTAGAGTCTGTAAGCTACAGACCGAGCTAAACGATGGACTAAATGATCACATAGCTTTTGCTAGACAATCACTCAGCTTTATCTAAACGATTGAGCATCGACCTATACGATAGGTCTCCACCATCTCCCACTTGTCCAGTCGTGTACGCGATCGGTGTTTCTTCCTTCGCCTGCCTCATACCAAGTCCGAACAGAGCCCACCCTCTGGATTCTCACACTGAGAATACCAAGGTAGCCTTGTTGGTGGTGTTAGACTCAACTCAACACCATCAAGGTTTTCTGGAGGTCGTTCATGTTGCTGAGGAGTTGGTGGCCGAGGTGATAGTTGAGGACGAATGCAAAGTGTTCGTGCTATGTTACGGTCGTGTAGATTGAGTGTTCGAGGTTGTTGTTGTTCAAGCGGTCGTACGTAACGGAGCGTGGAGATACATCTTCAAATGTGTGTAAAGTTTTCTCTCTGTTCATTTGAGTTTTTCATGCTGTAATTTATGTATGAATTGTATAACTGCTTGTTTGAAGTCGACTGTAAATGTTATGTTCATTTATGATTGTGATTTGGAATAATCTTATTCCACTACTCATGGAAATCTCGAATCTGATTTTCTTCACTCCTGCCTTTGAGAGCGGTTCTTTGATTAGTATGGGTGAGAGTGGCCAGATTGCCAACTCAACATGCCTACCTTTTTGGGGACTTGTCTGATTTGAGAGCTGGGAACTCAATTACACAAGATGAAATTCACTCATTCTCTGAAGCAGGGGTAAATAGATAGATTGCTCCTTTAAGGGCTGATTCCGGTGCTTGAACCACGGCTTCTCTTTGGAAGAGAGGACTCAGTCATAGTAGGACTATGACTTATGTTCATTAGAGGGATCAGTGGTACTTAAGAAGTTAGATGTAACTACAGGGGCATAATGGTTATTGGCCGAATTGTACTTACGAGCGATCTGTGAAGGGTTGTCGCACTGTTGATTGGTTAAGATGGACACATAATATATCTGTAGTGAGAAGAGTTCATCTATCGATCTTTAGTGGAGTGCCTAGCAGTTAACGGTTGGTGGATCCCGTGACTAAAGAGTTTAGTTAGTTATTCACGTACCATTGGAGCTTCAAGCTACAGGTCTATAAGGTCCCCTTGGTAGCTCAATGGATTCAAGCTAAGGATCAGTTCTTGGTGTTGATTTAAAATGTTCAAATTGACAAGAGGTAATTCGATTATATATAATATGATCGGTATAGTGTATGAGATACATCAAGTGGAGGATTAATGTAAATGACATTTACATTAAGTGCCATGGAATAGAAAAGAGCTATGGTTTGTTTGTTTCATAAGATGAAATATGAAAAGTATAGGTTATAAATATATTATAGTAAGTTAGTTATCATTTATATTTATAATAATATTAATTATTGGATAATTATCTCTTTTTCTCTGATAACCATTTGGGTGGGAGATTATTGGTGGTTTCATGGTAACCGTGAGATAAAAGGAAAAATGTTTTCCTAATTTTAGTAAGATTTTGTAAAGTTGTGAATTTGAGATTTCCAATCTCGAAAATTACTCACAGATAGTTGTCAAAGTAAATCCGATTTACTAATCGATAGCTTGGAGTTAGCTAAACGATCGTGGAGTGTTCTTACACGATAGACACTCAGCTAGACGATGAGCTAAACTATCGCATAGCATTTGCTAGACAATCGGATAGCTTTTACTAAACGATTGGGCATCGACCTATGCGATAGGTTGTTTCATCTCCCACTTGCTCAATCGTTTACACGATTGTTCTTCCTCCAGTTTTCTACATCTAACCAAGTCCACACAGAGCCCACCCTCTGGATTCTCACACTGAGAATACCAAGGTAACCTTCTTGGTGGTGTCATACTCAACTCGACACAGTCGAGGTTCTGTGGACGCTTTTCACGGTGTTCGTGTTGTTCATGACCGTGGTGATCGCTTTGTGCGAGTTCGCTATGATTGTCTAGTATAGCGGTCGTGTTGGACGAATGTTTGTGTGTTGTTGTGTTGTTGTGATCAAGCGTTCATCATCAAGGAACTTGAATATGAGTCTTCAAAGGTTTGTTAGTTCATTCCCTTGATCATGTAGTAAAGCATGCTATAATTTCTATTTTATGCATAACCGTATGTTTTCGTTTATGATTGTAATTGTAATGTTCATATACAATTGAAATTTGGAAAGATCCTTCCGCTGATCATGAAAATCCTCGTGTCCGATTTTCTTTAGATAGATTTCTCTTTTAAGGGTTGATCCCAAGGCTTGAACGATGTGGCGCCACATACCTTCTCATGGCCCGATAGGTGTCCACACATAGTAGGACTATGTTGTATTTTTCATTAAAGGAATCATTGGTACTTAATGAGTTAGATATAGGAGAAAAACGGTAAATTGGCCCAATTGTACTTACGAGCATCTGTGAAGGGTTATCGTACTGATGATTGGTTATATCCGACGGATACAAAAATATATTTGTGGTAAGAAGAGTTCAGTGGTCGGTCTTTAGTGGAATGTCTGGCAGTTAACAAATGATGGATCTCGTGGCTAAAGAGTTTAGTCAGCTATTCACGTACCGTTGGAGCTTCGAGCCATATGTCCATAAGGTCCCCTTGGTAGCTTGGATTCAAGTTAAGAGTCAGTTTTTGGGTCAGTTTTAAATGTTCAAATTGACAAAAGGGAGTTCGATTATATATGATATGGTTGTACTGGTTAATTATATTTGATATGATTGACTTTATGAATGAGATACATTTTGGAGGAAATTGGATATAAATATGATTTATATCTAATGGAGGAGAAAATACTATGGTTGATATATGATATTAAACTATAGGTTAATAAATATAATATGATTATATTTATTATTTTATTAATTGGAAATTATGAGATAATTGGCCACCATTTTCTCCGTAACTATGCGTTAGTGGGAAGTTCCATTCGATTTTCGTAACTGAAGAATAAAATGAAAATTGTTTTCATTTTTGCAAAGGACATGGTTAATTGCTCATGGTGTGTTTTTCTTTCTATCGTTTAGTAAATCAGAGCCTATATGATAGCTTGTGTTTATTAAACGATTGTTTACATGTGCATCTACTAAACGATCGCCTACATTTTCCTAAATAATTGCTTAGCACCGAGCTTTTACTAAACAATCGTATAGACAATTGCTTACCTTTTCCTACATGGTCATGTACTTCACCTAAACGATCAAGCATCTTGTCTATACGATAGACTCGTCTTTCTCCCACTTTCTTGATCGTTGTATACGATCTCTTTTCTTCCTCCCCTCTACCAAATCCGAACAGAGCCCACTCTTTGGATTCTCAATTCGAGAATACTAAGGGTTCCAAGTGGTGGTATCATCCCCATCTTCGTCAGTTCGTGTGGAGTTCGTTCGTGGTAGACGATGGGTGTTGCTGAAGGATAGCTTGTCGTTTCAGCGAGAGCAAGAGCATTCGTTCGTGGAGAGAGCGAGATTTGCCGAGAAGAAAGTCTTCAACTGGTAAGTTTCTTTGTTCTTGTGTTTATTTATCTCTAAGCATGTCGGTAATTTAGTAATTTGATGCATATCTGTTTGTTTGAATGTAAATGTGGTAGTTCTGTCACAATGTCTTTGGAAATATTCGCTTCCGCTCAAAAGTACTCTTGTATAAGAGTTCCTTCAATTGGTATCAGAGCCAAGTTTCTGATATTCCAAATTCATTGGCACAACGAATTGCATTTACATTCTCGGTGGGTAAAGCATGTCTTGTTTTAAGCGTTAATTCGTTTGTGGATGTGTGGATTAATGAAGGTTCTGGGATGAAACCTCGATTTGTTAAATTCTTTTACATTTCGAATTAATTGTAAAGGCCCATGCATTTTTGGGCATTATTAACTGTTATCAAGTTTGTATTCAAAGTTGTTTGAGTCTGTGAGTCGTTCGTGAAAAAGCTTCGCAGCAAGGGTTGCTATTCTTCGAGGATGAAGATGACCAAGCATTGGTCGAGTCATGTAGACGATGGGGTAGACGATCATTGAGTATCGGATACTCGGGAGTTGTTTTACGCGTGCGCACTAGATGATCATATAGCTCAGTAAGCTCCATCGCTTAGTTACTGACTATACGATTGCAGAGTAAATCACATAATAAACCATTTACCTATCACGTGTTAAGCGATCGTCTTGACGATCGAACTTCGCAGCTTTGTTGTCGTCTAAGCGCTCGTTTAGCATCCACGTGTTTTCGACTTATGCACTACCGATCATTTACCTAGAGGCGTTTAGTAAACGATGTGAGCTTCGCCCAGCGGTTCAAGAACCGGTTTGACTATGAACCAGTTTGCTCGGTGGAAAAATGTAATATATAGATTTTTTCATTCCGATTTTTGAGGTGGTTCATCCGAGTCCATTAATCTGTGATATTATACATGAGATGTATTTTTTATTTATATGTCATATGGTATGCCATATAGAAAAATCCCACCTTAGGTTATGCATTGGTCATGCATCATCTCTTCATTATAAGTGTTATGATTTAGAGAAGCATGATTTAAATTACGTAAGAGCATGCTCATGCATCATATAATATAAGAGTTATATTTTTGCATGCATAAAGCATTAACATGCATCATCTTTATATTATAATTGTTATAGTATAAGGGTGTATAGAAAGCATGTGTGCTTGGTTGTTACTTGTATATAAAAGTTATGTATAGTAATGACCGGACATTGCATGAAGCACGACACATAGGTTAAATTTATAAGTGTTATAAATACCTTGTTGTATGGAAATGTATGTTTTAGTTGTTTCTTTTATAAAAGTTATAAAAAGAAATCAGAACTAAAATCAATAAAAAAGACATGCATGCCAACTT
Source organism: Benincasa hispida (assembly GCF_009727055.1). Taxonomy (NCBI): domain Eukaryota; kingdom Viridiplantae; phylum Streptophyta; class Magnoliopsida; order Cucurbitales; family Cucurbitaceae; genus Benincasa; species Benincasa hispida. Next base: position 68,340,616 of record NC_052349.1, read on the forward strand.
AGGTTTAATTCATGGTTTTAAAATGTTTAAAACTTGGAAGATATATAGCTAAGATCACGGTTCTAATATGATTAGCAAGCTTAGGCTTTAATCTTTTAATCAGTTTAATAGGATTAAATTGACTAATAGAAGGTTAAACTGTAGCAAATCTACCTATAAGGGACCTTTTGTCTAAGGCGGGTTCTGTCTAGGCTGGGGTATTTAAGGTGACGGAAATGGAACACCCCTACCTCATAACCTACCTGGAAAGGTGAATTAGATAGATTTGATGTATGCATGCAAGCTTAAGGATAGTACATTAAAGAGTTTAATGTGACTAATTGAGATTGTTTTATTTCGAAGACAAAAGTTATTTTTTAGCGAACTTTAAAAATGACTTAGACTAAAATCACTAGTCGGATTGTCTAGGTTAATGAACCCCTAGGTAGAATATTTAGTAGGAGGTACTTGAGGCATTTAATGCTTCATTTAAACCTTTCGCGTTTCTCCCTTTATAGTCCAAACCGTGAGATCTACCCTTGGCCTCGTGGCACCCTGGGAGTGTCCCCCTAAAGAATGGTGTTTGAATAGGTCAATATCAAGGCGGATGGAGAGAATGTTCATAGTAAGTGGGAGTAGAAAGTGCGACAACATATCCCACGGTCTCTCTCGTCAGGTTGAATAAAGTTTCTTCGCATCGCCTCGAGGCACCCTGGGAGTGTCCCCCTATAGGATGACAGTTTTGCACATTTCTTTATTTGATCTCCTATAAGTGGAGAAGGTTACTTAATCTCTTGTCTTAATCTACATCTTCCCTATGGTGGGCTTATTAGGGTGGGACTTTGGGACCAAAAACGAGGGGTCACACTTACGCGAAATTGTTAAGGGTTAACAGTTATGGACCGTAAATGGTGGTTGTTAGGTTCAGTTCCAAGAGTTGGTTCTACCTAATGATTGAGAATGTCTCATCCCAGTGAAGAGGCATCTGATCACCCCACCTGTGATGTTTGTCCTGCCTCGCTGGGGCATCATTGCAAAATAGAAGTCTTTATAACTTAGGATACTTGGAAACTGTTTTACTAAAACTAATTGGTTAAAATGTGGTTTAGTAAAGTCTTATAAAAGTTTGTTCGCTTTTCAGAAACGGTTTTAAAAATTGCTACAGCCACAATTGCTTTGTTAAGTGCTGAAAAACTGACTAGCGACAACTATTCAAGTTGGAAATATATGATCACGATGATACTCATCATCGAGGATCTGATGTTTGCCCTTACGAAGGTCTGTCCTCCTATTCCAGCTTCGAACGCCGCTCAAAATGTTTGGAAGGCGTATGAGCGATGGACATGGGTAAATGAGAAGGCCCGAGCCTGTATCTTGGCCAGTTTTAGTCACGTGTTGGCCACAAAGCATGAGCCCATGGTCTCAGCGAGTGAGATCATGAGTCCCTGCAAGGGATGTTCGGACAACTGTCTGGACAGCTCAAGCACGAGGCTCTAAAATACATCTTTAACTCCAAAATGGAGGAATGAACCTCTGTTCGTGAACATGTACTTAACATGATGGTCCATTTCAATGTGGTGAAGATGAATGGGTCTAGAATCAATGAGGGCAATCAGGTTAGCATAATCCTGAATTCATTGCCGAAGAGCTTCCTCCACTTTGTTAGCAATATGATTCTTAACAAAGTGGAATATACCCTTATAACTCTCCTCAACGAGTTGTAGACATACCAATCTTTATTGAAAAGTAAGGAGAGGAAAAGAGGTGAGGCAAATGTTGCACCTCTTCTAGAACGTTCAATCGAGGTTCGACCTCAGGGACGAAATCTGCACCTTCTACTTCTAACTCTAGAAAGAGGAAGAAGAAGAAGGGTGACAAGGGGAAATGGAAAGCTCCTGCTAACCCACCACCTGTCACCCCGAGAAGGCGTCCGCCACTAGTTGAAAAAGAAAAATGTTTCCACTGCAATCAGAACGGACACTAGAAAAGGAATTGTCCTTGATGGCTAAAGGAAAGGAAGGTAGATAAAGGTAAATATGATTTACTTTTGCTAGAAATTTGTTTAGTGGAGAATGATGATTCTGCCTGGATAATTAATTCGGGTGCCACTAATCATGTTTATTCTTCTTTTCAGAAGATTAGATCCTGGCGACAGCTGGAGGTTGGTGAGATGACGATGCGAGTAGGCACCGGGCACATAGCTCAGCTATGGCAGTGGGAGGCATCCAGTTAACTTTATAGAATAGGTTTCTTGTATTAAGAGATGTTTTTGTAGTTCCTGAGTTAAAAAGGAAGTTAATTTCTATAAAGTGTCTGTTACAATATAAATACACTCTTTCTTTTAATGTGGTTAAAGTTTTTATTCATAAGGATGATGTTGATATTTTTACAACTAAACTGGAAAATAACTTGTATGTGCTAAGACCGTTAGCCTTAAGTTCCCTCGATAACATAGAGATGTTTAAATCTGTCGTAACTCATTCTAAAAGTCAATGAATTTCTCCAAAATAAAATTTCCAACTTTGGCACCTTCGATTAGGGCACATCAATCTCGATAAGATTGATAGATTGGTGAAAGAATGATGTTCTAAGTGAGTTAGAAGAAAATTCCTTACCGGTGTGCAAATCTTGCCTTGAAGGTAAGATGACTAAAAGACCTTTTACTGGAAAAAGTTACCGAGCCAAATAGCCTATTGAGTTAGTACATTCTGACCTCTGTGGTCCTATGAATGTGTGAGCCCGAGGTGGTTATGAGTATTTTATCAGTTTTACTGATAATTACTCTAAGCATGAGTATGTTTATCTGATGCAACGGAGTCTAAATCCTTTGAAAAGTTCAAAGAGTTCGAGGTTGAAGTTGAAAATGGGATAGACAGATTAAAACACTTCAATCAAATCGAGGTGGGGAGTTTTCGGATTCGAGGTTCCAGGACTATTTGATAGAACATGGAATTGTTTGTCAACTCTCAACGCTGGGTACACCTCAGCAAAATGGTGTAGCGGAGAGGAGAAACAAAATGATTGGACTATAAAGGGAGAAACGCGAAAGTCTCATGTCCTATAGTTTGTAAATACAGTTTATATGATTGCTTGTGATATATAATATATGATATTTTCTTCACTACTTGACTTTGCACATTGGATGTTTTATTTACTTTACCACAAACCAATAGACTAAAATCCCTAGTTGTCATTATGTAACTTAAGCATGTATGTGGTGACATACAAGTGGATCATGTCTTAAGAGACAACCAAAATGGTCAATAGTATATGGATATAGGAAGGAAACCTTATCTTGGTAACACTACGGATGCGACTGTCTGTATGGAATAGTTACAAGTGTTGTGACTTGCTATAGATGGTTTGATACTGATCATTTGTGTGAGGACATGCGAATGGGGGCGTCCTATACAAAGAGTTTGTATAAGACCTGACCACGAAATGTTAACGTCGTTCATGACAGAGACTTCACTTCACTAGGATGACCATAGGTAACATGACCTCAATCCTGATGAGTTGGGAACCCCTACCATTGAGGGCGGTCCTTTGATTTGTATGGGTGCGAGTGGCCAAGTCGCAGACTCAAACCTACCACTTTGAGGATTCGTTTGATTTGGGAGCTGGGAACTCAGCTACACAAAATGGAATTCACTTCTTCCCCAAAGCAAAGGTAAATAGATAGATTGCTCCCTTAAGGACTAATCCCAAGGCTTGAACGATGTGGCACTACATACCTTCTCATAGCCTGAGAGGTGTCCACACATAGTAGGACTATGTTGTATTGTTCATTAGAGGGATCAGTGGTACTTAAGAAGTTAGATGTAACTATAAGGACAAAATGGTAAATTAGCTCAATTGTACTTATGAGCATCTGTGAAGGGTTATCATACTGATGATTGGTTATATCCGACGGATACAAAAATATATCTGTGGTAAGAAGAGTTCAGTGGTTGGTCTTTAGTGGAATGTCTGGCAGTTAACGGATGATGGATCTCGTGGCTAAAGAGTTTAGTCAGCTATTCAAGTTAAGAGTCAGTTTTTGAGTCAGTTTGAAATGTTCAAACTGACAAGAGGGAGTTTGATTATATATGATATGGTTAAACTGGTTAATTATATTTAATATGATTGACTTTATATCATGAGATACATTAATTGGAGGAATTTGGATATAAATATGATTTATAACTAGTGGAAGAGAAAACATTATGGTTGATATATGATATTAAACTATAGGTTAATGAATATAATATGAGTATATTTATTATTTTATCAATTGGTAATTATGGGATAATTGGTCATCGTTCGTAACTGTGCGTTAGTGGGAAGTTCCATTCGGTTTTCGTAACTGGTGAATAAAATGAAAATTGTTTTCATTTTTGCAAAGGACATGGTTAATTGCTCATGGTGTGTTTTGCTTTCTATTGCTTACCTTTTCCTACACGATCGTATACTTCGCCTAAAAGATCAAGGATCTTGTCTATACGATAGACTCGCCTTTCTCCAACTTGCATGATCGTTGTATACGATCTCTTTTCCTCCTCCCCTCTACCAAATCGAACAGAGCTCACTCTTTGGATTCTCACTCTAAGAATACTAAGGGTTCCAAGTGGTGGTGTCGTCCCCATCTTCGTCTGTTCATGTGGAGTCCGCTCGTGGTAGACGATCAGGTGTTACTGAACGATAGCTTGTCGTTCCAGCAAGAGCGAAAGCATCCGTTTATGAAGAGAGCGAGATTTTTCAAGAAGAAAGTATTCCACTGGTAAGTTTCCTTGTTATCGTGTTTATTTATCTCGAAGCATGCCGGTAATTTAATAGTTTGATGCATATTTGTTTGTTTGAATGTAAATATGGTAGTTCTGTCACAATGTCTTTGGAAAGATCTGCTTCTACTCAGAGGTACTCTTGTATAAGAGTTCCTTCAGTTATATAATGAGAGTAAACGTTTCGTGGTCCGGTCTTATACAAACTTCTTTGTATACAATATCCTCGCTCATATGACTCCACATGAATGATCAGATCAGATCATTTATAGCATTTTACAACAATTGTAACATTTACAAAGCAGGCCATGCTTGTAATGTCACAAGGATAAGGTATCTAGCCTTATCTATCTACTATAGACCATTTAGGTTATCACTTAAAACATGATTCATCCATATATCTCTACATACATGTTTAAGATACGGGATAACCTTTGAACTTAGTTTATTTGTTTGTGATTATTTCAACATCAGAATAAAATATCATATATTTTATTAAATAAACAATGATTTTGTACAATACATTTACTAAACTATAAGATCCTGGGAGATTTAGGGCAACAACCCCAACAATCTACCACTTGATAAGGGTGAACAATATAGTCAAAATACAAAGTACACAAACAATAAACTAGAGCATAATATGCACCCAGGACAAATCTCTCACTTGCCCTAGTCTAGACATGGACTATTGATGCGTTGTGAATATGATGAAATAATGGTGTGTTTTGCAATGGTGGTGTATGCATTGCACATGCAAGTTTTCCTAGTAAAATTCAAGTATAAATCCTACTAGGTTGTCTGGTAAGTCCAGGGTTGAACATAAAGACTACTGAGTCAATATGCGACGATAATTTTAGATTCCTTTATAGCGACAAACAAAACAATAAGTTGGTTGATATGTTTGTTTAACGTATAAATCCTATGTGGCGGAATTGAGAAAAGAGTTAATAATAGCGAAAGTTACAATGAGTATGCGGGGAATGGGTTAAGAAGGGATTTAGCTGGTACTTTCTAAGATTGCGTTCAAGTTATGCGATCATGCTACACACATACAATAGCATGTCATCTCTCAATGAAAATGCTATAGTTCATAATTTTAGGACGCATGCGATGTATACGATAATGTCTATAGGACTTATGTCTAAGCCTCTATTCTTGTCTATGCAATGATGAATGACACACACATACACAAGGCGACCGCATACTATCATATCCTATTTCTAGGGTGCATGCGATGCACGATAGCAAATAGAACTTATCTCTAAGTTTCTATCTCTTGCTTATGCGGTTTTAATCTGACTTTCTCAAGACTAGATTCTAACCTAACTTTCTCAAGTTTAGGTTCTTTCTTTAGACTACTCTCTCAAATATCTCTAAAGGGTGATGGATGCATACATAAGACAAAATGATCGTATAAAATGAAGATCTTAGGTCATGCTAGCTAAGTGCTTCTCAACCCATTTGGAAGTTTAGTTACTCATGCGTAACGTAAAGAGAGTGAACAGATGTAGAGATGCAAATTCCATTTTATAAATAAAATCAGAATACAGAATGACAATTGTAAGTAATGATAGGGAGCCTGGTAGCAATGTCTTACTTTTCGAGGCTTTTACACTGTATTTTACTCTACTCTGCCCGAAAGAATGTTCTTGAAGGAGGAGAACCCATCGAATCAATCTTGGCTTTGCATCCTTCTTTGTCATTAAATATTTGATTGCCGAGTGGTCGGTCTGAACGATCACCTTGGATCCCAACAAGTAAGCTCTGAATTTCTCCAACACAAAGATCACCGCAAGTAGTTCTTTTTCTGTGGTAGTATAATTCGTTTGGGTAGGGTTCAAGGTTCTACTCGCATATGCGATGGGGTGTAGCATTGTTTTCTTCTTTTGCACCAGTACCGCCTCTATCCCATAACCGCTTGCATCGCACATCAATTCAAATGCTTCGTCTAGTCCGGTGAGACTAACACAGGTGTGGTTATTAATGCATTTTTCAGTATCTTAAATGCGTTGAGGCATTGTTCATCAAAGTCAAACATTCTTTCTGGCTCCAGCAACGCACTCAATGATGGCGCAATCTTCGAAAAGTCCTTCACAAAATGTCAATAAAAGCCTGCATGCCCCAAGAAGCTCCTGACAGCCTCCACATTTGCTGGAGGTGAGAGCTTTTCAATGGCCTCAATCTTCACCTTATCTACCTCCAGCCCGTCCTTGGAGACTTTGTGCCCGAGCACGATACCTTCCTTCACCATGAAGTGGCACTTCTCCCAGTTTAGCACAAGGTTCATCTATTCACATCTCCTAAATATCTTCTCTAGATTATTGAGACAGACTTCATATGTTTTCCAGTACACCGAGAAGTCATCCATGAAAATTTCTACTAAATCTTTAAGATACTTAGAAAAGATGACCATCATACAACTTTGGAATGTGCTAGGCACATTGCATAAGCCGAACGGCATGCGTCGAAACGCAAATGCTCCATAGGGGCAGGTGAATATGGTTTTCTCTTGATCTTCAGGAGCAATCATGATTTGATTGTAGCCTGCATATCCATCCAAAAAGCAGTAGTAATCATTTCCTGCTAGGCGGTCTAGCATTTGGTCAATAAAAGGCAAGGGGAAATGATCCTGCTTTGTCTCCGCATTCAATTTATGGTAGTCCATGCAGATCAGCCAGTGAGTGACAATTCTCATCGGTATTTATTCATTATTTGCATTTGGGACTACCGTCATTCCTTCTTTCTTTGGCACACATTGCACAGGGCCGACCCACGTGCTGTCGGTGATTGGATAGATAATCCCTGCATCCAACCATTTGATTATCTCTTTTTTCACGACCTTCTTTATCGCAAGGTTTAGTCTGCGTTGATGTTCGATCGATCCTTTTTTATTGTCCTCGAGACGTATCCTGTACATGCAATATGCGGGGCTGATTCCTCTAATGTTTGCTAGCATCCAGCCTATTACTTTTATGTAGTTTTTGAGGATGCTCAGCAGTGCATGCTCTTGATCTTCTTGAAGTGCAAAGGAAATTATTACTAGTTGAGTTTCATTTTGCCCCAAATAAGCATACTTCAGGTGGTTTGGCAAGGTTTTCAGTTCGACTTTGGGTGGTTATTCCAAGGATGGTTTTTGTGTTTTTCTCTCTTCATTCATCGTCAGTTTTTCTTCTTTGGTTGTTGTTTCTACGATCGCATTGCAGGTTACTATGGATGCGGTCGCATCCTCTCTTCCATATTCATCTTCAGACTTTTCTTCTTCATACAAACTGGGTTCTTTGTCGAAATCTGTGAGGTCTTCTTCTTCCGAATACATCATGGCTCTGATAATATCAAACCTGATCTTTTTTCTGTTCACGCTTAGTGTGATCTCTCCCTTGTACACATCAATCTGAGCGCGACCAGTGGATAAAAATGGTCGTCCCAGAATGATAGGTACATCCTTATCCGCTTCATAATCAAAGATGATGAAGTCTTCCGATAAGATAAATTTGTCGATCGAGACCAGAACATCCTTCACCTTCCCTTCTGGATGAACAAGAGACCTGTTAGCTAGCAGGAGAGTCACCGTTGTGGGTGCCAGCAGCCCTACATTCAGCTGCTTGAAAGGGGCATTAAGTTGATATTGGCCCCGAGATCGCAAACCACTTGACCAGTATATATCCTTCCAATTGAGCAGGGTATTGTGAAACTTTCGGGGTCACACATTTTGGGTAGAATTATGGTTTTTAATCTTTGCATTAATGCCACCGTTGCGAACTTACCTGTGCTTATTTTCTTCATCACTATGTCCTTCAGAAACTTCACATACTTTGGCATTTGTTCAATCGCTTCAGTGAAAGGGATGTTGATATGTAATTGTTTCAGCATGTCCATGAAGCGATGATATTGCACTTCATCATTTTTCTTCTTCTTAAGTCTCTTGAGAAATGGTGGCAACAATATTTTCACGGTTCCCTGCTCTATCGGCTTAAAAGTGGACGCAATATCCAGTTTCATCGTCTCCTGACTCCTGTTCTTCTGGTTCCTCTTGAGTCAACGAGATCTGTGTTTCCATCGCAACTAGAGTAGTCTTACTCGGCTTCTTCTTCTCCTCTGTCACTGTCTTTCCGCTTTGCAAATTCACAAATTGACATTTCTCCTTTCCCGTACTCCCTGGATTGCACGGAAGTTCAGTAGAACTCGGCAATGCCCCTTACGGTCTACTTTTGAGCTCACCCACAATCTGTCCTATCTGAATTTCAAGATTGCGGATAGATGTCGCTTGACTCTGGAGTACTGTTTCATTCTTCTCAATATACTGCTTCAGTAAGCTTTCCAGAGATGAAGATTACGGTGCCTACAAACTACTAGTTTGATTTTGTGGTTGACCGTTTGTTCACGGGAAAAATCCTGGCGGCCCTTTTTTTTACGCCATCGATTGAAAATTTTGTTGTTGATTTTTCCATACAAAATTGGGGTGGTATCTCCACCCAGGGTTGTAAGTATTGGAGAAAGGATTATTCTTCATGAAATAAACAGATTGTGGGTTCCTCAGACACTCTTCCATTGGATGGCCTTCTCCGCAAGTTGGATTGTGTTGACCTGCCCCCTATGCATTCCTGGGCTGCTGATTGCGATTCCTTGTATTAAATTCATCATCGCATTCATTTGGTTTTGTAGGGATGCGATGGCCCCATTGTTTGCATTACTATCTTTAATCCTCAGTTGTTGATCGCTTTCTCTCCAGTCTTCGTGATTCTTTGAAATGCGATCAAGTATGTTTTTAGCCTCGTCATATGCCTTGTCAAGTAGACAGCTGTTGTCGCATTGGAAGTCGTCTGTGATGCAGGGTTCAAACCGTGGTAGAAAATTTCCATTTGGAGACACTCTAGTAAGCCATTGTGTAGACAATCTCGCATTAGTCTTCTAAACCTTGCCCCGGCATCACTGAGCGATTCATCAATATCTTGTTCAAAATTAGTGATCAACTTCCTCCTTCTTGCATTTTCTATCGAGGGGAAGTACTTCTTGATGAACTTCTCAACTACTTATTCCCACGATGTGATCTCCCCTGGTTCGAGAGAATAAGCCCATTTCCGTGCTTGGTCACACAGTGAAAATGGGAACAGCGTCAGTCGAACCTCCTCAGCGGAGATGTTTAGGAACACAAACGTATTGTAGATTTCAATAAAACTCCGGAGGTGGGCGTGCGAATCCTCGCCACGCCTACCGCCAAACTGTCTGGAAGTTTGTATCATCTACAGCATCACCGGCTTCATCTCGAACCTCAATCTGTCTAAGGCTAGCCTCATGATTCCTGGAGAGAAATCATAAAGGTTGGGTGACGCATAAGTCCCGGATGGGACTATTGCGGTCGTTCGCCAAGAGAATAGGGTTCACTATGATATTATTTGTGTTTGGTGCTCTGTCTTCCGGTTGCTTCGCTATGTTGGGATTTCTCTCTTGTTGTTGATGTAGGCGGTTGTCTCTTCTTCTTCTTCGGAAAGTTCTCTCAATCTCTGGGTCGTAGTTGGGCTCCGAAACTTGTCTTTCGCTCATACGATGCCCGCTTCTTCCCTTACCAAAGGAGAGGCAATGCACAGAGATGGAAAGCTGCAAAGAAAATCAAAAAGTTACCGTTAGCATAATATGTACTGCCGTAGTTCCCAGCAACGGCGCCAAAAACTTGATGCATTATGAATATGATGAAATAATGGTGTGTTTTGCGATGGTGGTGTATGCGTTGCACATGCAAGTTTTCCTAGTAAAATCCAAGTATAAATCCTACTAAGTTGCCTGGTAAGTCCAGGGTCGAACACAGGGACTACTGAGACAATATGCAACGGTAATTTTAGATTCCTTTGCGGCGACAAACAAAACAATAAGTTGGTTGGTGTGTTTGTTTAAAGTATAAATCCTATGTGGTGGAATTGAGAAAATAGCTAATAACAGCGAAAGTTACAATGAGTATACGGGGAACGGGTTGAGAAGTATCCCGAAACATGAACTGAAGGAACATGAACCGAAGGAACACGCATCAGTCATAGTGTGTATCCCGAAAGTATAAGAATCAGTCATAACGTGAACCCAAAAGAACATGCATCAGTTATAGTGTGTAATCTGAAGGTACACGATTAATCATAAATATTCACATATATAGTCATATTTGTACACTTGCCTAGATAAGAAAAGCTAACAAGAACCCTAAAACTATGCATCAGTTTTCATATAACTCTTATGTTATATTTATAGTCATTTATCTCAGGGATAAAATTTTCAGTATATCCTCAGTCAATTGTACATATCATCATGGTCGAAATAGTTTATTCAGTCAGTATCATTAAATCATACAATTTAATCAGTCAAAAAAAGTAACAATCCAAACAGTCTAGAATAAACAGTCTCAAGAAAGCAGTCCAAGTAGTATAAAGTAAACAGTCCAAGTGGTAGGGACGGCTGATTCGAAGGCAAACCAGTAGATAGTCACTTACCTCGGATTGAAATTCCAACATAATCCAAAAATTTCAAATTGTTGGGTTGTATGTCCTAAAACTCGCAGTTTGTAGATTTAAACATTTTCTATTATCAATAAAGATATTATTCAATATTTCTTCATTAAAGTTGTTATTGAATTTGTAAATTGCGCTTGTAAAGACTAAATCTAATAAACTAAGATCCATGGCTATTATATGAATACTTGAACTTTATGTGGAGACATAAAAGTGGATCAGCTTCAACTAGTTGCATTGAAAGTACTCAAGGCAACCTTCTCCCTTTTCCTATTGTGAGAGAAATTGGAGCACATACTCTTTTATTAATTCTCTCAAAAGGAACAAGTTGACACTTCAACGTGCAGAAGATTTGGTATATATTCATAGCAATCTACGCCTTTTGTCAAGGGGTACTCTAGGAGAGATTAAAGCATATGACATTGTTGGAGATAGTTTTGATTCTTTTGAAGATGTTGGTATGCTGGAAGTAGCCAATTTATCTTTAGATGAACCAGAGTTAGAGGCTTGTGTTTTGGGAGATCATGGTGGTGGTGAAAGTGTTGATGTTGATGATGATGATGTTATGGAGATTTAAGATTTGAATATTTCAAGTTTCTCTATTTTCTAGTCTTTGTGTTAATCTTTATGTTACTAATTTGGTTTGTACTAAGAACTTTGTGGTGGGATAAAGTGATAATGTTTCAAGTTTCTCTAGTTTGTACTAAGAACTTTGTAATATGTATTTCATTGATTAATTTTTATGTTATTAATTTGGTATTTTGTATTTTTGTGGATTATATTTAGTATCTTTCTTTGTGTAAAACTTATATTTATGAAAAAAAAAATAAAAATGACGTATCCTTAGATGTATCCGTATCTTAGTTTTTTTTAAATTGACGAATCGTCATATCTTATCGTATTTGTATCGTATATCCATATCGGTGTATATGCTTCATAGATGACAAACAAGATTATGTTTTATAACTATTTTGTTTCTTATTTCTTTAAATAAAAACAAAAACAAAAACTTGTATCATAAGTATCTTTTGTTTCTTCTTTTTTGTAACCTGTCTTTTTTTTCTTACCTTTTCCATTGTTTGTTAAGGTTAAATATAATCTATTAAATAATATAAAAAGTCGATGACATGGATTAAAATATACAAAAAAAACAATTATAAAAATTTTACATTATATAGTATAAAAAAGTTCCAACGCAAAATTAACAACAACAATACAATTGTTTTTTTTAAGACCAATACAATTGTTTTTATCCTTCAAATGTTGCTCAAATTTGATCTATGATGTCATTTTTTACTCGAATCATTCAACCTTAAATGATGTTGACTTAGATCCAATTCAATTATATTATTATTTAAATGTAGTGGTTCTAAGTACAATGGTTGTAAAATATTAAAGTGAAGCTAAATGTATATTTTAGTGAACAAAATTTATATATTGTGAAATTCTGGCAGACTTCAAATGTACTAAAAACAAAAATTCAAAATTAAAATAATACATAAATATGCAAATGCAAAAATTAAATAATATGTAAACATAAATATTGGAAAATTGGAAATTAGAAATTAAATAGGAAATGTTTTAAAATTCAAAATTAAACTAATATATAAAGGGCAAATCACAAAAATCACCCCTAAAGTATGGTGATAGCTACAATTACATCTTCAAAGTTTGAATGGTAAGAATTGAGTCCTCTAACTCATACAAGTATCAAAATTAGGCTCTCAAATTTCCAAAGTTGCAGAAATTAGACCTCCAAATGATATTATTTCTCAAACTTATATAATTGTTACAATTTCTACAATTATATACGTTTAAGGGTCTAGTTTTAACACTTATATAAGTTGGAGGGTTCAATTTCAACAAAACTATAATATAAAATGTTATACGAATACAACCAACAGTAATAACAATGGAATAACGAAACCGAAAAATATAAATAAAAACAAAACAGGAAGAAACTACTTTTAGTAGTTTCTAAAATTTAGCTTAAATATTACGCATTTTTAAAATTTTGGAAACAAGAAATCGGATCAATTATTGAACAAGTATGCTTCTTAAAAATGTGAAGCATGAATAGGAATCAGGAAATGGAAACGTTAGCAAACGGACCTTAGATTTTTAAATCATATTATTTAACATCTAAAATTTATCTATATTTTTTTAAGAGGGTAAAAAACTGAACTAAATAGGTGGACTGAACTGATTCGATTCAGATTGGATCGATTTTAACCAAAATCCTAAAAGAACCAGTTATGGTTTACTCGAACAAAACCCTAAAATTAGGGTTGCCAATTTTATTTTAGCCCCACGCCACCACAACCCCCCTCTCTCTAACTCCCACACATCCCCTATTCCTTTCTCTCTCTCTTATATTCCCTTCTTTCTTTGTATGTTTGCTCTCACATCCCCTATGATCTCTCACATCCAACCTATGTCTCTCTCTAAGAAAAAGATCAAGATTTTTCAAGATCGTTCTAGGCCACTGACCTGACCCAATCTTAACCTAGTCGGGTCGAGTCTTTTCGTACACAACTAGCCTCATGTCGAGTCGGGTACGTTTTAAACCCATTTAACCTTTTTTTTTTTCATGAACCCTAGTACCGTATATAGTCAAGTGCTTTTTTAGTATTAGTGTTATACTTTAATAATACCCATTTATTATTAAAAGGAGATGAAAAACAACTTCATTTGATAGTCATTTGATTTTTTATTTAATTTTTTAAAATTAAATTTGTAAGTACAACTTTTACTTGTGAGTTATTTGTTTTATTATTACTTTTTAGGGATTTTTCCAAAATATATAATGTTGATGTCAAAATCCAAACAAAGGAAAATACACTCGACCTTCACGTGATAGCAACTGAGAATTTTAAAATTCAGAGAAACATTCTAGGCACTAGCGTGTACTTGCTACAACACCTTCGGCACCTAAGCTAGTAAGAGACTGATTGTAGTAAAGAGTTTTAAGGATGAAAATAAATTTACTTCTTTTGAAGTCATGATGATGTATTTATAGGAAATTCCTTACCTAGGTGTCAAATCAAGATCAAGTTTTCAAAGTCATATTAGGCTCATTCTCCAATTCAGTGGACTAGCTCATTCTCCAATTCGGTGGACTATCCCAATGTCTTATTAAACTAATGACGAGGCTCAGCCTCGACCTTTAGCATTTTTCCCAAACTCTCATCTTCTCCGGGCCTAAATGTTAGAAAGGGTGGCTCAGCCTCAAGTAGATCCATTTGAACTTTCGTCCAAACTCTGTTTATCTCATGTCTAATTGGGTTTTGGGGTGTGGTCTTCTGCTTGAGCTTTTTCATTTTCTTAACTTGATAGTCTATAGACTCGCTTAAAATCGATTATGCCCTCTAGTCCAAATCTACCTCCATAACACATACTAAGTTTTGAAAACTAGAAAAAGATAAAATTTGAAAACTTTTTTTTTTTTTTTTTTCTTCCTATGAATTATGATGTTTCCTCATGAAAGATGGAACCAAGCACCAATCAAAAGCCTAAAACTAAATAGTTATCAAATATAATCTAAAACCTACCCTTAAACTTAACGAAATGGGCCATTCTCTCCCCCAAATTTTTCATTTCATTGAATTAGATCTTAGACTTGATTAAGTTGTGTAATTTCAATTTCTGAGGTATTTTACATTCACTTATTAGGTTTTCTTACATTCATTTTTAGAATAATATCGTAAGTTAAAAAAAATATATAGCAAAACTAGATATTTTTTAAGAGTATTTTGAGAAAACGAGCTCTACCTTTACCTTTATAAGAAATAGGAGTGCAGTTCTTCGAGAGAAACAATATATTCTATTGTTAAAAAAATCAATGAAACATAAAAATAATAAAAATAATAAAAATAAGCAATAAAAGGTGAAAATATTAATTAAAAAATTATTTTAATGTATTAATAAATATTATACAGACGATTATTTTAATTTTCGTTTTGTTGGGATTGAAATTGATGAAAATATAGAAGCCTTAATTTCACTAAAATATCAATAAAAATATTAATAAAATATCTATATCAGGTGAATATTTTCAAAAATTTAAAAAATAAATTTAAATTAATAAATAAATACTTTATATTTTTTAAACAGAGAATAGGTCTATTATTTATATTATATTTACATATATAATAAAAAATATCTGTTCATTCTTCATTTCAAATAATTGAACTTTTTGGGATAAAAAAAAAAAAAAAAACTTATTTGTAGAATAATAGGTAGGTATTAGTTTATTATTACTTTTGTTGTTATTTTAAAGTCCCATCCCGACAAAAGGAAAAATGCAAAACGTGACTGTACTACCAAAGCCGCCACCAACACCGTAAGTCCGTCATTAAATTAACCCATTTCTGCTCTGCTCACTCCACTCCGGCGACTTCTTTTCCCTCCGGCGACCTCATCCACACACAACCAAAATGGCTTCTCAAGTTCCTAGAATCAAGCTCGGTTCACAAGGCCTCGAAGTGTCCGCACAGGGCCTCGGCTGCATGGGCATGTCCGCCTTCTACGGCCCTCCCAAGCCCGACTCCGACATGATCGCTTTAATCCACCACGCCGTCGACCGCGGCATCACTCTTCTCGACACCTCCGATATCTACGGTCCATTCACCAACGAAATCCTGGTCGGAAAGGCTCTCAAGGGCGGCTTCAGAGACAAGGTCGAACTGGCCACCAAATTCGGAATTAGTTTCGCCGACGGCAAGAGGGAGATCCGTGGAGACCCAGCCTATGTAAGAGCCGCTTGCGAGGCCAGTTTGAAGCGCCTCGATGTCGACTGCATCGATCTCTATTACCAACATCGAATTGACACTAAGGTTCCGATTGAAGTCACGGTTCGTTGCTTCTTCCTTCTACTCTCTTGCTGCTATGTTCTTTAAATTGATTTTGCTTGCTTTCTATTATGCACTGCGTTTTGGTATATTGGTTATTTGAGAATCAGGATCTAATGTGAGATGAAAAAGTATCTTGACTTCCATGTTTTGATTTGTAAACAAAACCCCACATTTGCCCTAAACTTCTGTCTCTGGTTGTAAGTAAGCATTGCGAGGTATCATTAATTCTTAAGGATGGTAGTTTCCTGTCTTTCTATATGTAGGTAAGCTTTTATACGTGGTTACTGTTTAGGTCCGCCTTTAGGCATATATCCTCTTCCCCTTTTATTTCTGATCAGCTTTCTAAAGGACTGAAGAATTTTCACCTTCATCTTCAGCTACATTTGTACTTTTAGTTGAAACACCTTTATTCCGTAGGCTGGGATTCTTGTATGGATGACCTAAATGTTAGATCGTTAATGTTGTTTGTCCCAATTTTCTAAAATAATGAAAGATGACCCTATGTCATTGTCAAAATGCACTAATAGTATATTAATTATCCATATTGCCCATCCCACACTCTTAATGAGGGTTCAAAGCAGTGAACACGAAGTGGAGAGGGAGCGCGAGTGAGAGAGAGGAGGAGCGCAAACACAAGGAAGGGAGAAAGAGCCCTACTGTGTGAGAACGCTGTTCTTCGAATGACCTTAATTTCACACTTACTATAATCGTAAGGGATAGTATGGATAATTAACACGCTCGACATAGTAGGTCATACTTCATTATTTTCATATTTTGAGCCAAATGGTATTACAGCCGCTAAATTAAGGCCATCCATGCATATATAAAAACCCGTAAGTATCTATGTAAAAAGTCAAATATTCTCATCTCCCCTAACCTATATGAAGTATTAGACTTTTCACTTGTAAACAAATTTCTCTCCTCAATAGTCAGTAGTACAGATATCTAGGAACTTTCCTGTTCAGATATTCTCACCTTCTCACTGCTCTATTCTTAAAGAGCCACTTTCTTCTTTAGCTTCTATCTCAGCCACCTTTTTTTTCTTCAGAAACTCATATATATGTATATATTATTTATTTATTTATTTATTTATAATATGGGTATTCATTAGAATTCTCAACTTCTCTGTTCTTTGTTTTCAGTTATTTCTTATATTTACCAAAATGATGGAGGCTCCTGAACTAGTTTACCTGCGTGGGCCACTGGATTGTCAACTCCATCCATTATTTTGTTTGCTTGAAATCTATCGATCAAAGAGAATATTGGATCTATCCTCAAGTTAGACCAAGTATATTTTCCATTAACCGGATAATATATGATTTTTTCCTCCCTCTATAATTATTTAGGGCCATAAATATATGAGAGCAAACACTCTGTCCCATCTCCAGAAGTAATATTAATTGATAATGAGTAAAATAAAACCACCAATCTTCCAAAAGCTTCCCTTCTTCTCAACCAATTTCAATATATAACTCCAAAGAGATTTTAGGATTTTCTTTCCAACATTGTCAATTTAATTTTTTCGAATCATTACAATAACCAGACATATCTTTTTGATGGCAAGACATGTCTTTGACTGTAGTTCTTATGCGATAATAGTAAACCTCTGTCTGCATGTAAAGTAAAGCTTTGTATGTTTGTAAAGGATTAAAGCGTACATAGCATGTCCAAATCAATTTTCATTTAGAAGGATGTTGTTAGGAACCTTCCTAACAAGAACAGTATTCAAGAATATTGAATAAACTCAAGGACAATTCAATTGTCGAAATATAGGAAAATGTATTGAAATGTGCTAAAAACTCAAACAAGATAACAAGATAAATCTTATCCTTTTGAGAGGGCTAGTCTCTCTCAAATTCCCAAAGAAAATTCCCACCAAATTCTTCATACCTCCTCTCAACCTACTCCCTCTATATAACCAAAAGCCCTAACCAACTCCCTAGCTAATGACTAATTTGCCCCTTCCAATACTTATCCTAATATTCTACTAATACTTATATTATTTCTATAACTAGGGGCCTATCAATACTCTGCCTTTTGAAGACACCTTGTCCTCAAGATGTGCTTACAAAATGCAATCACAAAATTGAGCAACTTTTTTTTTTTTTTTTTTTTTTTATAATAATTAGCATAGCCTTCTCTTCAACCTTGTTCAGCCTTGAAAATTAATTGGGCTTCTATTTCTTCGCTTGGACTAAGCCCAATAAACATCCCATGACTCCACTTTCTTCTTTCTTCATTTCTACTATGCTATTGGTGTGATTCTCTTTTAATGGGCTAGGCCTATTATCAATTTGCTGTCCAAAACAGCACAACAACCTTCTCTGTTAATTGTATTAATGAGCATCAATTTGTGTACACCTCATTACTCTTATTATTGAATGAGTTTCAATTTTTACTAGTTGTGGAAGTTTTCCAGTCTTTCAACTACTCATGACATTTTCCCTCTTTTGTCTCTGGAAAGATTGGAGAACTTAAAAAATTAGTTGAAGAAGGTAAACTGAAGTACATAGGTCTATCTGAAGCTTCAGCTTCCACAATCAGAAGAGCACATGCTGTCCATCCAATAACAGCTGTGCAGCTTGAATGGTCCTTGTGGTCAAGAGATGTAGAGGAAGAGATCATTCCTACTTGCAGGTGAGGATTTATTAGTACCAGTATCTAACCTTTTGCTGGATTGATTACTGACCTCAATATTATTCTTTCAATTGTCAAAGAGAACTTGGCATTGGAATTGTGGCATACAGCCCTCTTGGACGAGGCTTCTTCTCATCTGGGCCCAAGCTCCTCGATGGTCTCCAAGATAATGATTTCCGGAAGGTTTGCATCTAAATAGTAAATTGAGTTTTATTTTTAGGATCGTTTCGTTTATGCAATAAAAGTTTAGCTCATATAATTAAAGATAATCAAGCTGTTTTGTTATCGGCAACCCTGTCTGCTGGTGTTTCTCAACCGTTAAATGAGTACAGAATAGAGTTGCCAGTGAAAGAATCTTTGAGATATTCTTTACAAATACTACAGAGTTTGATTGAGAATTGTTCATTCATTCGATACTTTCTTTTCTATCTTAATGTAAAGTATGAGAAAAATATCTTCACATGAGTTTCTTATATTACAAAGAGAATTAGCATCACAATCTATTAAAGTTAAACTGCTACCTGATTATGTTTAAGCTATTCAGTTTCAAAATATTTATAATTTGCATAACTCTTTATTGTATCAAGTTTTGATCTTGTCACGTTGGTTCCCGATAGATAGTGATTTCTGAAATCTTTCTATTTTGTTGCTTGCTTTTTCATGTTACCGTCAATGCTGAAGCTTAACCATCTAGGAACATTCTTTTCTGGTTAACTTCCAAGTTCTTGAGTTAATGAGATTCTGTTTCAAAATGTCATTACTATTTTCTGTGTAGCACTTGCCACGGTTCCAAGGCGAAAATCTAGAGCACAATAGAACTGTGTTTGAGAAGGTTAGTGCAATAGCAGAAAGAAAAGGATGCACCTCATCGCAGCTTGCTTTGGCCTGGGTTCATCACCAAGGGAACGATGTATGTCCAATTCCCGGAACGACTAAGATTGAAAATCTCGATCAGAACATTGGAGCTTTATCAGTAAAACTCACACCTGAAGAACTGGCTGAACTCGAAGGCCTTGCTTCAGCTGATGCAGTCAAAGGCGATCGATATTCAAGCCCCATGGCGACATGGAAGAACTCTGAGACACCACCCCTCTCTTCATGGAAAGCCTAAGGTCATACCTCTGTCTAGAGCTGCATTACATGCTATGGACTTGTGATTGTGGTTTTAGAGTCTGCTGGCAGTTTGTGGATTGTATAATAAATCTATGGATCATTTTTTAATAATCAAAGAGAAAAGATCATACCAGCATCTTTTTGCTTTTATATAGCTGAAATTTGACCAAAATGTCATGATTTATCAACTCTAGCTGGGATGATGTCTTGTATGTATTGCACTCGAACATGAGAATGTTTATGCTAATGGAGTTCTTAGCTTTCGTTTGGTTTAATGGAAAGTTTGGTACATTCTTGGGAAACAATTCACAAATATATATATATATATATATCATCCAGTATTGATGTTAAAATACCATTTTGATCACTATACTTTCTTTTTCTTTTCTTTCTTTCTTTCTTTCTTTTTTTTTTTTTTTTAGTTTTAAACGTTCAAATTTAATTCTTATACTTTCAATAAATCCTAAAATTAGTCTTTTAATTTTAGTTTGAAGCTTTTCCCACATTTTTAAGTTCAACATATTGGGTAAAGATTTCAACATCTAACCTTTGATCAAGGTAATTAAGTGTATATGTTTTATCTAGTTGAGCTATGTTTAAGTTAGCTAATATAATAGTAGTGTTCATTCACGAAAATATATAATATGAATATGTTTTCAAAATTCAGAGTAAAGACTGATAGAGAGTAACATTTTTACACTATTAGTAGAAATTAATTTTAACATGGATTGTAAAAATATAGACTGCTCCACTTGAGGTCGCATTTGCAATCCTAAAAAGTAATTATTGGAAAATTTTAATTGCCTAATCTTAATTGTCTAACTTATTTGGTAAAATGAATTATTTATTAATTTATCATAATCACTTTTTAGTTTTTACTAACATGTAAAAGTTGATAGACACTAGTTTATAGGTTTAGTTTCCCTAAAAATTGCTAATTTTTTAACCATTTAAATAAATATATTATAATAATATCCTTTCATATTAATATATTTTGTCATATATTTTTCAAATTTTAATTGATTAATTTTTATAATAATTAATTTTTAAAACTTTTATCATATAATGACATTAAACAAAATTAGTTGAAATTTAAATCAAATGCAATTTTAAATTAATTATCTATACAAAAATAATTGAAATAATAAGCCTAATTTGGTTCACATAATTAAATTACACCAATTTAATATTAATTTATTAGAAATCATAACTATTTTTTTTCTAAATTTAAATTAAAATTTTTTAGACACTATTTTACTTCCCTTCACGATTAATTCATCTAAAAATATAGTTGTCAGCAATTATTTTTAAAGCTACAACAATCCAAATGGAGTCTAAATTTTGTAGATTTGAAAATAAATAGACTAAAATCGAACAAGTTTTAAAATAACATAGATAAAATAAAATATATTTAGAAAATTGTCAGAAATAATATACTTAAATTTTTACCTTACAAAACTAGCATGTTTTTTTAAAGCTCATAACAATAGTTTTTATAGGTTTATCTTGGGCAAGATCAACTATCGACATTTAATTAAAAAAAATCAAAATTTTCTAACTTATCGATTGGGCTTTCTCAGTACATCACACCAAATCATACACTGAGATTTGGGTAAAAAAGTCCAAATGGTATATAATCTTCCCAAATCTTTCCAAAATTAAAAAATCACACTACCAAATATTACACAATTTGAAGAGATTGAAAAGATAGTTGATAAATTATATAGATAATCAGGAAATCATTTAGAAATTCGTGTAAATATAAATTGGAGGTAAGATCTGTAAGATTTTATATAAGATTTGAGAAATATTGTAAGAGAAAATTCAAGAAGATGTAAGAGTTGATATTAGATTTTGAGAGATCACATATAATTTGAAAAGATTATGTATGAATCTCAATATTAATCTCGGGCAAAATAACATCGAGATTTTATACAATTTTTTGCTTTCTCGGTGAAATCTCATATATAATTAACCCCAAAATTCATATATTTAAGTTCTCTCATTGGAATTTTGGACAGGATTAATATCAAAATTTTGAAAATTCATATAATTGTGAAAACAACTAAAGATTTGAACAATTATGTAATAATTTGATTTTGGAGAAAATTTGAAAAGATATAAGATTTGGTATAAGATATGGGAAATTACATTAAAAAAAAAATTAGCAAATTTCGGTACGTAATCGGTGAGATGTACCAAGAAGACTCAAAACAATCGATAAATTAGAAAAAAAAATTGATTTTTTTTTAACTAAATCTCAGTGGACGATCTCGCCCGAGATAGATCGAGAAAATCTATTCTTATGAGTTTCCAAAAAGCATGCTAATTTTGTAAGGTAAAAACTTAAACATGTTATTTCTGACAATTTCTTAATATATTTTTAGTATAATAATGATAGGGATAGAAGATTAAACTCCCCAATTCAAAGGAAGTGTTACATGTCAATTACAAAAGAAACTTAGTTCACCTAGAAATTTCCAAATTATATGTTAATCAAACCAGTTTGTGCTAACAAAGGTCTTTCTAAACCTAATTAATTCACTATTTTATATCTCAGGATAAACAATCTTACGATAAGTATAGTTCAACCAAACCAATCAAATCAATCCAATTTAATTGAGATTTTATTTGTTTACTTTCGATTTTCACTTGCTCTTCTACAACCTAGAGGTTGGCTATAGATTAGTGTAGATTAATTTGGAAGTCCTTTGATCATACCATAGATAAATATGAAGGATGTGATGAATGTGCACACTATTATTATACAATATGAACTTTGTTTCTCCATTGATGCAATTTAGAAATATTTAACATGTAGCTAAAATGCATGAGATGGACAATATGCTAATATTGTGGTGAACTAAGAACATTCAATTGTCAAATCGAACATAGTTCAATTGACATATGAACGTATTAATAATCACGGGGCATGTAGTTTGAATCTCTATACATTTAACTGTACTAAGTAAAAACATTCAATTTAGGAAGTTATGGTCTAGTCCAAAGAAACCAAAGAAAGCTAGTAATTCCCTATTGCTTGGGTTTACAATTTGTGTAAAATACCAAGAATCCTCAGATGGCAAACACAAAAATAGAACAGAAAAGTTAAGCAAAGGCATAATAATATCAAAACACTAGGAACTGAGATCAAAATTAGCATGCTTGTTTTATGTAAATCCAAGCATTTCAAACTTTTTCATGTTCAAATCAGCAAAACCAACAGTAGGATCTTTACCCTCCTCAATCCCCTTCCTTACCCTCTCCACTCTCTCAAGAATCCCCTTAACTGCAATATCAAAAGCATCCTCAAAACTCTCTAATTTTGATCTGGGGTCTGCATAAATCACCCTAGGAATCATTCTAACCACCTGATTTCTCATCCCCAAAACTTGCTTACTAGAAATTCTCTCCAAAACCTCACTTACGTTCACCTCTTTCTGTTTAACCCTCTTTGAAGGAATAAAAACAGAGTATTTTTGGTGATCCTTTGGAAAGTGCCAAATGTACTGTGCATAAGCAGTCCCAGGGTGAAAGAAAACAGGGATACAACCAGCTAAAATAGCATCAAAAATTGATCTTCTTGTAAATGAATCCCCTGGTGGCTGCAAGCAGAAAACAGAATTCATAAAGGTGTTCATCACTGCTACAGGATCACCACATTTCTTCTCTCCAGGTATACAGGCCAAAAAGAAGCAGTTTTTTGAAGCTTTGCATTGATTTATGAGCTCCCCTCTAATGGAGGTTTCTTGTGTTGGCCTTGGTCCTCCTATAAAGGAGAAAAGGAAGGGTCTTTTCTGTCTTTTCATCTTCCTTTGCCATTCTATGATCTGGGAGTCACTTGAAGGGTGGAAATCAGTGGGATATGGGATTGCAAAGTCATTGTTCCAATAACCTGTTTCTATTGTTAGCATTGTCATGTTGTTGGCTTCTGGTAAAAGCATTAGCTTTGAGCCCCAATCTGAGTCATTCTCATTGTTCCTTCTGAAATCCCAAGTGATTCTTCCTCCAATCAAGAAATGGTCTCTACCCCACTTGGCTTTCCACTCTGATCTTTGTGAAAGCCATTTCCCCAATTCAAGTGGGCCTTTGTCCCTTATTGAGGCATTGAATCCCCAAAGATAAGGCCCAACATCAAGGCCTGCATAGAATGGCACAAAAATTGCTGTTGCTTTTGAAGAATCCTTTGTTAAGCACTTGTATTGCTTCATTCTGTGGTGGAAAATGACTTCCAAGGCAAATTGGTTGGTGTAAAACCAGCCTTTGTTTGTTAAAACTCGTTTGGGGTTCTGAAGTTTTGGGCCTAATCCTATGTTTTCCCACACAAATCTGCAAACTTCTGACCATTTCAAATGAGGTAATTTGCAGTTCTGAACTAAGTCTTCATTGAATTTCTTGGGAAGATTATGAATGTAAATGTACTTTCCTATGCATGATGAATCTTCTGTTTTGAATGGTACTGTTTTTGGCAGTTCAACATCATGAGATGGTTTGGTTTTTATGGATCTGCCTTTTCGACGAGCAGCTCTTTTTCTTGATCTTTTGGCTGGAGGAGAAATGTTGGAGGAACTGGTCTGAGTTTTGACAATGGCTTGTTTTTCTGGTTTTTGGTCAATGGAGGAGTTTGTACTCAGAGTTTTAATGGATTCTTTTTCTGGTTTTGTATCATTGGTGGGGTTTAGAGAAATGGGTGACGAAGAAATGGATGAGGAATTGGAGAAGCCATTGGTTAAAAGGGTGGCTTCATTTTTTCTCGTTTCATACAAGGCAGAGTAATCAAAGAAGAACAATATTGAGCACAAAATGAAGGAGGTTAGTGCAACAAAACGGATTGGATTAGTGCATTTTGGAACTACAATCTTCTGCATTTTTCATCTGTTTTCAATGGACTTAACCTAAAACATTAGCACAAAGAGTTGAGAGAACATGCAGAATAATACGTACGTAGGAGCATGAGACAACTCTCTCTAACAAAATTCAAATCAACAACTTCGAGAGAAAGATGCCCGCCTCGCCTGCCTCGCAAAGAAGTTCAATAAAATAGCTCCATAACTTCAAGAGAAATGATGTAACATATGGTGGTGACGAAACTCGAGCAATCTTCACAGATTTTCACAAAGTCGTAATACCATGTATGAAGACTAACACCTTATAAAGTATTGAAAGGTCAAAGCGGAGAACAATGATGGCCGTAATGATAACGGTGTTATGATAGTGAATGAACAATACAATGGATTATAGAGAAGCCATGGAAGGAACCAAAAGTGAAAGAAAGAACCCCTTCAAATGGTGAAGATAGATGTATGAGGGAATATGGAAAACTGCAACAAGAAGGAATGAAAAGGGGTTTTTTTTTTTCTCTTGAAAGGGAAGGAGGGAGAAAGAGAGGATGTTGATGGTGAAGGAATAATGGAGGAAATTGAGGAGGTTTTTGAGAAACCCATTGAATGAAAGAATGAGCCATACAAGGCAAAATATTTACGTCCTTCAATGGAACCTTCTAAACATAACCTCTCTATTGTTGCCAATTAATTTGATCCCATTTTAGTTTTGTAAGTTTCAATTTTGTTTCATTCTGGTACATTGTATCTTAAATTATCCATATTTGTCTCTAAATAATCATATTTTGATTCTTACGTTAAGTTAAATTATTTATTTCTTTTCGAGTTCAACAATATGTGAATGTAGAGATTGAAACATCCGGATTATTAGCTAAAAATATGTGTCTTAATTAGTTGAGTCATATTCAATTTGATTTTGTTAATTTATTTCTAATAAATAGTTTACGCCGTTGAGTTTACATAATAACTTAATATGGTGGACATACATTGTACTAGCCATATCCAACTAAGAATCAAGACTAGTATTATTTTTTTAAGAAAAATATAAATTTATAACCCTAAACTTTAGAGTTTGTATCAATTTAAATCCCGAACTTTTGTAAGTGTATCAATTTGTACCTTTTATTATGTTTTCTTTGGAAAAACTTCGTGTGAAGTTTACAAATGTATCAATTAAATTCTTATACTTTTATAAATAAATTAATGTAGACTATTAGTTGGAATTTTCTTAGGAATAGTCCATGCTTTTACTCCCATCATCCATTTTGTAAAATCAACATTTGAAGAAGTGTACATGCATTTGAAAATTAATGTGTATTAAAATTTGAGAGTTTAATTGACTCAAATCATAAGATTCATAGGATAATGGTCGAACGAAAACTTGAGGAGTGTGTAAATTGATACACTTAGAAAAATTAGGGTTTAAATTAATTCAATTATAAATTCAGGATTTTAATTGATGCAATACCCAAAGTTTAGGAGTATAACTTACTTTTTTAATGTTTGAGTTTAACAATATCTGTATTGGAGAGATTTAAACTTTTGACCTCTTGTCAATAATATAATATTTTTTAATCTACTGAGTTTTACTCAAATCTGACCAGACGAGTATTAATGTGTATTTGGAATATAATTTCAAGTGTTTAATTTAAAAAACAAGTCATTTTAGAAAAAAAAAAAAATTGAAGTGTTTGGCAATCACTCCAAAGTATTTTTAATAATTTTTGTCAGAAATATTTAAATAAAAATGAATTTTCTAAAAAATACTTTTTTTCTCAAATCAACCAAACGGACCCTTAGTTTGAATCAAAATGAGTATTAGCTCGAGCCTTTTGCCTATTTTGTCTTAACCTTTCAAAATTGCTTAAAAGTGTTTAATAGATACCAAACTCTTAATTGTGTCCATATCCCTAAATTCAATATTTTGGAATCTAATAGATTCTTTGACCTCTTTTGATATTTTCTAAAATTCATGAAATTTGCTTGGTATTAGACATAAAATTCAAATGTATATTTAATTGATTAACTTATTTTAAATATTTTTTAATATATCATAAACCTAAACACAAATTATTACATTTTCAACTAAGTTTAAGGATCTAATTTTAATACTTTCATAAGTTTGAAAACTCATACCTCATTTGGTAACCATTTTATTTTTTATTTTTGTTTTTGAAAATTAAGCTTTTGGACACTACTTTTATCTCAAAATTTCTTCATTTGTTATACACTTTTTACCGATAGTTCAAAAAACCAAGCCAAAATTTGAAAACTAAAAAAAATAACTTTCAAAAGTTGTTTTTGTTTTTGAAATTTGGCTAAGAATTCAACCATTGTACATATGAAACTCATTGTAAGAAATGTAGATGAAATGAGTTTAAATTTTAGAAACAAAAATAAAAAACCAACTGATTACCAAACAGATATCAAACATGACCTCAATTTTTATAACTACAAGTTTGAATGTATAATTACAACTACCACTACATTTTAAAAGTAATTTTTACGATTTGTCCAAAAAAAAAATCAATTCTCTTGAAAAGTTTATAAAGAATTATAAAATTGAGATATATAATGCATGTACCCATATGCTAGGAAAATCCAAACTAGAGAACGTCATAATGTAAAGTACTTGGGGTAATCTTTTTTTTTTTTTTTTTTCCTTTCAGGGGGAAACCGGTGAGTTATTATATATATCCACTTAAATATTACAATTGATTTAAGTGTATTATGTTTTGTGTTTGAGGAAAATCAATCAAACACAAACGGATATAAGAATATATATATATATTATCTCAATACGATGGATATGGAGAATATTATATATATATAATTAAAATAATAAAATATAACTAAACTTATAAATAACTAAATTATTAAATAATTAAAATTATAATTCTATGGAAATAGGAATAATAGAAATAGAAAATATACGAAATTTTCTTTTATTATTCACAAATGTGCATAATTTAAAAACCACCACAAAATGCCACTAATTTATAGGCAAAGTGGCAAATAGGATGTGGACTTATATAAACCCAAACATGAATTATTACAAAGTCATATAAAACAATATGAAAAATGGCACATGGCTTTTAAGACACTAACGTATTGACATCTATTTTTATGATATTTATAATACTCCCCTTAAGATACCCATATATATATATATATATATATGAAATATTCTTTGTTAAAACTTTACTAGGAAATACTCAATGGGAAAAAAACCCTAGTGAAGGAAAAATAGTACATATTTCATAAAAAATACATACTCCTAAAAGAATACAATATATTACTCCTCATGAAAACATCACTTAAGATCTTGAGTCGCTCATAATTCTAATGTTGTGCACCAACTTTTCAAAAGTTTCGGTTGGTAATGTCTTTGTAAATAAGACTGTCAGGTTATCTTTCGAACAAATTTGTTGTACAATGATGTTGTCATTTTCTTTAAGATCATGAGTGTAAAAAACCTTTGATGAAATATGCTTTGTTCTATCTCCTTTAATACATACTCCTTAGATTTGGGCTATGTAAGTTGTATTGTCTTCGTATAATATTGTTGGAAGATTTTTATTAGAAGACAAGTCACACGTTTCTCAAATGTGCTGAGTCATTGATCTTAGCCATACACATTCTCGACTAGCCTTGTGAATTATTGCAAGAATTTCAGCATGATTTGAGGAATTGGCCAATATTGTCTGTTTCACTGATCACCTTGATATAACAATTCCTCCACATATGAACAGATAACCTGTTTGAGATATAATTTTTGTTGGGAATGTCCTAGAACTCGCAGTTTGTGTTAAACATTCTATTTTATCAATAACAATGACTTGTTGATTTTGCATCTTATTATGAAAATCCAATAAACGCATCCTTGACTATAGTCTGAATGCTGTAACTTTATGTAGTGACATAAACAGAATCAAGTTGACAGTATATAGCCTAAATGATCTAATAAGTACATAGATGAAATTGGGTATCTCACCCTGGTAACACTATTGAATGCGGCTCACTCCGTAGTTGTTACAAGAAGTTGTAAGGTGCTATAAACGATGTGATCCACAATCGTTCATGTTGAGACATGAGAGTGGGGGCATCCTATGCAATGAGTTTGCATATAGACTAGACCACGAAAATAGTCACATAACGATCGTTTACTGTTAAAACTGACTATTTCATTTATTATATAACCTAGGTTAACTCGATATTAATCCTGAGCTAGCTATGAACTTCTGTTTGTTCGGGATTATCCTTTGATCTGCAAACGATGATAGTAGTCCAACAACACTACTCAATAAGCTTACCATTTTGGGGATAAGATCGGATGAATAGCCGGGGACACAGCCTTGCAAGATGGAATTCACTCCTACCATATTTAGAGTTAGCAGATAGGTTGTTCTCTTAAGTACTGACTCCAGGTTTTTAACAATCGGGGCCCCGCCTTCTCATGATAGAGAAAATATTTTATTCATAGAGATTATAAATCAAAATTATTCATTAGAGGATCAGTAGGAACTTAAGGAACAAGATGTAGTCACAGGGGTAAAACGGTATTTTTGACCTAACTATGATTACGAACAACCTGTGAAGGACCGACTTACTGATTATGGTTATTAAGTGGACATAATATGTCTATAGTGAGGGGAGTTCAACTATGGGCTATAATGGAGTGTCCTATTAGTTAACGAATGGGGGTTAGATCGGACTAATGAGTTTAGCCGATTAATCTCGAATCGTTGGAGCTCATGATCTGTAGGTCCACGAGATCCCCTACTAGCTCGTAAATGGATAAGTTTTAGAGTAACTTGAGAAATTAATTTGAAACGTTCAAATTAAACAGAACAAGAGAATAAATATTTAAATATGATTTAAATATATAAAGATGATTATTGTGTAAAAATTAATTTAATATTTGATATTAAATTAATTAACTTTTTATATTAATTTATGAAATTAATTTAAGAAAATCAAATTTTGAATAAAATGGTTAAAGTCATTTTATGTTTTAAAAAGAAAATGGAAATTTGTTTGCATGTTGCACAAAATGAAAAATGGGTTTTCTCCATTACCATCATCTTTATGCTCACACAAAATGCATTATCTTCTCTACTTTGATTCTCCAAGTATGAGCTGCAAGTCATGCACTCCATCTCTTTGCATGTTCATCTCTTATATATAAAGAAGACTGGAGTTGTTCAAGAAGGGGAGAATACAGAATTTCGAGAGAAATTTTTCTGAAGAAGAAGTTTTCTTCAGTCGGGTTGCTGTGAGTTTTTTCTGGTTTCTTCACATCTTCAAGTTGTTCTTGAGTCCCACAACTCTACCTAAAGCTCCAAGAGCATAGTAAGGAAGGCTTTGAGGTGGTTCACGTTGATATCAAGTAAAGACAGCAGTTGAACAGACGTTTTTTTGGAGAATTCATCAAAGGTATGTTTTGAAAACCCACTTTTTAAGAAGAGCATGCTTTAGTTTTTGCCAAAATTAGTGAATTAGAATGCTTATGGATCCTTGATACTTCCGCTACATGTTGTTTAACTCTTTTAACTTTGTGTGGATCAGATAAATATCTAGAATCTGCATAACCAACTAGATCAAAATTTGATTTATTTGAATAAAATAAACCTATATCGATTATTCCTTGGAGATAACGAAGTATATGCTTAATTCCATTCCAATGTCCTTTTGTAGGAGAAGAACTGTATCTAGCTAATAAATTTACTGAAAATACAATATCTGGTATTATATTATTAGCAAGATACATAAGTTCACCAATTGCACTAAGATTTGGTACTTTAAGACCAAGAAGGTCTTCATTATCTTCTTAAGGTCGAAATATATCTTTCTTTATATCCAATGAACGGACTTCCATTGGAATATTTAACGAATGTGTTTTGTCCATATAAAATATTTTTAAAAAAATTCCTATATAAATTGACTGATAAATAAATATTCCATCTGTTAAATGCTCAATTTGCAAACCAAGGCAAAATTTTGTTTTTGCGAGATCTTTCATCTCAAGTTCTTTTTAAAGATATTTTATTGCCTTTGAAAGTTCTTCAGAAGTTCTAATTATATTCAAGTCATCTACATATACAGTTATAATAACAAATCCTGATTGTGATTTCTTTATAAAAACACATGGACATATTGGATTATTTTGATATCCTTCTTTCAATAAATATCCACTCAGGCGATTATACCACATCTGTCTTGATTGTATCAATCCATATAGTGATCTCTGTAACTTTATTGAATAACATTCCTAGGAATTTGATTTATATGTTTCAGGTACCTTAAATCCTTCTGAGATTCTCATATAAATATCATTATCAAGAGATTCATATAAATATACTGTGACTACATCCATAAGATGCATATCCAAACTTTCATACACAATCAAGTCAATTAAATATCTTAGTGTAATTGCATCCACCACTCGAGAATATGTCTCCTTATAATCAATACCAGGTCTTTGTGAAAAAATTTGAGCAACTAGTCTAGTTTTATATCTTGTGACGTCATTATTTTCATTTCTTTTTCTCACAAATACCCATTTGTATCCCACAGGTTTGACACCTTTTGATGTTTGGACTACTGGTTAAAAATTTGTCATTTTGAGAGTGAGTTTAATTCTAACTCGATTACTTCTTTCCACATAAGCTAATATTTTTTATATCAACATTCTTCAATATATTTTGGTTTGGGGTCCTCATTTTCAGATACAATATCAAGAGCAACATTATATGCAAAAATGTTGCCAATAATTACATTAGTTCAATTCCTTTTTTTTTCTATCATGACATAGTTTATTGAAATCTCATTATTATATTTAGGTATTTCACCTTCTCTACTAGTCATGTCGATGATTTTTTCATGGGTATTTACATCTTCAAACAAGTCTTTTTCTCTATTAATTATTTTTCGTTTTCGAGAATTTTTATCTTTAGAACCCACTGGCCTACCACGTTTCTGGTGTATTTCAGACTCATTAGTGACAACTTCTTGTGTTGGGATATCAATTTTTGTTAGAACATTTGCAGTTGGTATATGTGACTTAATTACTTTCTTTGTATCTATAAATGCATCTAGTAATTGATTTGTTATATTTTGCAAATAAATTATTTTATGAACTTCAAGTTCACATTGATTTGTATGGGGATCTAAATGAGACAATAACGATACATTCCATGTAATTTTTTTTCCAATTTGTTAATTCCTCCTCTAATTTTAGAAAATTTATCTCATTAAAATGACAATCAACAAATTGTATACATCACCCGTCAGGAGTTCAAGATATTTAATAATTGATGAGGAATCGTATCCAACATATATTTCTAACCTCCTTTTAGGACCCATTTTAGTGTGTCGTGGTGGAGCAATTGGAACATATACTGCATACCAAAAAATTCTCATATGGAAAATATTTGGCTCATGACCATAAGCTAATTGTAATGGCGAGTACTTATGATAAGCTACTAGCCTAATGCGTACAAGTGATGCTGCATGTAAAATAGCATGTCCCCATATAGATCAAGGAAGTTTAGCTCTCATAAGTAATGGTCTTGCAATTAATTGCAAACGTTTTATAAATGATTATGCTAAACCATTTTATGTATGCATGAGCTATAGGATGTTCAATACTTATCCCAATTGACATACAATAATATCAAAAGCTTGAGATGTAAATTTTGCATGTCAATTCACCAGCATTATCGAGACGAATGATCTTAATTGTATAATCTGGAAATTTTGCTCTTAACTTAATTATTTGAGCAAGTAATCTTGCAAATGCAAGATTTTGACTTGATAATAAGCATATGTGTGACCATCTACTGGATACATCTATTAATACCATAAAATATCTAAATGGTTCACTTGGTGGATCAATAGATTCACATATATCACCATGAATTCGTTCTAAAAATGTAGGTGATTTAGTCCCCACTTTAGCTAGTGATGGTCTAATTTTAATTTGCCTTAAGAGTAAGCATCACATAATAATTCATTAGATTGAAGAATCTTCTGGTTCTTCAATAGGTGTCCATTTGAATTCTCAATAATTCTCGTCATCATTATAGATCCTGGATGACCCAATCGGTCATGCCAAATTGTAAATATGTTTGGATTCATGAACTTCAAGTTCATTATTGCATATGTTTCAATTACTCGTATATAAGTATAATAAAATCCAAAAGATAAAGCAGACAATTTTTCCAGTATATGTTTTTCATTTAAGACAGTAAAGATAATATATAGATATTCCACATTATTCTAACTATCAGTCTCAATTTGATAACCACTGCAACGTATATATTTAAAACTTAGAAGATTTCTCTTTGATTGACTAGAGAACAATGCATTGTCAATTGTAAATTTTATTCCTCTAGGAAAAATAATATTTGCTTTTCCAAAACCTTCGATCAAGTTTGTAGAACCTAATATTGTATTTACTTTTGCTTTCAGTATTGTCAATTTGGAAAAGTATTTTTTATTTGTAAGTATTGTGTATGCAGATGCACTGTCTGCCAGATATAGATATTCTTTATTCATTTTTGAAACACCCAACATATGAAAATGATCCATGTTTCTTCATTAAAAGAAAATAATTACAATAAGAAAAAAACACTTAAAATATACAAAAGTTATTTAAAAAAAATGAAGATAGATAAAAGAAAACAACAATTGAAGTCTAGATATTCTTAAAATCAAAATAAACACTTTATGTTCCATCAATTGCGCCAATCTTCTCTTTAGGAGTTCAAAGAAGTCCACCACATCCAAATTTTTCATAGGGGATGGGTCAAATATATCATTATCCTAGTATGAAAATTTTGCTTCCACATTTTCCCCTTTTTCCTTTAGGAAGGCTTAATAGAGGTCAACTGAGTGTTTTGATGTACCACATATACGTGACCAATGGCCAGTCATTTCACATCGAAAACATTTATTTTCAACACTTTTTGAACTCTTATCTTGTGGAGCTTTACTTTGTGATCATCATTTTTTGTGATTTTTTTGAAATTTGAATGACTAAAACGATCACTACGAAAATAATAATTATTTCTTCCTTTGCCATGGTCACGACCTCGACCTCGACCACAATTATTATTAAAATTCACATCATTCATTTACAAAGAATGATATCGTTCCGATTGGTTGAGATTCATTATTTTTATTAATAACTCGCTATTTTGTTTGGCCACGAGAAGACATGAAATTAATTCAGAATACTGTTTAAAACATCTCTCTCGATATTACTACTGTAAGAGCATATTCGAGACATAAAATGTAGATAATGTCTTTTCTAACATATCAGCATCAATAATTTTTTCTCCGAGTAACAAGAAATTTGAACTGATTTAAAATAATGCAAAATTGTAATCACTTACTGATTCAAAATCTTGTAGTCTTAAATGCATCCACTCATAATGGGCTTTCAGAAGAATAATTGTCTTTTGATGATCATACATTTCTTTCAAATTTTTCCACAAGATGGGGGATCTTTTATTATAAGATATTCTATTTTTAATCCCTCGTGGAGATATGACGAAGGAAAATCATAGCTTTTGCTTTGTTCTGACTAGATGTCGTATTTCCTTCTTTAATTGTTTCTCCCAAGTTCATAGTATCCAGGTGAATTTTGGCATCTAGCACTCATGATAAATAATTATTGTCATTAATGTTAATGGTTGCGAATTCTAATTTTGTAAGGTTGTCATGGCAATACTATCACAAAAATATTATATTTATATTAGAAATTTAATATGTACTAAATATGCAAAATAACATTTAATTTATTAATTATAATAAATAGGAAAAAAAAACCAACCTACTTTTAAGACCTATCTTCAGTGACGGAAGCAACAGAAGCTCGTGCTGATAACATGCTATGAAATTAAGGAGCACAATGGAGCACAAGGAATATGGAGAAAATATAATATATAATAATAATGATATAATAAAATATATATATAGAAAAACTAAATAATAAATAACTAAAATTATAATTTTATGAAAATAGGAATAATGGAAATAGAAAATATGATTTTGTGGAAATAGGAAATATATGAAAGTTTCTTTTTATTCTCACCAACACACATAATTCTAAGATCCACCAAATGCCACTATTTATAGGCAAAATGACAAGTAGAATGTGGACTTACATAGACATCAAGCATGAATTATTACAAGCTACATAGACAACATGAAAAATGACACATGACTTTTAGGACACTAAACATCGGGTATCTATTTTTATGATATTTATAATATATTAGGTTTACTTTGATATTTATTTGAATTTAAAAATGTGCTTATTTTTAGGATGAAAATAATGTTTATTTTCTCTCATTTTCTTTGAAATGGTTTTCATCTTTGCGAAGGAAATAATGAATACTTAAGTGAAATTTAAAAAGTAGAAATAAGTTTTTAAAAACTTTTTTTTTTTTTGAATTTTCAAAAACTTTTTTTTAGTTTTTAGAATTTGACTAAAGACTTAAAGTTTTGTTTAAAAATGCAAAAGTTATACTAATAAAGAAAATAGTGAGTAAAACAAGCATAAATTTTAATAATATAAAACTAAAAATATAATCATTATCAAACAAGACCTAATTATACACCATATTTCTAGACTTTAAGGATGTTTCAATTATGCTCCTACACTATTATGGGCGGATTCTAGAATCAAGAGCAAGAGCGTCATAACAAGGAAAAATATATAACTATGCCAAGAGAGCTACAACAAATAGACAAGCAGCTGGGCGAGAAGATAAAATGGACTTAAGGAAAATGGCTAATTGGACTTTGAGCCAAAATAGCCTGATCATCCTCGACCTCGGCCAAGGATGAGGTTGACTGGTCGACCTTCTTCATTTGATGATTAGAGGGTACTATGACCTATTTGGGCCTTGGAAAGATGATGGTTTGTGACCAAAGCCTAAATCAACTTCCTCAACCTGGCCATGGTCGAGGCCGATGCCGACCTTTTTTGGAGTTCCTATAGCCTGTTTGGGCCTTGAAAAGATAATAGTTTGGGTCAGAAGCTCAAAACCAACCCTCTTCGACCCATCTTTGGCCCATTTGATGAACAAGGCATGCCAATGCACATCCTGACTAGATGTCTACGGGGCGGGGCGGGGCCGGGGATGTCATTCCCATCCCCATCCCCGTTCCCCGTTTCATTTCCCATCCCCGTGAAATTCTCCATATGGATCGGGGCGGGGATTCCCCGCGAGGAATTTTTCCCCATTACTTTTTTTTTTTTTTGTAAAAAATCAAATTATTTAAATCACTAATGTGGGTAAATTTTAATTAAATAATTAAATTTATTACTAAATTATTTATTATGGTTAGTTTTATTTGACAATTTGAATTTAAAGATAAA
Organism: Benincasa hispida; assembly: GCF_009727055.1. NCBI lineage: Eukaryota > Viridiplantae > Streptophyta > Magnoliopsida > Cucurbitales > Cucurbitaceae > Benincasa > Benincasa hispida. The sequence continues at coordinate 68,376,685 of NC_052349.1, forward strand.
TTACTCAAATTTTGGTATAAAAAAGCTAATTAATTTTTTTAGTAGAATGAAATAAATATAAAATCAAATTATTCACATATATAATCTAAATTTAAAGATTCAATTTAAACATATTCATTATGTTTCCCAATAAATAATCAAATTTGAAATTTAAATGTAATATTTATATAATAATAATAATAACATAAACATTAAATAACTATACTAAATAAAATATGTAAAACCTAATCGGGGCGAGGACGGGGAACGGGGCGGGGTCGAGGCCGAGGGCGAGGACGGGGAATGCCATTCCCCATCCCCATCCCCGTTTAGCTCACGGGGAATTTTTTTCCCTCACTCACTCACTCCCTCCCCCATTCCCTGCCTAATCGGGGAATCCCCACCCCCGTTGGGATAGGGCCCCGTCCCCGTGGAAAAATTGGACATCTCTAATCCTGACCCATTTAGCTTGAAAGATAACCTATCTTATCTGGGATTAGAAAACTCATATCTTAATCCAAATTGGACTAAGATAAACCCTATATCAAATCTCCTATAAATACACCGTTATGGTTGAGGTATCTAAGAACTTCCGACTTCTCTTACTATTCAACTTCTCTTACTGACTTAAACACCATAGTCATTTTTCTTTGTTTTACAGGTTTCTCTCCTTCCCTTTAATTACAAATTTACAGTTGATGTCACGTGAAGGACAAATGTATTTTCTCTTAGCCAAAATTTGGCATCAATATTACACTACAAAATATTTAAGCTCTTAAACTTCAAAATTGTTCCAACAAAATACCTTGAAGGATTTTCATTATAATAATGAGGAAAAATGATACCACAACTATTTTGTAGAAATAATGAAAAGACATACATGACATCATTTATAACATCAATCATGTAAATTAATGTCACAATTGATGTGTTAAAATGACGATTTTGTGAATGCTATTATAGATTATGTCAATGATATCTCGCACAAGTGAGGCTTGTGTCAGTTTGCTTTTAGGTGAGCATATCTTGTATTCCTCTGTGGACGACAATGAACTTTTTCACGATGGTCTGCTTTTTTTCGAATTAGGTTTCTTCTCTATGTAATGAGGGCTTTACGTGCTTTATTCTTGTGGTTGAACAATAGACCTTTAATATTAATATTGTTGTTTTCAAACTTATTAGAGGAAATATTGTTGTTTTGAACTTATTAGAGAAATATTGTTGTTTTGGGAGTTCGAGGCTAGAGGTCGAACGTTTGAGAAACTCAACGAACAAAGAAAACTTGGAAACAATACATAGGCCGAAACTTCAACCCTCGACAAGGAAATCTCGCGAATCTCGCTTAGGTTGTCGAAGGTTTAGTTTCGACACACATCCACCCTCGAGATTGCAGGTTTAATTACTTTTCTCCTTTCCCTCATAGAGGAAATAAGTAATGACATGGTATACTATATGTATCTGTGTATTCGAGCTGCTTCTAAACAACCTATGCATTTTTTATCATTTTGAATTAGACGGAGGCTTGTGGGATTGACGTGAGGGGTGGGAATGGCTATATTTTGGGAGCGAACTCCAGGCAAATATGAAGTGTATGAAATACAATGTTATTCCTTAGAATGAAAGACAATTTCGAATTACCTTTGTCTACGAACAAAATTTTGTATATTAGGTTGTCGAAGGTTACACACATGTCGAAACTTTAAAGCGATTAAGGAGATAAGTGGGCTGAAGTAGATTAAGGGGAGAGCGAGATTCAAAGCGAGATAGTAGGAGAGAGCAAGATGTTTGAACAGATTTTAAGAGAGAGCAAGATTCAAAGTGGAGATTTTAGAAGAGAGCGAGATTCAAAGCGAGAATGTCGGAGAGAGCGAGATTTAGTTATATTGACTAGTCTAAATAACATTGAACTTGGTGAAATGAAATGGTTGAATAATTGAAAAATATGAGATTATTCAGGAATACAATTGAATGCTAAGATTTACGCATTGAGTTTTTCTTGGTAGTAGATTCCATAAATCAAAAAAGTGTTTGTGATTGTTCCAGAAGAAAATTGAAAGCTAGTAATCATTATGGAAAAAATAAACAATAACATAAGAGAGCGAGATATTTAGAGAGAGCGAGATATTAGGAGAGACGAGAATGAGAGAGAATCAAAGATCTTAGGAGAGAGGCGAGACTAAGAGAGCGAGATCTTAAGAGAGAGCGAGAGTCTTCATTTTATTTGAACTTTTTTATAGAAATATATATAAAAAAAAAGAGAAAAAGAGCTAATCATAATATAAATTGAAATAATCATTAGAACTATAATTGAATATATTAAATAAATTTATAACTATTAACTTGAATAAATTATCATAGACAACAAAATTAATATATTAGATTATTATACTATATTGAATATCATTAGACAATAAATTGAATATATTAGATTATTATACTATAAATTGAATATATTAGATTATTATAATGTAAAAACTATTATTGATTAAAAAAAAAAATTGAATATACAGTAAGATTAATTATAAAAAAAAATAATGAATATACAATTAAAATTATAATAAAAAAAATTGATTATACAATAAAATGGAATATTAATAAAAAAAAATTATTTATTATTCAATCCTTAACTATCTGGAGCCCGTCTTAGTAACGAAAGGACATTTTCTTTTTATTATGTTCCTAACTGGTTAACAAAATCCACATTGTTGTCGAGTGGGCTGGTTTTGTCCAAATCCATATTCGTTGTGATAACGTGAACTTTTTCAGTCTACCAGGTCTTCTAACAACGATGGATCAGGATGTAAGACGGGACATATTAGGGTGCGTGAATCCAGTAATCTTTCATGCGGTACAGGTTGAAATGAGGAGAGTAACATTCAGCATACGTTGACAATATGTAGTAGTTCCTTCATATAAAATCTTTGTAGTTCATGTTTAAAAATTGTGAACAAACGGCCATAAAATGGCGAGCATGTGGAATGCCGAATTGCTTGCCATTGTTACATGAACAGTACCGCTCAGTTATGATAGCTTGAGATCACTAAGTATGAAATACCTGAGAGGAAATTGTAACAACGAAGAGGTGTGTTTAATTTTAAATTCGACACGCTGGTTTAATTGCAAGCAGTGAACAACCCAATAAAATGTTGGATGGGACTAAAAATGTCACCATCGTTTCTGCTTACGACATATCGTCAGCAACTTCAATAAAAGTATAAATTTAATTCATTGAAAAAATTATGTTTATCGTGTCGATTGTCCTCAAAAGAGCTTCGAATGTTTGCCTATAGATGCTCTTGATCAGATAATAATTCTTTTAAAATGCTGAAACTATTTTCGAGAAAAAGAAGAGCAGAAATAAGGGATGCATTGGAGGTTCAAGATAAACCCAGACTTGTTTGATCCCGATGTTTTTGTAACGACCAGTCCCATTCATCGATCATATGTTGTATGGCGAGATCGTACTAACTGGAGAAATATCTTGCAGACATCGAGAGGCCAAGATTATTCAATTGACTGGCAATCTGATCACAACCTTGGTCGAGAGATGGAGGCCGACGACGCTATCATTCATATGTCTATTGGAGAGTGCACTAATCACTCTACAAAACATATAAGTGTTGTTGGCGGTTATCTGTTGAAGTTGAGTCGGGCACAACGGAGTGATGTACGATGACTGGTTTAGAAGTTTGTCAACTGTACCTCGGTGCGACCCCACCTGCCGACAAGATTAAAGAATGAGGTTGAGTTAATATGGTTTAGGAACAACAATTTCGTGAGCTCACAGATGAAATGCAGACGAGGAAACCGTCATAAGATAAATGCGCGAGTTTATATATATACTAAACAAAATGATGGGGGGAAATAATGTTTTCAGATAAAATCAAGTCATTTTGTTCACTTGATGTTCCTGCCGCTGTTAGCTAACCTCCTATGATTGAGGGGCGATATTCGTGGGTGAACAT